>NC_044192.1:12437308-13037308 GCF_900880675.1 Sparus aurata | reverse complement strand
GCTTGATTTCCTGCTCCATTATAAACCGTCTGCGTCCTGAGACAAGAAGTAAACAGGGAGAAGCAGCATCCAGTTTTTGTTTTTTTTTTGCAGTACACATCTGGAAAGCACTTCCATCAAACTTGAGATCTCTATGTTGTAGCAGATCTCTCAGACTTTTCTGACTGCCACTGGCTGTTATTACATTTAATTTAGGACTAATTATTCACATCTTGCACTGCACTGTAACTGAACTCTATCTGTCTTTCTATTTTATTCTTTAAAAATCTTCTTTTTTTAAACTCATTCTTGTATGTGTCCCTTTATATCACCCTTCTTCACTCCGGACTTGAAGAAAAAATATTTATGGTAGATCCATTTTTTTTATCCCATTTGAATTACACATATGATGTTTGTCGATTTAAAAGATAACCTCAACATGAGAAAGTCACAGTTGGTTATAAAACTAATCAAGTATAAAACTGTAAAAGTACGAAATTCTGCACACCCAACAATGGCCTAAGTGATGTCGTCTTGTTCAACACTCACCATCCATAACTGAAACCTCGTAGTCGGTCCCATGGCTAGCCCCCAAAACTGACTTACACTCCTTTTGCATAACGGCAGCTGTCGAAATGGTCAGACATGTTGTGATTTTCACCTTTACTATCAACCTTATATGACAAACTGTGACTTTCGTAAGTGTAATTCATTGCACAATTCAAACGCGATCAGAAAATGATGTGTCTCTCGCCATCAACTGCACAGACTTTTCCCGAAATAAGGTCCTGTGTGGCTCAACGGGAGGGGTGGGACTTCAAATCAGAACAAATTTATTTCGTTTATAGAGCCCAAAATCACGATCACGTTGCCTCAGTGTGCTTTACAATCTGTAAAGTGAAGAACATCCTCGCTCCTTAGACCCTCGATGAGAGTGAGGAAAAACTTCCTGTACTGAAAGACAAAAAACCTTACCGAGCAGATTATTTAGAAGAAGAAGCATGTGAAGCTGGGAACCTTCCACATACTTATTACATGTGAATCTTTAATGCAGTTTTTCATGCTGTACAAACATTAGTCATTTCATACAGTATATCAGAGCAGAGGGGCAGCTCCTGCAGGCTGGGGTTTCATCCCGCTGTGGAACCAACTCTGTCTGCGGCTTACAGCCCGAAACATCTGTTGTAATTTCTGTCAAATTGAACTTTTATTACCTGGTCATTAAAGCTGCAGCAATGGCAAAACCAGATGGGTTCTTGCTGACCTTACAACTGCTTCTTTTTTATGGTGTTGGTGAAAATTGAACCAAAGGAAGCCGTGCGCTTTATAAAATTAAGGCAATCATTCCCACATTCCTGAGACATGGGGGGCACTGAGGAGGGCGCAGAGCGGTGCTGGGCAGCCATGGAGGGGGAGCATACATGTGGGCTTTGGTGTCTGTGTGCGTATGTATACAGTACATGCACCGCTTCATGGGTACATTCCTGTGCAGAGTGGGAATGGATTGCATGTAATGGCTGTGCAATAATTTGGTTATATAAGACAAAATATGTATAAGAAAACAGCAACAAGAATACAGTTGATAGATAGATATACATAGATTCTTACATTGCCTATTTGAATAAAACTAAAGAGCCTGTTTAGTAAATATACTTGTTGAGTCAAACCTTTGTGTCGATACTAGTCGTGTGTCCATATGCAAGTTGGAACAAAGCGTTAAAAAACACAAAACTTTGATTATTTGGGTCTTTTTTTTCCATCTATGCTGGACTGTTTTTACAAATAGAAATCTGCAATATGTTACAGTTGGAAAACAACCCCTTGCGACCTTGCACATGCGTGTGTTCCTGATGGGCCTCCTTGCCTTACGGTTAGAGGCCAGGGTCAGTTAAATAACACGCACAGCATATGACCAGCTCGGGTGAGAGCTGTCTCACTGGGAGGGAGGGTTGCTCCATCACTGGTCCCAGTGGGGAAGAACGGAGGGATGCTGGGTGTGTTTATTAGAGACAGAGGGAGAGAAAAATGCTTTGAGAAGAGTGGAGGGGTGATTTACCTTCTGTTCTCTCAATGAAACGTCTGCACTCGGAGTGCACTTCGAAAATCTGCTTTTGGATTTAGGTTTTCATTTAGATAAATATGACGCGCTAAAAAAAATGCATACTGGATTCAAACCTATAGCAGACTCTAAATAAAAACAGAGCAAAGGTGTCGAGAAACATAACAAATACAGATGCAACAAAAAAGGTCACTGAATGGTTCAAGAGATATGACAGTGATGTGATTCATGCGGTGGCATGTCACCAGATCTCGTCCCAGCTGATCACCTGAGGGAGAGTCTGGGCCGACCTGTTAGACAGACTCTGAAGAATGTTATACGTTTATGCCACCACTGACGCTTTCTGGTGGCTCACGACATATCACTGAGACACTTTTTTGTGTTTTGCGTATAGTTTAAGTTGCCAAGACTTTATTATCTTAAACAAAACACCATTGAACTGTTTTGACCCTCATGAGCCGTTTTGTCAGATGGAACCGCCTTGGAAAAGCCCTTCCCCTTTTTCACCACTTGTTTACCAACTGTTTCTTCTGTTTGCACAACCAAATTAAGTAATTAATGCCTTCCAGGAGAATATGCAAATGAGCACTGGTTATCGCCATGTTTTCACTGTAAGCTATTAAGCTAACAGAAAATTCCCTCAGGTGGAATCGGACAAAACATCTTCCAAACTAGTTCTTTTGCTCGCACTACCCGGTCCTTGGAGACACTTCTGTATCTCCCTGCCAGTTTGTCTTTAAACCACATTTTCCACAATGTCTTTCGACCAACCCAGCAATAACTGAGGTTAAAGTCGCGGCCATCTTTCAAATAAGCTAACAAACTCATACATGGTCTGTCACTGTTATCCCATCAGCCCAGAGCACAAATGTTTTGTCTTTTTCATACATAATGAAAATAAACAAATACTAAATAACACAATCCTGTGCTTTGCACATAGTTGTGTCAAGGTGGATTTCTTTCTTTGCTGATGCATGCTGATCACTTATTAATGATGATCCAGTTATTTTTTTGTGAACAACAACAGTAAAACAATGCACAGAATACAATGGGAATCGTGGGGAATAAGCTGACGGATGTTGTCGACTCCAGCAGATTCGTCTCAGACTTAGACAGATGTAACTTTAGCTGGTTTTCAGCTGGGAGAGTTTCTAAAGGTGGAGGTGAATGCATGGGGCAGATGGAGGGTGCGTAGGCCTTGGCGAGCTAAAGTTTATGCTTTTGAGGGGTATAAATAGGGGGGCATCTAAACCCAGATGTGGTTATTATAGGGCTCTTGCTTCCTTTCACATGGCGTTAAGCCCTGCAAAGTATACTATTACATCCATGCTCTCCTCATGTTTATATTCTCGCTCCCTCCCTTTTTCCGAGTTCTCTCAGTATCCCTCAGCACGGGAAGGATAATGCTTACAAGACATTCACATCAATGACGGCGTTGGCATGCACAAAATATCCGTGTGTTTGCCCTTATTTCATAAATAGTCTTGCGAAGCTGTTTACGTGGCTGAAATTAATATTGCACTAATATTGTCTTTGAAAAGACGATGTTGAGGTTTCACAATGTTTAAAAGTATTTAAAAGTGTTTCTCCTCCCGACCGAAAGAGGCGACTTTAATTTCGTCCAAGCATTGATTCTAAAAGTCGTAATATTATTGGCATATTCTACGTGTCTTAATGAGGCCTCATTCAGATAATCCAAACGGAAACATGCCGTTTAACGACCCGTATCGAATTCAGAATCTTGTCACATCTGGAGAGTTAAGTGGAATATTTATGTCCATATAAACGTATCAAAGTTTCACACGGCAAAACGTTTAAACTTCAAACCCCGAATCACGTCACGTGAGCATCTTCATCAGCTGAGTTACAGTTAAAGACGGATTCCTCTCTGACATCTTCTTCTCCGTAACAAAACAAACTTCAGCAGCACTCTCCTGCATCCTGACAGGAGGAACCCCGATGACACACACTGTGACAGTGTGTCTCAGCGGATACTGCCAGCTGGCAAGAGGACAGACAGAAAACCAACCGAGGCCATCAGAGGAAGAGAGAGACAATGGCAGCTTTTATTTCTCCACCGCACATTCCAGTGGAAGAAAAGGAGCTGGCCTGCCCGCCTGCTGTTTGAACCTGAGGCAGACTAGTTCATCGTGTCTGGGTCACGGTACTTCCCAGAGCCATTGTCATTTTGTACCTCAGCGCTGTCATGACACAATAAGGGATTTTTTTTTTTCCAGTGTGTCTGTGCATTTGTAGCACATTTTTCCTTCAACAACACCATGAGATACAAAATTCCCTTCATTCATGTCATCCTCATCAACGGCTGTGAGTCAAGTACGTTACTGGCAAATTGTGAAATGTTCAAGTTTTGATTAATGACGAAGCAGTCGGTGGCGATCATCACTGAAGCTGTTGTACATAAGTTCACAGCTGTTGATATAGTTAAAGCACCAATAAAAATAACAGCATCTATCCTTACTGTGATATATTCCTTCATGCAAATTGTAAACATAAAAAAAACTTTCAAATGTACGGTGCATTTCTGTGCACATGTTGTTGTTATTTATCATTTTGATGTTCAAATTCAGGTCAAGCTTGTGTTTTTGTGTGTCACGATTTCTCAAAATGTTTCACAGCACCTGATCTAACATACCAGAACACATACCTTCTCATAATAAAGGGATTTTAAGTAAACACATGAAATTTAAGATATAATAAACTATGTGGTTAAGGACATTTTTATAAATATTGCAACAAAGAGGAACTGAAATAAAGCTTTTAATGCTTTGCCGAATGCATCAATGTGTAGCACGTGTTATACACAAAATACAGTTCAAAATGCTTATTTATTTTGTCGGCCATTTCAGTATTCTGTAAATTACTTTGTGTTTCAGCAAAATGTTCTTCTTCTATCTGTTAACCAGCAACAAGGTATTCTCATGACCCCACATGTGTGTTCCGTCCGCCCACAAAGATGGAAAATGTTTGCCCAGCATAAAACAAACCAAACAAAAAGAGCAATGTTGAGGTATTGAATTTAAAAACTGTTTTTCCTCAGCCAATGCTTACTAGTAAATGATCCTTCCCTGACGTTTGACCTATCCTCTATTATATGGTGCACTGTAACACCTCGCTGCTTCCTGCATCGGCCACCAACACACTATCTTTAAACAGGGTTGAAATATCAACATTTTGTTTTTGTATCCCTATCCCTTCATCAGTCAGAGAGAGACATCAAATTTTCCAGTGACGGTGTTCTCCGCGCTGAAGTTACGCAGTATTTCGGGGGGAGGCCATAAATAATTTTCACGACAGGAAAGTGTCCTCTCTTCCTTATTGCGGTCTCTGTCGTCGGTCTGGCGGCTCACCTGTGCCAAATGCAACAAGTTGTGGCGCATTCTCTGGGGGATTTACAAAGTGAATATTGGCAGCAGGAGAATTAAAACCGAAATGTCACTCTTGATTTATCGGGTCAAGGAAATAAAGAAGTGCCTGACGGCATTTCTGCACAGAATAACAACTGTAATTTCTACAGTCACTACTATATATGGTGAAATTGTCCTTAAAATTCTGACTGATGTTTGATGCATAGTCAAGATTGTTCTTGTTGATATCGTAGCGACCACGAATTCAGCTCCTCATCTATCTTTCTCCTTCTTTTTGTCCTTACTTTACACTGTGCCTGAAAAACAACACCTTTCTGCACCCAGGACACGTGTTGTTATCCAGCCTTTCTTTCTGAAAGCCGTACCCTCGAGGATGTTCTTTTTCTTTTATTTGGAAAAGGTCAGCGATGCCGACACTGGCCCACGTAGAGTAGCATGAGTCTCCCCCAGGTGCCCTGACGTATCCATGTCTGCGGGTGTCAGCGAGGGCATCCTGTTGTCCTCGCTCAGGAGAACCTGTTTCCTCCCGAGTCACAGCTCCCGGCCCCCGACACACTCTTCCTCATGTTACAGAATACACACAGAGACAATGGCGCACACGTTGGGCACATATCAAGCTGGCACAAACACACACACATACACACATACTCCCCTTATAAGAAACAAACAGAGGACGAGACGCCTGCATTGTCTGTTTCAAGGGAACTTGTGTGGAAACGGGGCAGGGCAGACTGTCACGTATTACTTTTCTTCAGTTCAGCAGGTGTTGTTAAGACATCCACATGAACTGTTTTGGTAACCTTGAAGGATCTTTGACATTTACCGTGTACACAACCAAGGAGCAGGTGATATGAGAGAGGGTTTAAAATGACAATTGAATTTAAATTGGGTTTGTCGCCTGATCGTTTATACTGGAACAAGGAACATGTTTTTAGATAATGTGGGGGACAAGGACAACAAAGATATCCAGATGTCAGTCATTGGTCTTCAAAACTGAGAGCATCAAGACATGACTTTACTGAAATAACTGTAACTGACTGATTTCTTGGAGCGATGAAAACAGCCCCGATGGAAGTTTTGTGCGACTGGGATCAATTTTACAGTTTATTTACAGTACGCAGCTTTTTTCCAGATGTCTTTTTGCAGCTCTGTTTTGGTGTAAAAATGAATGATCAGCAGTCAAAAGATTATATTATTTCCATGTTATGTGACTTTATATTCAGACATAGATGAGGGGAAACGCTGTGGTTTTTATTCCATAAGATTTACCAGACAAATTAAACTGATTTGTACAAACAAAACATGTGATCGGCTTCACAATATAATATAATATGCATTTTTATCGATCAAACTACCCGACGGCAAAATACATGTTCCAGTGAGCTTCACTCAATAGGAAGTTTATGCTTATGCTTTAATAAGGTTGTCCAAAGCATCATTACTTTAAAACTTATGTTTAAAACGATATGATGTCTGCATTTGATCATGCTAAGGGTACTGAAGCTCTTAAAAACGCATTTCTACAGTCAGAATTTCAACCGAAGGCTGCACAGATATTAAAATGATTATAGATCTGCTGGTTTGTGTGACTTGTGCTGTAACCAGCGCTGTCTGAATGTTGATAGATCTTCATTCATTGATTTTCACGACTAAAGAAGCTGAATAAACATCATCAAACTGTCATCACAGGACCAGATAATTTCATACTGGACCCTAAGAAGCCACGCCGCTTCAAACTGTGAAACCTTGTTTTCCCCTGAGGACAGTTCGTCTATTGAGTTATAGAAGTACTATATATAGAGATATTATTTCTGAGTTTGTATTATTACCTTATTAATACTTGGAATGTTACCTGTTTGAGTTTGAATTTCTTTTCCAAAGCTACATAGTGCTTCCCCACCTTCACCAAGGCTCTACAGTCTCAATCTAATATCAAACTTGACAGCCCCTGTACCTCTCTCAATTCTAAACTGATTAACCATGAATTAAAGGTGCTCCATGTAGTTTTTGGGGTAGAAATTGTAATCAAAAGAGAAACATCTTCATTAACTGATTTTTCTTGCCTAAACAAACTAAGTAAACAAACTGTCTTTGGGGACATTCATGGCGGAATAAACAAACTTATCTTACTTTGTTTATATGTGGCGGACCCTGCCACTTTTCTAGCTTCAAACAGTGTTTGTGGGGACTTTATTATCCTCTGATAACAGTGTGTTTATTCAGTTTTCAGTGGAAAAACAAAAATTCAGTGTTTGTGTTATTACCTCATTAAGATTGTAAATATCAGAATTTCTTCTCCAAAACTACATAGTGCTCCTTTAATCTCACCAGATTTAGGATCTGCGTGAAATCATACTCACTCTTAGATGCCAGCCTCCTAAGGTTTTACATTACAATCATCACCCCTGGAGAAATTCTTGAAAATGGTGAAACGTCATAATGTTACAGAGAGTGAGAAGGAAATTCCTGGGATCTGCAACAAAAGCTAATGGGGGTGTATTGTGGGCCGAAACCCATCCTCCCATCCGAGTTTGGTGGAAATCCATTCAGAAGCTTTGTTGTAATCCTGCTGGAAAAACAACCAACAAATGGACAAGTGGGGGGAAGAGTACTATTTTGTGAGCAACAAAATAGTACTCTATATTCTTGCCGTATCAACTGAGGTTTAGAGTGCTGTCTTTTAGTTTTGTGTGTGTCAAAATTTAAAATGATAGTAGAGTGACATCTGCATGCTTTGATAAATCAGTAGAATTAATGACAATCAACTGATATTTATACACTAACTTAACTTTACTACATAATGACTAACCTACATTTTACTTTAAATAGGCTACTTTGTAGTTTTGCTGAAGATTTTCGTGTTCTTTTACATAACTTAAGTAACTTTTCCAATAATTTAATCATGTTATTGCTGTCAATCTAGTCTTGGGGTTAAGCTTTGACAAAAGACCAATAAAAAACATAAATAAATGAATACATGAGTAAATAAAAACACATTTTTTTGCCAAAAGGTACCTGTGCGTGCTGTGTTTTGTTTCGGCTCGAGAGTTGCGCCTGCCAGGTAAATCACACACTATAGAGAAATAGTATGAATGAAGTGAGAGGGGGACGAGAATAATGAATACACACACACACAAACACACACACACACACACACAACTGCAAGAGATAACACACCATCTTGATAAAGCTGTCAATAACCCTGCAGGTGTTTACCACAGACCGATAAGTCCTCCTATCTGGAGTGCATACAGAGAGTCCTGCAGCTTCACAAGGATCGGACTGAATGGTTCGGGTGAGTCGTTGTGTAAACAAAAGCGAAGAAGAAGAAGAAGAAGAAGAGGAGCCCCTTGACCAAACAAAAGATTTAAAGAGCAGATAGAGAAGGAAGAGGAGGAAGAAGCAGAAGAAGAAGAAGAAGAAGAAGCTGAGAGGTGAAGCAGCTCTAAATGGTCGGGATATGGGGAGGGCGCCACACACACACACACACACGTTCAGGCTGTGTGCATTGCGCGCACCTCTCTGGAGGAGGAGGAGGAGGAGGAGGAACCAGTGATCTTCGCTCATTTACTTAACATCACTTCCCCACCGCCGGGAAAGCAAACACGCTCCTGAAGCTGCAGAGGAGGAGAAGTGAGATCGATGAGAGTGAGTGTCTGCAGAAAGCTGTCAGCCGTCTGTCGACCCGACCGACACACTCCTGCTTCTTTTTCTTCTCCCTTCCTTCCTCTTCTCGGGATCTGTGAGTTCGCTCACTTTGTCGCTGGTCTTTTTCTTTTTGGCCGGGACACTTGTGAAGAAAAGTCTGCGCAGTCCTCCGGGGCATGGAGAGACAACCGCTCTGACTGACACTCGGATTTTCTTTAAATGGTTGTTTTTTGTTTTTTTTTTTTTTTTTCCCTGCATATTCGTCTTTCTTGAATGATGGTAAGTGTGAAATCCTTCAGTCTTTTTTTTTTTTATTATTGTATTTTCAGTGTTTGATTTTAAGGTGTTTATTCTGGTCCAAACACCGCATTGAATGTAACACTATTAGAGCTCATATTTCACTCTCGAAAAATATTTAAATAATTATAATTCAGCGTCTTGAATCTGCTTTTATTCCTGGCATTTCATTTTAGATTTATATCAGAATGATATCCCCTTAATGCCACTAATAACCCCCTGCCACACGTGTGATACGTTTACAATATAAACATGTGAATATTTTTAATTTATAAAATATTTCCTCTTTTTTAATCAGATCATTAAATAATACAGATGACGATATTTGAAAAAAATTATGTGTCTGAGTAATTTAGGGAATAATTACAGCAGACAGATATTAATATTATTTTTCCAATTCTTTCATAAAAAGGATCTCAAATGTTTCATAGAACAGCCAAACGCTTGCAGGATATATTTGAAATTATAAACTATAAACTATATTGCAACAGAGAAAAAGTAAAAGCCAGTGTTAAAAGTAAATGTTCCTGTCAGCTGGAGATACTTTCACATCATTTTCACTCTTACTTCTTCAGTTTCTGTTGCTTGTATTTATTGTAAAAGTCATCAATAAGAACAGCAAACTTTTAAAAAAACAACAAACCTGCTTGTGTTCTCTCGCTGAGCCCCTTTAAAAAAGATGTGTGTGGTGGTGGGCCGAGGAGTGTGTGAGGCACCCTGAGCTCCTTTTGTTTTTCTTGGTGCTGCCTGAGTCGCTGCAACACTTCTTTTTTTTTTTCTTTTTTTGCTTTAAGTACAGAAGATTACACCCAAATCACTGACACCCCCCTCAGCAGCCACGCAGGGACCCTCATTAAGTAAATTAAGGGGAGGGGGGGGCTCGCTAAGCATTTTTCAAAGGCAGGTATTCATATTTTTCAAGGACCCCTTCATGGCTCCAAACTCGAAAAAAACCCACTCGCTTGTGTTTTGCCAACCATTTAAATCACCTTCAATCATTTCTATCAGCTGCACAGTGGGAGGGACACGGATCAATGGGGCCCTAAATAAATAAATAGATTTAAAGCAGAGAAATATAATGTGGTGTTTTCTTGTAATTCTTGTAATGGACTTTTTATCCCCAGTTTTAAAACATATGAATTTTTTTTTTTTTTTAAAGAAAGAAATAGCGCTCGTAACGTAATTTCTATTTAAGATAACAGCTAAATTTGCATTTTTTTCATTTGTACAATTTAGTTTTTGCATCTTTCTAGATGCAAAAATATGTGTGTGTTGATATTATCATTGTAAATGCAGGGGTAACACAGTTTAAAAGTAGAATAATTTTCTTTTCTACCAGCTCGACATCTCACATCTCACATCTCGACTTTTATAACTGAATGTATGTCTCTCCTTGTCTCCTGCCAGCCAAAGTGGGGGTTTCATTTTTCGACAGTCGCTGTATCAGATTCAGTTCTGTGACGGATTGTAAATCTCAGTAAATCTCCTTTATATACCTGCATTGCAACCCCACACAAATAACATCCAGGGGTCTTGATGGAGGTGGAGGTGGAGGTGGAGGAGGAGGGGTGCTCAGACCACATACCAAAGGTGTGTGTGCTCGGGCGTGTTTGATTTAACACTGCGGTTCTTCTCTTAATAACATTAGGCCCCATTTTCTGGACTCCCTCCTCTCCATGCACGGCCGGGCCGGGACCTTCTCTCTCTCTCTCTCTCTCTCCCCTCCTCTCCCCCCCCCCTCGCTCTCTCTCTCTCTCCCTTCATGGTTCCTATTACTGGCTCTAATAAATTGTGAATAAGCGCAGCAGCCCCAAAAAAAGTCCCGGGCTGTGGAGAATTCCCCATCCTGTAGCGCGAGGCACCCCCTTCTTAAGAAAACACAAATTAATTCCAAAGCCCTCTGTAGCCAAACGTTTGTGGAATGATAAATATTTTCATAGGAAGCTCTGCTCTTTCTGACTTTATCTGCACCAATTTCATTATATTTCTTCACAGCCGCACGGCTCTAGATGTCTTTTAGCTTCTGTGTGCCTCTTCCTCCTCCTCCTCCTCCTCCTCCTCCTCTCTCTCTTTCCCTGGGAGTCAAACTAGCCTTGCTGACTTGAACTCGGGGGTTAAACCAGGGCTGTCACGGTCTGAGAATATAGTCAAGATATTCTCACAGCTTTCATTTGAGCTTGCTGAATGTTCGGTGCGTTGTGCAAGTCGTCGTCCTGCTCAGTTAGAGGCTGTTTTTCTCGTTCTGTGACACCATTGTGTTCGCTCACACACTCGCCTTTGTGCTCATCCAAATTTGCACAAGGTCATCATCATCTGACAGTTTTTTGTGGAGCAGGTTCCAACACTGTGTACTTTATGTTTGACAGGTGATTATGTGTCATTACCTCAGGTTGTCCTTGTTTTTTTTTTTACATAATGAGAGCAACAGATTAGGTAAACGGTAAATCTGAACACACAAGAATTTGAAAACCTCGCTTTTTAAAGATGAAGCTAGAAGTGCACTTTGTTAACCTCACTCATCTGTCGTTTTTCTTCTTTAGCGTTTTGCATTCGCCCGTCGAGACTCAACCTCCTTTATTTTGGCATCTCAAGTTTTTTGTGTCTCGGTCCAAATGTCTCTTAACTCTTAAAAAAAAGGCGAGTCAAATTTAAAAACAGAAGAAAGTACACAAACAAAGAAGTACAGCAAGTTTTCAAGTCAGACTTTGGGTTAATAAAATCATTAATTTCGTGTTTCCTGGGTGAGTTTCAGGTTTCGGCTTCTGAACTTCATACAACTTCACAAGAAGTAATCGTGAGTGTAGCCTGATATGTGCAGCTGTCTGACTACATCAAGACTGTTCTTTGTAAAAAAAAAAAAAAAAAAAAAAAAAAATCATGGCGAAGCATTAAAGCAACAGCAGAAGGCGATGCTGCTAAACAAAGACATGATTACGAACTGACTTTCTCGCCCTCTAATCCTCCTCGTTTTCTCTCAGTGTGATCTTAGTTGACTTTAATTTGTGTGTATGTGAGAATTTATTCTTAAGCAGTGAGTCTGTTGTTACGGTGTGAGACCTCGTGGACATGTACGTGCGTGTGAATCTGCACGTACATGTTAATATGTGAAACCAGAGGCCGGGGATTAAAAAAAGAGAGATGCTGGTGACGCCGCATGTTGATCTGTTGGCTCTCGGGAACGGTTTGAGGCTCAGAGGTTATCACGCTTTTCTCCTCACCCTTCCTCCCTGCCTTTTTTTAATTCCCTTAAGCCCCCAGAGAGCGCCCGGGGAGGCCTCGTTGCGATGTGTGTGTGTGTAGGTCCATGCGTGCTGGTGCTGTCAGCAGACAACAGCTGTCTCTTTGGCCATCTCCTCTTCCCCTCTTATCTCATCTGGAGACTGGTGAAGCCACACACATCGCAGCGTGTAGCCCGCAGTGACCGTATTTCTCTTCTTTTTTTTTTTTTTCGTGCTTCATAACAACGGTTTGGGGTGTTTTCCACTGAAAAAGAGAACTTTAATCATTCTCTGCGGTTCAGGGACTTTTTTCTTTGGGCTTCTGAATTTTTCCATCTTTTAATACCTGCTCATAACTCATATCTCATCTCATTTGTCCTGCATTCTTATCTGTACATAAAGGCATAAATCTCTCTCGCTTCCTCTTTTCTCTCTCTCTCTCAAACACACACACACATACAATCACACACACACACACACACACACACAATCACACACACGCTCACACAGTAAAACTATCAGTAAAGAAGTAATTGGACCTTCAGCTACCAGCAAGTTTGTCTGGCCAGCTGTTGGCAACTAGGGCGGCCACTTGCTTCTATCTGCTGAGGAGACCAATCGAGGGCAAACCTTTTTGTCCTAATGACTAATAAAGCAGCCAGTCTGAGTGTGTGTGTGTGTGTGTGTGTGTGTGTGTGTGTGTGTGTGTTTGTGTGTGCGCGTTCATTAGAGAAGGCAGGAGCACTCATGCAGTCAGGCGTGTGTCAGTTTTTGAGTGTGCGAGCGCATGTGCGACCGCCCTCCCATCACTGGACCAGATGTTTTTTTACCTGGGAGCCAGACCACCATCTGACTGGGGTCAGCCCAGTCCTCCAACCCCACACCCGCTCCTCCAGGCTGCTGGGAGGTCTGCCAGCTGTCCCCCACTCTGACCCCCCGTCCCGGGGCACTGGTTCTGGGGGAGTCAGAGTCTGGGCCTTGGGGTAGGTGGTCCCTCTCTTGGATTTGGCATTAATACAGGGGGAAAATTATCAGGGATATTATTAGAGTGTGTGTCGGGAGATGAGGGCGAGCGAGGAGGAACAAAAGAAAGAATTAGGAAGTATAACAAGAACGCAGAATTTTATTGAGAAGTTATTTAGGAAGGGGTAAAAGGAGTGTGTGCTGGAGATAAAGACACTGGCATTGTCGGATAAAGAGGTTTTGATTACTGAGGGGACAGAAGGGGGGTAGCTGCTGGCATTTAGGCAGTCTTGTAGCAGGGAGTTAGTCAAGTGGAAAGAAAAGGGCCACCAAGTCTACGGCTAAAGTTACAGAGTGCAGACAGAGTCGGCAACAGGTTCACTGCTGCCAGAGATTAATTGGAGCCTCTTGTCGAATGACTTCTGTTTCGTTCAAAGGAGCCCGTTCATTCACTTTTCATTTAAAGAACTGAAGCACGGGCCAGGTGTGTGTGTGTGTGTGTGTGTGTGACTCCTGTGAGAGTTGTACATGTCAATAAAGGGGATTAATCGGGATGAAGCGCTCACGCAGGTTTTTAAACTGGTTGCTCGAGTTCCCCTAATTCTCGGTTGATGATTTAAACACTTACGGCTCTCAAAGCATTTTTTTTTCTTTTTTTCCGTGCCAGCTGTGTGAAACCTCACCGAGATGGGTCGGCCTGATAAACAGGTGACTGAAACATGGAAACATCTTACTCTTGTAATTTCGCTTTTGATGGCGTCAGCGAAAAGGTGGTGTGGTGTCAACAGAAACCTGACAGGTTACTGGCGAGTTAAGCGTATTCCAGACATCAAGAGTAACCCACTGTTTCTCATTTATTTTTCTGCTGATGGACGGCTTTGTCTGCGTGTCAACAGAGATATCCCGTTAATTGATTTTGGCGTGTCAACAACAATGAATTATAGTGTATCAAGTGTACACACATTAGCACAAATGGGACATTAACCAGAATATGGGTTGTGATAACAAACTTTGTTAATGTACTTGATGCTAAAATATGTGCTCTTGGATTGTGTTTGCCTCTTAATGAATTCTCTGGTTGCTGAGGTCGTGCCGGGTTGAGATTTATCAATCCTGAACATCTGTTGGCAGACCACCAGCACGTCTGAGCCTCGGTTCAATGAACCACTTTCAATTTGCCAAAGAAAACTTTGATTTTCAGCATTTTTATTCTCTTTCACACATTTATTGCTTTTATCCTTCTTTGATTAAAGACAAGTTCAGCCATCTATCTTGGACTGATGACAAACATTGTGCCCAACTTGACGGCGGCGCTTTTAGATATTGTTTGATGATGATTTGTGGAGCTAAAGTGATTAGTCGAAACTGAATCAGCAGCACTTTTGATAAATGGTATTTGATTTAAGTAATTTTCAGACAAAAAAAAAAACAAACAAAACCTGGCTCCAGCTCCTCAGTTGTGAGAGTTTAACACTTTTTCTTCGTTTTATGTCTTCACTTTGGTATTGATGAAATTCTGGACGGTGTACTGTTTTTGTAAGATTTTATTGACAAATTATGGAGCGATTGATCAAAGAAATTAATCTACTGAATGATACATTAATCATCCTCAGCTGGAGTGCTGCACTGTATCTACATACTTATTTATAGGTATATAATGAGTTTTGTGCATGCATGGGACATCTCTCTGAAGGCTGTATACAGTGAGTTTATTGAGGGATTATTATATTTGCAGGAAAGGGCTAATATGTTGTCTTTAAGTAAGAAACCTTTTTATACGGCACCTTTCAATAGCAGGGACATCACAAGCTTCTAACAAGGTGCTGGCTTTCTTTGTCAATCTCGATCTGGATGCAAATGAAAACGGTAATTCTTAAAATGATATCCTGAAATAAAAGCACACTTTTGTTTTTTAACTGCAGTCTGTCTGACCGTGTGCCAAAGATAGTCGAACAGATCAGCAGTTGGCAGATGGCACGATAGTGTCACACAGATACTGGGCCCTTGTTCTGTGTCTTTCATCAGTGACAGAGAGAGAGGGTTTGTGTGCAAGGCAATGAATCAGCCCCCAACCGTTGCCCCGGGCGCTTCGGCAAATCGACTGTCCAAATCGAGGGCTCCAGGTGGAGGTCCCATATGGCACCATTACAGGCCAGCAAGTCACCTCGCAGAGCAGTTGGTCGAGAAATGTTTTAATAAGAGGTCAATTCATTCGCAGGGTCGCTGCAGACATGACAAGGACTCAGACAGACACTGATATAGCACATACTGACGCTCTAAACGTCCAACCGCAAACACACACACACAAACACACACACACACAAACACACACACACACACACACGCACACACAGAAACCAGACATGATATTCAAATTATTTTTGAAGAATGTAAATAAGATCAACGGCTCACATCCTTCATGCGAAATTCAATTAACCCTGACTGACTCATGAAACCACCATTTGACACGACAGCTGACCTTTTAAGATGGAGGTGGATTTTATCGTGTAGCCAGCTCACAATTTATCGATTGCTATGTCAACAGATTCTGCGTACGAGCTGCCTTGTTTTGGTCGTGGCGTCCTCTTGATTAACCAACTAGTCGCCGCATATCGGTTTCATTTCGGTCTTCGCTCAACAGTTTTGCTGAACAACAGGTAAATCTGTATAAACTCAGTGTATCCCTTTGACTGTATCAAATAACATTTTAACTTAAAACACAATACACCATCCTGTGATGTAATCCATCAGCTCGAAGGGTAGAATTTGATATCCGTGAAAGAAGCAGTGGTCTAGCAGAACCCTGGGACCCAGGTGAAGCTGGCGGGACTGGCCTTGTGGCCCTGTGGCCCCCCGTGGCCCCGCTGGGTTTGTTTTAGCTTTAGTTTCAGCCCTCGGCCCTCCACATCTCTGCTGAGCTCCGCTCATCTTCCCTCCGGTGTCCTGCAGTTCCCATGGCCTTGTGCGCCCTCCTCCCAGGCCTCGCCCTGAACCAGGAAGTGCCTTTCGCTATCACACACAGTTTTTGTGTTTGTGTGTGCGAGCGTGTGTGCGCAGACAGGACTGTTGCAGGGGATGCAGCTGAAGTCAAAAGGACTCTGAACAGCCGTTGCCTTCACATTATGATCCCTACTAGGAAATGCAAAGCTCAACAGCACTTTCCTTGTTTGTCCTCTGTGCTGTGGGATCAGCGATACTCTCTCGAGCTTCACAGTCTGCCTGTGATGAAGGTCACGTCAGGGTCTCTGGCGGCTACAAGGTCTTGTGGGTTATTTCTGAAGTGGGAGATCACAGAAAAGCCAATGATATACATCAACACACGGTTTGGATTAAAAAGGACAGATTTCAGAGTGAGTTGAAGTAAAAAAAAACAACATTTTGTTGGTTAATATGTTTGGTAAGTTCAATCAGAAACATCTTGAAATCTATCTTCACATTTGTATTCTTTGGCTATGGCTATTAGCGATGTGATAAACTTAAACCATCTCCTAAGTGTCACTTTTACAGGTTGTTTTTATTAATGTCTATTTTACGGCCAATAACACAGACGTGCAGGTGGATTCTTGGCTGCAAATTCTTTGTGGCTTTTTGAGAAACATCTTTATTTACTCAAAAAACACAGTGGGCTGTCTCGAGTGTTTGTTCTTTTTTTTTCAAGCCGGGAGGGTGGCTCCATCGGCCGGGGCTGACACAACATAACATTTGTTCTCTCTTCGATTCTGTCCAATAAATGTTGTTCTTAATGACACGAGAACAGCAGAAAGTACTCCGCGGGTCGTCTCAGGTTTTGTGACGCCCGGCGAGGCTTCTGTTGATCAACACGGTCACGGTGTCCGTCTCTCCGGTCTCTTTCTCTCGGACAGCTTTTACTCCCCCCCCGCCCTCCCTCACCTTCATCTCGCTGTAAAACCCTGCTGCCCCTATAATTCATGACTGTCATCTGTCTCTGTCGTTGTGTTGTCAGCGAGGTCAGGGGTCGGGGCAGTTAGCTGCAGCTTTTGCCAGATTGGAATGGCCCAGAGGCAAAGTGAGAGGCAGAGGGAGGCAGAGGGAGAGAGAAAAATAGAGGGATGAAAATGATAAAAGGAGTTCAGCTTGCTGTGCGTTGATTTGCAGCACAAATAAACAAGGAGTATGAGTATTTTAACCTTTTTGTCGTTTTCCTACTGTTTTATGTTTTTTGAAAGACAACGCGACCAAAAGCGCGAGGACACGCGTGACGGTTGAACAGCTCATTCAAACCCGCGGGTACTAACATGTCGCTCTACCAGACTCTCCACTCTTCTGGGATGGCTTTCCATGTGATTATTTGGAAAAGTGTCAGGTGGGAGTTGAGTTCTTTTACACCAAACTCAGAAAACCATCTCTGATCGTTTTAGTGCTCTGGGAATTATCAAGTTGATAGAGGAGAGGGCCTTTTTTTCAAACATAGCCACACAATTGAAGGTGTTTCCACTCTAGTTTGAGAATATTGTTGACCACGGGAGCAAACGTCGGCTGGTCGGTGACATTGTGTTCTTGTCTGAGGCCAGTGCTTAAACGTGGTGATGAGGCAGACAGCCAGATGGTGACATTGTTTCCACGTCCATAATGGCCACAGTCAGACCCTCTCTTTTAAAAACCAGGGATAATTGATCATTTTACTCTAAAACATTTTTAAAAAGTAAGTGAAGGCGTACAAAGACGGCCTCCAGTTTTTTTAAACCCTATCATGCAGTACACTTGGGTTCAAGTCCGGGAGGCCGTGTTCCTTTCTTAGTTTTTAAGTAATTTTAGACTCATTATTTGGGGGTTTTGAGGATGTATAAAGCTGCACACTGTGTATATAAACTTTAGTAGCATAGCTGAATAAACCTGTCAGTGGGAATGTCATATTTCAAGGTTGCTGTGACATCCAGCATAGACGTCCAGCTGACAACCGGTCAACACACGGAGGTTGTCACGATTTCCATTTTGAGAAGGATTTGATCTTGATTTGACGTACAACGTCTCAGTGTTAGAGTCAATTGAGTTTTTACCTAAAGTCATCCACAGTGCGTCTTGCTTTAGACTTGTGTGTAGGTTTAGGATCTGCTGGCGAGGGGACTGACCTCATTCAGCTTCCTGCTCAGACTAATTGGCACTGACCTCTCGACCTCCTGCTCTCTGAGCCGGGACCTCCCCTTCCCTCTCATCTTTCCAGCCTCCTTTATTCCTTCCATCACTACTTCTTGATGGAGCTGGTAGCAAACATTAGACCAAAAAACTTTATGTAATCTTGTGCACGTCATGATAAATTTAGATTTTTCTGTAGCTTCAAATGAAATACGGGTCATAAAACCACAGCAGAAATCAATTGCAAAATCTCTCCTGCGCCAACCTGTTGTCTTCTTGTCTTATCTTGTCTTCTCGCCAAACAAAGCTCTATTGTGTCACCGTATCACCCAGAATACATGAGAAGTTCTGTCAAGAATCACCCACGTTAGTTTGAATTTGGATCAGTGCCTCGCCTCGTTTTCTTGGTTATTTCTTGCTGAGTCACTGCCCACAATGTGCACGGCAGCGGGGGAATCATTTTGCAGTGCATTTGTACCATTTTCCCTCGAAACAATGTCACCTGTCAGGTTCCTTTTTACTCATCATTCGGCTGTCACTCACCGATAACCCACTGTTCTTTCTCATACACGCCGTCCTTCACCTCTTCAACTGTGTGCACGGGGGAAAATATCCACCGTCGCACACCCCTCCTCATCCCGACCGCAGCAGGGCCCGGGGCACGTCGCCATGTGTCAGTTACCTGCATACCTGTGTCCTGATGGTGTGTGTTTGCTATTGTTTCCACAGGACAGTTGACGGCTCGAGAGGAACCTGACTAACAGCAGCGTGAAGGGATAAAGAGGATAAAGCTCCCTCCACAGATCCAGGTGAGAGATGGGGGGGGGAACTACAAAGACAGGAGTGAAGTGCTGTAGATGAAAGAGGGCTGTTTTAACTGCAGTCCATCCAGTCTGACTGTCGACAGACAGAATAAAGACGCCTGACGTAAACTTTTACATAAACTGCTCATCAGGATTTCACACCTTTATTGTTTTGTGTTTGTGAGAGTAAGATGATGAGATGATGGTAAAGAATGCTCCCTTTGAAGGTTGTTATTAAAGTGAAGTATTTGCAGCTTTTGAAAGTACTCCAAATTTAAATGAACTTTATCATTCATCTTTTTTTCATCCCTTTTTTGTGAAATGTTAAATGTTCGTTGGAGTTAAAGAGTCTGCTTCTCTACTGTGAACCTTCTCTGGAATTTTTACAACCATGATTATAACCATGATAATGTCCGACAAAATAAAGTTTCATCTTATTTAAAATGTTTTTTTTTGTTTGTTTCACTGTTAAATTCCGTCTCGTTTCATTCACAGGGCTTTTTGATCATCTGTTTCAATTTCGTCCTACCTGCTGCAGGTGAGTTTTTCCCCGACTCTTGTCACTGAAATTACAGTGAAAGTGGAACTTCTCTTGTCATGCATTGGAAAGTTATGTCTTTGTGTTCATACTTAAAAGAGTTGAAGCCAACATTGGGCACTATTAATGTCTGTTGATTGAACTCACGAAGGGGACCCCTAGATCCTTTAAAATCATCGTGAATTAGCCCTAAAGCTGTCTGATGTTACGTTCATCTGACCGAGAGCTGTAAGGGTTTTTTTTAACTAAAGCGACAAAATGGAGCTTCCTGGAGAAAAATATCAATTATTGAGTATCATTCCGGCGCTTTGGGTTGACAGCTCAGGTTGGACCAACGTTAGTATTTGCCATCCTTGGAATGAGACTCAGGAATCAACTTTATTTTTCCAGGAAGTCCCATTTTGTTGCTTCACTTAGATTATAATCACTTTTGCTTTGCGCTGGAGGCACAACAAACCAGTTCTGTTTCTTCTGTTTGTAACGTTAACTCCTCTGTCTGTAAAACTAGGGGCCTGTCTCTGATGAGCGACAGGGTATGTTCGTCCTCACTCTCATTCCTAACCGTGCCGCTTGTGGTGTTCTGTCGTTGCAGATAAAAGTTTCCTCATCGCTTCTTCCTTCTCCTCGAGCTCAGCTGACCTGGAGAAGTGTCATGGCTGCGTATGGACAGACTCAGTACAGCCCAGCGCTCCAGGCTGCAGGGCCGTACACACCTTACACTCACCATACGCAGGGCTACAGCATGCCGTCCTACAGTGAGTACAGTCATTTTCTTAATCATCTCCAAAAGCAAAAAAAAAAAAATCTCACACTATTAACGCCACATTCTGCTGCTTATTGTGGCTCAGGTTTTTTCTCCAAAGAGCTCAGTGCTCTTTTTTTATTATTATGAAAGCAACAAGACACACTGAGTGTACAGCACATTGGACAACATCAGTGTTGAACTGAAAATGAACTCCGTTGTGTTGCACCACAATGACATTACAAAACACAAAAGGAGACGCGAGGGGGGCGAGAGGGGGAGATGTACTGTACACAAGAAACAAGCTGGTTGTGTTACAGAGATGGATTTGAAAGTGTTGTACGCATTTATGTTGAGTTCTAAGCTTGTGGTCCGGGAAAAGGGCACACTTTAAGGCAAGGCTGCACAATAGATACGTAAATAAAACATTTATACCTACATGCAGAATAAAACCCTGATGAACATTATTGCCAAAGCAGACACGTATGTTGAGTCGTAGGCTGCTCCGCAGCTTCATTCAGGTTGTGTTTACATCTATACTCACACTGTATGCATTTAAGCTGTGACACTTTTTACTGCAGCTCAACCCTTCTTATATTCTCTGTTACTTCATTGCTGTTTTGATGCATTTTTCCTCCTATTTGGCTTATTTATTGGGGGTGGAGTAAAATATTAAAACACTGATATATCATATGTCATCATATCGCCAATTAGTGTCTCACCACCTCAGGACTCCCCCTGGTATAAACATCTGCAAATTTAATTTACACAGATTGACTTCATACAGATTTCTACTGAGGTATGATCATATCCTCCCTTTAAAAACTCCAGAACTCCTTTTTTTGGAAGTCCAGTTTGTGGCTATTTTATGTTGGAATTATGGCAACAAACATGGACATGGACAAGTTGCGATCAGTGTCTGATGAAGAGGCTCTGAGCTAAGATCACACTTTTTTGCAATCAGTAACGATTTATTGTTTTAGCATAGAGGAAAGAAGATGCATGCTTAACTTTGTCGTAGCTACACATCGACGATAAAGATATTCCAATTTACTTGCGACTTCAAACATAACATTGCTCTGCCAGCTCCAGCACATTCATTCCCTGTTACCTGTCTCCACACTCAGACATTAAAACAGAAGACGGCCTGAGTCACTCTCCGGGACAGACGGGACTCCTCGGCTACTCGAACTTCAGCGGCACTCCTCCCAGCCAGAGTCTCTACGGCTACTCTCACACACACGGTCAGTCTCAAACACAGTGTGATACAAAACTGCGATTTTAACCGTGCTGGAAGGGGCATGCATCTTTTATTTTCCTCTCCTCTCCTCTCCTCTCCTCTCTCCTCTTTCTCTCTTTTTCCTCTCCTTCTCTCCGCCACACCTGTTCTCCATTAGCTGCGGTCTGGACTCCTGGCGTCAAAAGTCTCCCCACCCCTCCTCTTTTCTCGAGGTCAGGCCCCCTTTCTCCGCTCAGACCAACAACACAGCATGCGAGCGCTTGTGTCTGCTTGAGAGAAGGAGAGAGTAAGAAAACACATAGGACGGGGGGAAGAGAAATAGAGAGGATGGAGGAAAGAAAAAGAAAAAAAAAACAAGAATAACCAAGGGAGGAAGAGATAGGAAGAGGGTCTCCGCCGGAAAAACATAAAACTCAAAATGAAGACACGGTATGCTTCGGGAGTGTGTGCAGCCCTCTGCCCACGCATGGCCGCGCGAGTGTGTGAGTGTTTTTTTTTTTTTTTTCTGCGATTGTGTGTATCTGTGCTGTACACATTCCTCAGTCGTCCGGCGCCGAAAGCATGACTCGCTCGCTGCGACTTTATGGCTTTTGAAAGCAGCGTGAAATTGACCTTGCGTGTGAGAGGGGAGAGGTTAAGGTGCATTATACGGAGGGGCGAGCAGGTTTAAAGTTGCAGACTGGGGGATGACCCTGATTCCACTGTATGGATGAGACAAAGGGAGAAACAAACAGGGTTAACAGTAAACAGATGAGCTTGGTTTTTCCCCCCACGTCACTAAATACTGAATCTGTCAGCTTTTTTTTAAAATGCTCAGAACTCTGCTAATTGGAATACGAGCTCTCTATATTTCAACCGGCCAATGCATGCACATACAATCTGTTTACCCTTTCCAGAGTTTTCTTTTTTAGTGGCACATCGGGATGACTTTGTTCTAAGGAAACCCACTCATGACATTCGCAAAAAGTAATGTGATTCCAACAAGTGTACATTGGAGATTATTTAGAGTTTGGTAAAGGATCATTCCAGTTTTGTTTTGTTTTTTTACTTTATCTCTAATCTTATTTTTGTAGATACGGTATTAGTTTTGCTGAGAGTCAGTTGCTGAGATCAGGGAGCACAGCGACAACGCTCGAACAAAGACAGGCCAAGAAACGGAGCGTTTGGAGAGTCAAGCGGGTTTTTTAACAAGCCAACAATTTGAACCACCTTATTTGGAGGTCAAATCAGAAGTGGGCGCACTGGAAGTCGGTAATAAAATCCCTCATTTCTCAGGAGCAGTGTCCAGGAATGGAGCAAGTGTTGTTGGGTCCAAGCTGAACAAGAAATCAGACGGGTTAACTAGTAGCAGTCAAACGTATGACAGCTTTTCAACGGCTCTTCAGCTCAGCTAAACTTATTTTAAGGAGGAAACAAAGATGAACAGCACAAATGACATTTGATTATTCCTCATAGATAAACACATTGGAAGAGTGGAACCATCTGAGAACCTATCTTGTTTTTTTATGTTCAGACAGTAGGAGGGCAAAACCTTTACCACTAGTGTCTTTTGCAGTGTTTCTCAACATAAACATGTCATTACAAGATCTGTGTGTCTAAACAAGTGATTTTAATGTCATCAAACTTTAATTGAAGATCAAAGAACTCTCTCTGTGGATTCATAAGGATATGTTATTCAACAACCTGTTTCAAACCGGTTAGACCTATTGGTTTCCCCACAAAGTTATTGCATATTCAAATTTAGAAGATCCACTGTAAGCCCTGATGAACAGTACAAGAGGTTTTATGAAAGCGCGAGCATCCAAACAGTAGTTGCTGGGCAGAATCAGAGGTTAGAAATAGAAAAATAGTGGAGGTAATAAATGTTCATGGGAGTATTATGTAGTTTGGGGATGCTATTTTTCTATATATTTCTCTATTTAGCCCTGATAAACAGTACAGTTATTAACCAATCTGTGAGTTGTAATTATTCAGCACAGCTTACAGAATGGTTTTGTGGTCCGAATTTAATCCACAGTTGTAAAATGTCGTTTTTGTCTGATTGTATCCGTTATTTCCAGAATTGGATTTTTCATTGTCTGACCGCTCGTTGATCTTAAAATGACACCTCGCTTTCTTCACCACATAGTCAGCTGATTCAGGCCCAGACTTAAAACGGTTATGCGAAGAAGTTTGTGAATTAGTGCATCACTTGAGCCGGACAGTTATTTTTTTTATACCTTGGCGTTGCAGTTTGGCAACATCAACTCAACGTCCACTTTCCAGCGCTTTCATTCCAACGAAGATTGCTTGGTTACCATGGAGATAATTGAGCTGTTATCATAATGTAGAGAAACTTAAGTCACGTGAGAACATGTTGAAGTACATGGGGGTGAGGGGGGTGGGGGGGGTGGGGGGGTCGTAGCCCCTGTCTGTATCCTCTCATGGTCTTCGGTGTTCGAAGTGAATGTCTAGTTTTCTGTATCACTTCCTCTTTAAGAGAACATTCAGATGTCAGACATTACACAGGAATGTAAATATTCATGTAAACACACTTTTGATGAAACCTCTAACAAACTGCAAAGCTTTCAGTGACCAGGCTCTGTTGGAGCACGACAAAAAAGTTTTTTTGTTTTTTTGGGGGTTTTTTTGTAGCGTAGTTTGAGTTTGAGGGACACTGTTCCCAAACAGAATCATTTTGTTTGAATATTTTTATGCATAAATCATTAACTGCAAACTTCAAACGGTAATAAACGGCCACAACAACCAAATGTTTTGTAGGGTTTCGGGATGTTTCCATGTCATCCATTATACTGTACACAATACATGAGCACGCACACACGGACACATACCGCAAGAAGCCACCGAAACGCGTTACTGTACACTGTGCGTACAACTCAAACCAAATGGGGACTTTGGGAGCCTTCTTGTGTTTACTCGAGAGACCTCCTGTATTTTTCCTTCAGCCGCTTTGAAGATTTGTTGTGTTGTGCGGGGAGGTTTCGAGCGTGGTTCTTCCACTGAGTCATTATTCTCCCATTTGTCATGCACTGTGGAGTGGAGGAGGAGGAGAAGAAAATGAGGAGGAAGAGCGAGCGGTGTGGACTGATGAAATGATGGAAGGCAGCCATGAGGAAGTACATGTATAAAAACAGATCGGGAGGCTTCAGGCCATGTCAGGGCAGAGGAGAGTTCATTTTTATTGAATATATTTGGTAACCTGTTGCACAGCAAACAGTCAGAACAAACAGATGGTGTGAAGTTGATTTAGTATTGTTTCCAATGGCAGACCTAAGGTGAGTTCTTCTGTTACATGGTGTTAATTGTACTTTCCTCCCTTCAATAACAAAAAACACCCATTCAATAAATAGTTGCAAGCAATTATTTGTAAATGGTATTTGACCTGTTTTGTATTACGTTGCTTTCATTGCAGTGCATACAAACATTCTCCTGCATATCTAGAGTTTACTCTGTGTCAGGTTGCGGCTCGCGGTAGCCTTTTATTCTATTCTACAGTAGTCCGGAACAGACAAACCAAACACCGGCTTTAGAAAGTGCCTTCCGCATTTTTAGCGGCCAGAACCTTACGTTTTCAGACAGGATTGGAAGGGGAGAGTGAGGGGATGTTCTACCTCACTTCACTCCTACAAACACTGGTCCTTTCAGCTTTTTTTAGCAGTGCCAGCTAGCTTGGTCGGTCCTCCAGTTTGCTTTTCACTGAACTATTTCAGTAACAATAAGATTGACTGCCATTAATTTCTCTTCATTCATAGTTCCCAGAGGATGGATCAAAGTGAATTTTTATGGTCCCCTGACTTTACTTCAAATGCCTCCAGTATGTCAAAGTTTTGAGTTATCTTGTGAAATATGTCAACGTCCACTTCATGGATTGGCAAAGAATTCTACACATACATTCATGGTTCCCAGAGGATTGATCTCGAGTGCCACCAGCAAGTCAAAGTTTTCACTTATCTGGTGAAGTATCTCAAGATCTGCTTGATGGATTGGATTTAAATTTCTCACAGACATTCATAGTTCCCAAAGGACTGATCTTTGGGGGTCTCCCAATATTACGTCTAGTGACACAATGAGTCTTAAACATGTGAAAACAGTTAGATGGATTGCCATGAGATTTGGCACAGACATCTATGTTCATCTTAAGATGAACCAAATAACTTGATCGTGCCATCAATACTTGAATTAAAGACAAAATACCCCTGTTAAAATTGTGTTCCCGTAAGCCTTAGCTGTACTTTGTGTTTCAGGCTAATCGTCAAATGTTACTGTAGCTCTGAGCTAAAGTCGCTAAATGTGGAAAACACACCTGCTAACCATCTGTGTGTTACAGTCATCAGTAGCAGGCATGTTGAGTACAGGCTATTAGCACTCGGTCAGCAGTCTTGTTTAAACTTCACCACATGGTCAGTAAGCACTGTTCCGGTCACTGACGTCTGAACACTGCTACTTGAAAAATCATTTAGGGGGAGATCTCCATTGGCCCTATGATGTAAGATTGTTTGATGCTATACTTAAATGAACCCATCGATAAGTTAGATGTCCGATATGGACCGTTAGTCCATAATTCACCGTTAGTTCATGTCAAAAGTTCACCCTCTGAGATATCCAAGTATCTGACAAACAAAAGGGATGGAATAAAGTTTTGCAGTGCTTTAGGCGAAAGTAATACGATTACAAGAGAAATGATTAATCAGACCAACAAACAACAGACTTGACAGAAAGATGCAGGGTGAGGCGTCGTCCCTGTGTGTGTTTGGGGGGGACTGCTCGGAGTAAGACATTCCTGCCTTGGCTTGATCAGACTGAGAAGAGTCTTGAAAGGAGAAGCAGCACCGGGAGAAGAGCTGCAGACCCTCCCACCTGTATTGTTATGTCAAACATAAATCTCACCCTCAGCCCCTGCAGCACCGAGCTGTCACTGTGGGAGAAGGAGTCAAAGTTTACGGCTCATTACTTCCTCCAACACGGATCGGATCGGATGTTTTTGAAATTATATTCATCAAATAGAAGATGTTAACGCAGTCAGATCTCCTACCAGTTCACGGGGTTTTCGATTGTTCTCTATCCTGTGCGATGATTTATTGCTTTGATTTAATGTTTGACCTTTGTCTTCACATCCCTTCTCAGGTGGTGGTATTTCATCTGGAATTTTCCAAGGCACCCATGCGATCTCCAGTTCGACCCCGTTCAACCCTACACAACAAGTGAGTCAGAAGCTTTACCTCCGAGACGTCTGAAGAGTTTCCACAATAAAAGGAAAAAACTATAAAGCAAATCCTAGCAACTTAATGAATAACGTACAAAATGGAGCTGCTGTCATGGCTGTCACATATTAATCATATTGTTAAAATGACAGCACTGACTAATTAAAGTCCATGTTTATTATCTGACAGGAGTTTTCAACGTACTCAAGCTACAGTCCGAGTCAGTACGCTCCGTATTACAACTCACATCACTACAACAGCCCGTACCTAACCGGCAGCAACATCAGCCCTGCTGCCATCACAGCTCCGTTAGCCTATCAGCATCCAGAACACCCCGTCATGCTGCCCAATCACAGCCCAGAGTCACACACAGGTAAGAAGTGATGAACCTGATGAACATGTTTACGTTGTTACATTTTTTGGTTTGTTCGTTTTTTTTTTTTATATATATAGACAAAATAATAAAGTAATAGATATTAAGTTTGTTCTTTCTACTTTCAAGCCTTGTCAAACCGTATGACTCTAAAAACCCTGGATCCAACGTTTCACATAATGAAACTCAATGGCATCGTTTGAGTTCTCCACGACTAGTCGACTGTAGACGAGTAAAATCTGTCTGGGAGTTACCCTTCAATATGCCCTTCCCAGATGTGGGAATTGTGATACATGTGTGAAAAAAGCATATGAGCATATGTAATTTACATATGTTAAAAAGGCAATCACATGTGAGATAAAGATACAACCAATCACAGAAGTTTGTCGTTCATATGTGAAAATTCTTAATTCATTTTTGAAAATGTGGAGCAAATTTCATGTAATTCACACATTCTACTTGTGGAAATTCAAAATTTGCATCTAAGAAAAATCACATCTCCATGTAAATGTGGAAATTTCACATGTGGACATTTTCATTCATATGAAAAAAGCCACTCGCTTGAGAGAAAGTCTGGTTCACTTGTGAAAAAAGCAGATTTCACTTGTTTTCACTTGCAATGTTTTGTTTCCACATCATTTCATAATGATAATTTCACAGTACAGATTGAATTCATATGTGAAAATGAAGCCAGAAGCCTCATTCACACGTGTTTGTTCTCACTTTTTGAGTGAAAAATATTCAACTCATATGTGAAATTGTGATTTTCACATGTGGAAATTGCCATCATTTTTTGTAAGGGTTGATTTAAAAGTCAAGAGTCTGGATATGGATGAAGCATATTTAATAGCAACCTGGTTAATAACTTTGTTCGATGGGTGTTTGTTTATCTAGGAGAGTACCACCCGCCGCCCAGCCCCCCCACGCCAGGTAAAGAAGAGGGGGTCCCGGCACGAAGGGGGTCAGATGGGAAGCTGAGGGGGAGGAAAAGAGTCAGTGACCCCGCTCCACCTCTGGACTCTGATATAGAGGTAAACACACACACGTACACAGTGTTGAACATTGACAGTATTTATCTTTCTCCCTCTGCCTCACACAAACACACACACACACATAACCTCATGAGGTTAACATTACATCTCTGTTATTTCATTGCAGCGGGTGTTTATCTGGGACCTGGATGAAACCATCATCATTTTCCATTCGCTCCTCACGGGAACCTTCTCCTCGCGATTTGGCAAGGTACGGCGATATGACCCCTCCCTCTGTCACTTACAGCTAGAGGTATGTGCTGTAGATCACCACACTTTGACAAGAGGTGATTACAAGATACTTGGGCACAGTTTGGCACCGGACCCTCACGACAGTAAACCGGTGTCATCTTTCTTTACTTGGGTTCGTCTCTGTCAGTCAGAGACGCGGTCAAAGGGTTGGCAGACCGAGCCGAGTCCACAACCTTTTGGGTCTCATCCCGGAGCATTTTCACACGCTGACTGTTTTGCCTCTCTGCCCTCTTGTTTCTTTTCTTAATGCACCGGGGTTGTTTAGCTACCCCGGCATGCTGCGGCGTGATTGACAACCAGTGGGACCTTTGCATAACAGACAGGCAGCTGACAAGGGGCGGACAGCGGTGCGTTTCTTGGTTTTGGCCGGGAATCTGTGTTTTGAATTCTCACGGTCCCCCTGCGGGTTGACACAAGGCTGATGGGAGTTTGAGAGCAGTGTTTCTGATCGGTTCAGCCCCTCGGCAGGCCATGCATGCAGTTGTTTCTTTTTCTTTCTTTTCTGCCACGGGGAGGGGGGGTGAAAAGAAACAAGGAGGAAGAAGACAACGAGAGATAGAGCGTGGAGAGAGTGGATGTGTTGAAATGTGACTCATGTGCCAAAAATTCCTGATTCCTCCCACCAACCCGAACGCCCCGCTGCTGGATCCAGGGAAGCTCAGTTGGACAGACTCTGACATCAAAACTCAGACATGCAGCGGAGGAATCAAATGAGTGACAGCAGAAAAACAGATTAACGTTGCAAAGCGTCAAGACAGCTTAGGAACCTCGCAACGCAGCTAACTCATCCTCCTCTGACAGCCGTAATGCTGCTTTCTTGTTTCTCTGGCATGAATCATCTCCACTTCGCTGCCCTGCGTCCCGCTGCATGTCTGCTTTTTAACAACCCGGGCTCTTCCCATTAGAGTCAGCGGATTAAACCCTTATCATAAACAAATGTTTGGACCTATACGTAAAGGCAAGTCTGGGCCCCGGCGCGCAGAGAAAGACTAATGGGTGTGTTGAGAGACAGTTGTTTTCACCAGCTTGGGGAGCCAGAGGTGAATGGACATCCACATGAGGAGCTGATTCCCTCCCCTCTAACAGCTCTTCCATTATCTCATCTATCACACAGCACCACTTTTTGTCCTCTAGTGTGAGAATTTCTTTTCCTCCTAGCTCTGTCTTTCATATCGAACTTAAATAGGAGGTGGGAACTTAATGCTTCGGGTACTTTTTTTGGCTTTTCCCAACTCCTTTTTTTTGTCTTTCTCTCCTTCTCTGGGATTATCAGAAAGAGGCTTTTATTTGTGCCAGTGTGCAGAGCAGCCCTCGCTCTCGGAGGACTGTGATTAGAGATAATTATTTCAATTATTTAGACAAGCACAATCCTCTCTTAAGCCTTTAACACCACCCTCTTCATCTTTTCCATTCATCTCTTCCTCTTCACGCCAGTGTTTCTTGAATCCTCCCCCTCATCGTTTTCTCCTCGCCATCCTCCCGCTGAACTCTCTCCGCCCTTTGTCCTCACTTACCTTTTTTCTCTTTACACCCTTTTTTTTCGTTGGGGGGGTTGGTGCATTGTAATTGTCATCATTTACCGCGCATGTGTCATCAAGCCCGCTTTTTGCCATTTTTCTTCAGGCCTTCCATTTCAGGTGCATAAATCTAACGTTCACCCTTGGCTGACACCCCGCTGTTTCTCTTGTCTCGCTGCCAAAGACGGGCCATCACGCCATCAAAACAATGCAGCACACAGACGTACACACACACCTGCTTTTGTAGTCGTCACCGACAACACGCCCACACCGCTTGTCAGCCTGTCTGCCCGCAGATTTTGTATATCTGCGTTCTGTGTCTGATGAGTCCTTATTTGCTTATTATGAAGAAAAATACAAATGAAATGTATGTAACACAACACCTGCATGTTTGTCTGGTGTTTTCCCATGTAAAAGAAAAGGGGGGGAAGAAAAGCCTGAGTGATGTTAATGAAAGAAAGAGGAAGACGAACACAAACAAAGAGTGAGACAGATCAAAGATGGCTGTCCTCTTTTTTTACTGCTATAACTGAGCCAGTGAATCTGGGTGAAATCTGCGAGGCCTTATTGTTTATAAGATATCGCATGCAACAAAGTGCATTGACTTGTTGTCGTGTTGTAGAACTTTGGATGTATTTTTTTTACAATAATTTCCATTAGATCATTGGTTTTTCGTTCATTTGTACAACAATCTATATGGAAATCAAACAGGAGATTCTTAAAACTTGCTAAAACTGTGTCATCGGTGTCATTTTGTGCCGTGCCGGATGGAAATGCTGCTCTCCTGGTCCAGCAACTTTGATCCAGACTGAAATAGCTCAACAAATATTGGATGGATTGACATGGAAATTTGTACAGGCATTCATGGCCCCCCAGAGGATGAATCTTGCCTGACTTTTTTCCCTCACCCTTGAGTTGACACTTTCAGTTTGAAGTGAAGCGGTGCAACAACTTTTGGACGGATGGCCATGAAATCTGGCGCGCACGTTCATGGAGGAACTGTAATCATTTTTGGAAAAACGCTTCACTTTCCATGTGGTCAAAATTGTAATTTGTCCGGTACTGTGGTTCTTGTCCAGATACCTGCAGAACTCATTACATTCCCATCAGCCTCTGCTGCATCTGGTGTTTAATGCTAGTTCACAAATGTTAGCATGCTAACAAGCTAATCCAAGATGTCTGAAGGTGAAATATGTAAGAGTTTTAGTGTGAAACATTGACAAAGTATCTGAAATTAAACAACAGAATAAGAAGAATACTTCTATGTACTGTGTTGCAGAGATTTCTTATGGAGTAAACATGCTAGCTACCTAGCTCCTGAAAGACTCGGGTAATGGGAGTGCTAGCTGCATGGCTAACTGACTTATGACCATAGCAGCAGTTAGTAGTATATTTGCAAGGTAAACCAAATAAACCAAACATTGTCAGCAAATATTGTACAATCAGTGTTCCAAAGAGGTTGTGACGCTGTGGTTCTTCTCATTTTGTGCGCTGCAGGCATCAAATCTATGAGTGTGCATTTACACAAAACAATAATGTTCAGCAGGTTAGACATTAATATCTTGTCTTTGTTGTGTATCCAATTGAAGGAAGATCATGAAGCATTTGCAAATCATTCCCTATTGTTTTTTTTTTCCACAAAGTTTAATAACTGAGTCATCTGTGATTTTAAATGATTAGATTAAATGAGGCTGCACATAATTTACCGTAATAAATCAGGCAAAAAATTCAGCGGAGAGATTCGGGAAACCGGCGGGCCGAGAGCCAAAACAAACCAGAAGAGAAATAGTGGGAGATAAGATACTGCAGAGTTTGATTGACAGATGAATATTCACTCTTGCCTCTCCCTGCAAAAAAAAAAAAAAACCTGTTGATGTCAATCCGGTTGATGAATTTGTAGAGGAAGGGAAGAAGAAGTTGTTCGGAGAGACAAGCAGGCGGCTGCGCTGACAAGACAAGAGTAATGTTCAATAATCCGATTTAACTGATTATTCTCTGAATACCGAACCACTTAGGCCATCAATCTCAGCCCGAGCTCGTGATTGTGTTATTTGTTAGAGAGGGATGCAGCTCCTGAAGCTACGGGGAGCTGTCGTCCTGGCATCATTTGTTTTTAACTAGGTCAGACCACAAGCTTTACAGGCCAGTTTTCTTTCATTCAAATGTGTTGAAACGCATGTGATGTCTGGTTGATACTGAGATAAGAGCCTTTCACTGCGCTCGAGGGGGAATTCAGTTGCCACATTATGCTGTATGTACGCTGCACATGCCTCGAGACACAGCACATCCTCGCTGTGACACACATTTGATTGATGGGAAATCTGTCGGGGCGTTAATTGGTTGTAGTTTCGGTTCGAGAAGCCAAAGAGAAATTTAAAAGAATAATAATAATTCGAGATACGTCCCAAATAATAGATGCAGAAAGTGTTCACAGGGACTTTTAACCCTGTAGCAGGAGTGTGCAGTGTGGTTTCGAAGCACAAGTGTTAATCCAGAGTTCGTGTGTGTCTCTCTTTGTGTGTACCAGGACTCCTCGAAGGCCGTGTCTCTTGGTCTGTGGATGGAAGAGATGATCTTCAACCTGGCCGACTCGAGACTCTTCTTCAACGACCTGGAGGTGAGTTGCTTTTTTTTTAACATCTGAGCCACGACAGAAGACAACAAGGGGAGTATGTTGAGAGAAATGCTTATACTTATTTTATATTCACCTTGCAGTAACGAAAGTGTGAATTATTTTCCAGTAAAAACGGAAACTACCCTCCCTGGTAGCCTAGTGAGAGGTTTGACATTTGCGGTGCTGTTTTCTTACCTGGCGTAAAGCACAGTGGCAGTCATTGTAAAAAAAAATCAAATGAAAAAATAATCCCCTCGTACGACATCTATCCCAGTTTTAATTCTTAGTACAGCATTTTCCAAACAATCTGCCCTCCTCAGCTGAGCGGGAATATTAAAAGGAGGGGTTGTTAACTGCTGGCATGAGCGCTCTCTTGAGTTAGGCCCAAAACTGCTGCCTAGAAATCCAACGCACAGTGAACGTGGGCATCGATGTAAGCCTCTTAACAAGGATGACTCCTCCAAACAAAAAAGTGGTCATTAAAATGCAGTTTTACTACCTGCGAGTGACTGAAGAGTTCATGTGTTCGTCGTCCCCGCATTCCTCTGCCTTGTTCCGACAAAGAGAAACGATTAGAGGGGGACGGAGGGGAGAGAGGGAACAAGTACACTTTGTGCTGTAATTATAGGTGTGTGTCGGAGTATCCGAGAGGAAAATTAGTCAAATGGGAGGAGGAACAGTCGAGAGGGAGGGAAGGGAGCCAACAAAGCCATTTGCAAACCCGGTTCTTATACCCTCTTTTGTTGTCAGGGCTCGGTAAATCTCTGAAGCAGTACGCCACAGCGGCCTGACAACCGCTGTTAGGTCTTGAGGTACAATTATCCTGTCCTTCCCATGTCAGTAGCTACATCAGTGGCTTTGAGTGTTATCGCCGCTGTCATAACTAATACCGCTAGAAAATTACATAATTGTTACTGGCGTGCCCGGCTGCCTGATTAATCAAAGTCAGACTTTCCAGTTGAAATGTTCCTTTTAACGATATGTATAAATAATAAGGTTGCTACGGCCGTGTTCCAATCAACTTCCAGCTCTAAATGTGAAATAAAATGAGAATTCTCTGCAGGCTTTCTCCGCTACATGCGATGAGCCAATGGGTCATTTTATATCGCACGGTCAGTAGCGGGGCTGCGGGGGCGGATGGCACCTGAGTGGGAGGCGGTTGCAGCCGCGGGGAATTGAGTTATGTGGAGAGATTGGAGGGAAGATGAGGTAGCGTCTCCATCTGGCTCAAGATGGCTGAAAGGTGATAGGAGCCCCTGTCTGTCCCGGGTCAATGCGTGACAACTGGAAGTTATACTGGTTTTTTTATGTGTGCAAAAGAAAGAAGGCTGTGAGACTTGGAGGTTTGAGGCTGGCCTCTGGATGAAGACAAGAAACAAAACAGATCTTAGTTTTGTCAGCCGACGGTCATTGCTAGAAGCACTTGTGTATTTCCTCCCCGCCTGTGATGACGGATTTATGCCCCTTGTTTCACATTCTTCATTCAATCCGAAATAACTGTTTTCAAGCTTCACATTTAACTGCGTATTGCTGACGGTGTTTTGTAGCCACATGTTTGAGCAACAGCGGAGTTTTCAGCCCTGTGGTTTGGTTGGTAGCATTAACGTTCAATAGAGAGGAACAACACGCTCACCACTGTGCTGCTGCCGGACAATGGGCCTTTTCTTTATTTTGATTTTTTTGAACCAGAATGTTGGGAGCATCGTAAAAAGCGCCGCTATGCTTTGCATTAAGTTACTACGTGGTTACACAAGAAGCCGCACAGCCATGTTGAATGTCGTGTAGCTCCGGCGCCTCGCTGTCCCGTGTCCTGACACCTTATTTCCTCCTTCCCTTGTCTTTTATTTTAGCTCTTTTTTATATTTCTGTAACTCCTATCGCTCCCGCAGGCTCCCCCTGAAGAGGGGATCTGCCTGTGCAGGGCTCCACTCTGAAATGGATCTCTTGATACATCCGCTCTCCTTTTCATTTCCCAGGAATGTGACCAGGTTCATATTGATGACGTGGCATCAGATGACAACGGCCAGGACCTGAGGTGAGGCTTGTACTGTGTTACTGTACTCGCTTACCGACTCGCTTGAAAATCCAACAGTTCTGCTGTGGCTGATGAACCAGACTTGCCCTCTGGGTTTTTTGCACGGGAGGGGGGAAAAAAAGCAGGGAGATGAGACGACGAGTGTGTGTCTGTGTGTGTTCATGCATGCAAGCATGTGCATGTCTTTTATTTTCCCGACTTCCACAGGCATATAATATGTCACAGGATTATCCAACGCTTTCATTCCTCGTCAAAATCTCTCTTTATCATTCCCTCCGTCTCCCTCGGTCCAGACGTTTTATTGGATAAACTTGTTGAAGCACTTTAGGATACTTTTAGGAGTGATTTGAGGAAGAGCCAGACTGTACCAAACTACTTTTTTTTTTTTTTTTTTAAGTATTTATTTTATTGAACTTGGCCCTTCTCATCCTCAAAGATGTTTTTATATTCATCCCGGTCGTGCTGAATGTATACGCTTCATGATTTCTTCCTGACAAAGCGTCATTCACGGCTAAAAGCTCAGTGTCTTTCGGAGGTCGTTTCTTGTCCCTGAAATTTTTTGTGGTTGCCCTGGCACACATCCCCGAAATTTTGACGAATGGTGCAAGCGCTGCCTTCTCGTTCTTAAAAGTCTGAATCGACTCCAAGAACTAGAAAATGTATCCATGAATATAGTCGTCCTTATTCTTAGAGCATCCCCGCTGACACACACATGATAGCGCTACTATACGATGCTCTGGAAAAATGCAGCTCGCGTCTTTATGATCTATACCCTGACTGTTTCCTGTATCGTGATCCCGCAGCACTTACAACTTCGGGACGGACGGCTTCCAGAGCCCAGCAGGGGCCAGCTCGCTGTGCCTCGGGTCAGGGGTCCACGGAGGGGTGGACTGGATGAGGAAGCTGGCTTTCCGATACCGCAGAGTCAAGGAGATCTACAATACCTACAAGAATAATGTCGGGGGTACGCTTCACTCTCTTTTTATTAAACTCTGCTGTGTACTGCAAATATGAAAAGGAAACAGATTACCTCAATATTAAGTAGACTGAAAAATTTAAGTTGTATGAGCTCAAAACTTGTTAGTTCCTCCAGTAATTTTGAGGTTATTGGTTTCCTTGACTTTTTTAGGTCAGATCACTTTGTTGTTTTACAGTGTGGATATTAAAATAAGCCTCTTTTCTCTGAGGCTTAATAAGGGTTGTAAGTGGTTCACACACAATGAAATTAGAGCTAATAATGGCAGAAAATATAATAATTGTGATTAATTAATGTGATTAATTATATTATGTGATTAATAGCATGATGGACACACACATGTTTACCTGACACTACACTGTAAAAACATTGTGATCTTACTTACTAAAAATCAAGGAAACCAATTACCTCAAAATTACCAAGTGGACTAATAATTTTAGATTGTAAAACATTTTAGCTCGTACATTTTATAGTCTACGCCACGTGGTTATCTGAGGTAATCGGTTTCCAGGATTTTTTAAAAGTAAAATCAACTTTCATAATTGACAGTGTGGACAACAAGCTTGTAGATGTAGTCAAAGGTTTAAGATGTAACATTCCCGCATTAAAATGTCTGAAAATGATGAGACCTTAGTTTTGGTTGAGTTGTTTACTTACGTTATCCCAAATGTGCTGTAATTTCACTCGAGGATTCATGTCAGATAGATTTTCCTGGTAAATGGCGGTTGAAGACGGCCGTGATCCCGCGCTGCGTCACAGGAAAGATGTCCCAGTCTTTTCTGTTCATTGTTTTGTCATCGAGAGAGGCCATGTCAAGTCATACAAGCTCCAGTTTAGAAATCACCAAACTTCTATTACGGATGAAAACGTTGTGACCTAAACGATAAACACCTGCTCTTTTGAGGAAGAATCGTTGGCAGAAAGTATGCCTCATTATAGACGTATTACCCATTAAATTTACTGAACCCTGACGTGGTAAGGAAAGCTGACAGGAAGGAGGCCGCTTTGTTTGTCTACGGGGATAATGACTTACAACCTGTTGTTCTGTATGGACCCGTGCGCTCTGTCAATTACAGCTGGCTGCTTTAAGTCTGCTGGAAACCGTGTGTGTGAGGTTTTGGCTCGAGGTTGTCGTGGAAGAACTGTCCAACCAACCAAATGCTGCTGTAAAAATATGGTTTTGCAGCGTGTATCAGTTAATGAGATCCTCTATGCATGGGAACAAGTGGGGTTTCACGCGCTCCGCGTTTTGGCACAATAACTGACCGTCAAGCGTCTCTCTGTTGGGCAGGTCTGCTGGGCAGCCCCAAGCGAGAGGAGTGGTTACAGCTGAGGAGAGAGATGGAGGTCCTGACTGACCTGTGGCTGACTCAGGCACTCAAAGCCTTGGCCCTCATTAACTCCAGGTTGGTTTCGTGGTCCTGTGGCTTGATTTACAGCAGCGGGTCAAATAACATTAGCTGTATTTATGTGTTGTGTGTGTTAAGGTGCCATGACCTAACCACAGTATGAATGTTTCTGTCCTTTCCTCCCTCAGGCCGAACTGTGTGAATGTGTTGGTGACCACCACCCAGCTCATCCCCGCCCTCTCCAAGGTGTTACTGTACGGTCTGGGCTCGGCGTTCCCCATAGAGAACATATACAGTGCCACCAAAACAGGTGAGGGAAATGTAGGGAAGAAGGGTTCGGGGAGAAAATGACGATCATGATTAAAAAAATACAATCAAGCATCAATCTCCTCCTCCTTTCCCCTTTCTTCAAATTTACTAATTTAAAGTCGAGACAAAACTTTGTTTTTCTTCTTGTTCCTATAGTTAAATGTTTGAGCTTCACTGCAGAGAGTGATCTATGTGCACATTAATCTGGAGAGGGTCAAACTTTTTTTGCACCTATTGAAGATCTGATTTTAAGAGGCGAACCTACAACCGTTACTTGTGACACCACAAGTAGTGTTGAAGCCAGTCCCGGTTTAATATTCAGCAGACACTAGTCTGATGCAGAAACATGACACTGACAATCGACTTAACGGTGACAAAGGAGACATCTTGTGTCAAACATTTAAACCTGTGCAATGATAAATATTTTATGATGAGTAGGTGCCTTTTTAAGAAGTGTTTCTGTGTTATAATCCTCTCTTTCTGCAAAAATAACATCAATGAACCTGTGTGGGGAACCTTTAATTTATTACCTAATAAAATATATCTTACATTGTCTTGGATATAAATTCTGATTTTACTTCTTTTCACAGGCAAAGAGAGCTGCTTCGAGCGTGTCTCTCAGAGGTTCGGTCGGAGAGCAGTGTACGTGGTGATCGGAGACGGAGCGGAAGAAGAGGCCGTGGCCAAGAAGGTATAACTCAATCTGTTATGTTTTTTTATGTTTCTGACTGCTGAAAAATGGACCTCAACTAATCAGTTAACCTTCAGACATTCATGGTCTCTTCAGCTTCCGTGTCCATATACCTTGTTTTTTTTCATAATCTTTCAATTGATATGTCAGATTTTTTTTTCTCCTGGATTTGACATTCCGGCAAATCCCTCTTTGCCTCATGCTTTTGTACATTATAGACTAACATGTTATGCCACATACTGTAAACAAACTCTGTCTTTCTGCACTGCGTAGGTTTGCACGACACATTAACCCTAATTTTGAATCTTCATTAACACTGTTATTCTCGTTGTTGTTCTCAGAAGAACATGCCGTTCTGGAGGGTTTCCTGTCGGGCCGATCTGGAGGCCCTGAGCCATGCACTGGAGCTGGACTACCTCTAGAGGGCGCCAGCTGACACGCTTCTGCTCTTCCATCCCAAATCATGAGAAGCTCCTGAACTCCTGAGTGCAGCTCGTCGGTGAAGGTGCACCCTAGAGACTGATTCAGAGTCAGTATTGCTGTTTCAAGGATTGGCGACAAGACACTTGATCCCTAAAGAGCACCCAGGCGGACAATTTCACACCAAAGCCAAAGGAGCAGTGAGGATTTCGAAACGAGGCTGCAGTATATTGATGACACATGAAGCCAAAAGTGCCGGACCAAAAAAAACAAAAAAAACAAAAGACCAAAGTACAAAATGGGAACCAAAGCCTCAGAACTTACCCCAGGGAGAACTGTGGTTAATACTGCAAATACTTTTTTAAAAGCCTTTTTCCCTTTTTCTTTTATTCAGCTCATCTCAACTTTATGACAGGTGTCCCACTTTCGTACATAAAAAAAGCGATGCACTGAATGCATGGATGAGAAGGTCAGATTGCTGTGGGATTGTTTTGTTCTGCTGTGTCTTTTTTTTCTTTCTTTTTTTTTTTATTTGTTGTGAAACTTAACCCATTTTCAAATGATCAAGTCTCTTCTAAAGATAAAATTACACTTGACTTTACACAAAATTACACACTGCCACTTAAAGTTGTTATCTTACGTGGGATAGATTCGTCTTCACTGTTATTTTTTGAAACGTTTGATCCACGTGTCGGCTCGATCAGACGACTCTCTCCTCGTAGGTAGGGGCTATTGAAAATAGTCTGACTGTATTGTACCATTAAAATGTGAGCTATTTATTATTAGTTAAATTCACAACACGGTGAGGTATAAACAGTTTGGGAGCTCGGCGTTAAAAAAAATAAATAAATCTTCCCCTTCAAGGATCAAAAATGTGCTCTTGTAAAAAGATGTTTTGACAGGAAGTTGTCTTGCAGAGGCTGTATTACAGGCTACTGCTCGAATCCTTTACTTTTGATTCTGGGTTGTATGTGTCGTCATGTTTTAACTCTCCTCCTTATTCTGTCCTTTCCCAAAAATAACCTGTTTGTAATATAGATGATCTGGTATGGTTGTGCATGTGCCGATTACACTGCCTGTCAGCTTAGCTATGATTTGTATATAATGCTTTATTGTCGATTTTGTTTTGACAGACAGTTAAAAATAGATGAATAAAGATAAATTAATTGCATTGTGGGGAAAGACGAGTCGGGTTTCGTATCATTTTTCCAGATTTTTCTCAGCCCGGAGGCAAATGAAAAGCAATCTGACAGTTGGATTAAATGACAAATAAAAAATTAAAAAATGATTGATGATCCTCTGTCATGTCATGCTGACTGAGCTAAATTAGAGCTTTTTTGAGGACATGTCTCCCTCTACAGGAGAGAAAAAGAACGACACCTCCATTTCTTTTAGCTTCAAACCCATTTGTTTATTTCATTTTTGCACACATAGCAAAAAGCGCAGTAATCAATGGAAATCATTTGATTCGGCTGTTTTAAAAAATTCAAGTAAAAGGCAGGATTTTCACATAGCAGTGTTAACTCTCATGGCTCGATCACATAAATAGCAAAATAAATAGCGATTAATAAATAAATATCATGTACATTCACATTTATATCACACGCAGCGATAGAAAAAACATACAGCAACAATGTAAATGTTTTCCCCCGCGACTGATGCTGCCCCATCCCCGCCACGTTCTGGCTTCGGTTTGTTATTTTACAACATAAATGAAAATTGCCATACTGAGGCAAAGAAAACAACAAAATGCTGCAATCAAATGTTAAGTCTACGAATGAAAAGGCAAAATAAACACGATAAAGAGGACCTAAGCCCTGTTGACAAAGACCATTTTGAAGCCTCTGATGGTGGAGTTCATGTTCGTGAGCAGCAGGCTGGCCTGCAGCATCTTGGTTCCCACCATGCTCGGGGTGAAGGTGATTCCCTGCTGCACTGTTCCTCCTGGACGCAGCTGAGACATCCTGCAGGAAGACACAAGATATTAAAGAGTTATTAAAGTAGTACAAGCGCTGCAGAGATCACACATGGCTGACACTCTGGGACTGGATATAAAACTTTACTGTAAAAAAAATTTTTTTTAAATGCTGTGCTTGCCAAGATTTAGAATATGAGGTCGAAAAAAAACACGGTAAGTTCTCACATTGATCATGGATGCTCTCTCTGTATAACTTCCATGCCTTAATTCACTCTATTATAGATATATTATCTCCATCGATGGATTATCTTCACTCGAAGTTAGTGATCTTCTCTTCAGATTCAGAGTAAATTTCTTGAGTTTTAGCTTTCCTTTTTTGTGGTGTTAACACAAAGTGTGAGGCTGTACGTGCCTCTTGTACGCTGGGAAAAAAATGCCACCTTTAAAATAAGTTTAAAATGAATAGAAGGGGTTTCTGACTCATCTGGGTGAGTGTGCCTCGACTTAAAATATGATAAATACATTTGGTGAGATTTAGATATGTGCAGCGTAGTCAAACTATTAGATGACCCTTCAGTGCTCGAAAATTCTTGACAGCGATGGAACATTTGATTGATCAGTAACCACACCTGAATAAACACTGAACACACTTGGCAGAACAAAAGAAGTGTAACAAGCCTGCATTCCTTCCAAAATCACACACTGTTCCATTGTGTACCGTACAGTGACACTCCTTCGTCTGAACATTCAGACATGTGCATCAGTCACTTTGGCGACATCAGACTATCAACACATACATAGATAAACAGCAAAGACTTCTCACCTGAAGTGAACCTTGCCCTGGAGCAGCCCGGCGCCGGCTACAGTCAGTACTCCGCTCACCTGGTGTGAGAATGGGTTGGTGAAGCTCACTGTGGCTGTGTGCTCTTTTCCAGGCATGATGGAGCTTTCCTTTGCAACCTGAAGAATACAACATTTACATTAGTGAACCCTCGAAACCGACTCATTGTGAAACCAGAATGTTATTTTTTTCAATCACATCAGATAAGGTGATGAATTACAATTTATTACCACACATTTTAAGGCTTCTGATCCCTCAATAGAAGTGACTCTGCCATCTAAACTACTGCTGGGTAACATTCAGACTGTCTCTCGTACCTCTATGACGAGCTCTGGGCTGGCGATATTGAACTCCTCTGTGGCCAGGACCCGCTCCTGACTGGCCATGTCCTGCAGGACTACGGCGAGGTTGATCAGGTCGTCTCCCACCACATCCTCATACTGAGCCGGGAGGATCTGCTGTGGAATAACTTTGGCTGAGGGAGGAAGAGGCAGATTTTTAACCACACGACACTTCAGAAATGGGGACATTTGAGTGTGAAGATGAGAGAAAAGTGAGTTTTACCTTCCATGGGGGCAAGCTGTATGACGCCGTGCGTTTCCCAGAAGGTGTCTGAGGGGCTGTGGTTGTACTCTTTAGCCTGGGCGTTGACATGCACCTTCATCATCTTGGCAACGTTCTGCTTGTTGATGACCTTCACCGTGAAGCGGACGGGCTCCCCGGCGACGGGAGCTTTGTCCAGGCTCAGGAGGACGGCGACCCCCTTGGACGAGCCTGCTGAATAAACATGAAGACAGCCGGTGCATGAGCTGACGTTTGTTTTCGGCAGAGAAAGAGCCCGATTACTGAATTGAAAATGCACAGTTACCTCTTCTTAAAGTTGAGCCGTCTGACATTGTGGAGCTTCTTGATGAAATTGTTGAAGTGGGGCCTGTAATGCAAAGATTGAAAGAAAGTTTTGAGTGACTTTTCACGTCTTGAAGATAACATCATGGCACTTATTATGTGTATTTCCTGTTTTGGGCTCGTACTTTTCACGTGTTTGTAGTCTCCTGTGAGGCTCTGGTGTCTGGGGTAGCCGACAGCTTTGGTGCAGATGAGGGAACCCACTCGCTCTGTGTCTTTGCTGTAGCTGAGCACCCTACCCTCGCTCAGCACGATCGAGTGGACGTCGGCATTCACCTCGGCGTAGACAAAGGGGACATCGTAAAACAGGTCGATACGCCGATCCTTGATGGCTTTGACTGGGGCAGGGCCACAGCAGAACACTCCTAGGAGGGGAAGAAAGTCGCGTTTATTCAGGAAAACGTTCAGAGTTGAGTAAAGACGTGAGGATTTTCTCACAACAAGGAATGTCTCACACACCTCCGCTCCTCTCCTGAGGGGTCGGGTCCAGAACCTGCCAGCCATCCATTTCCTTTCCCAGATCCCGGCGGGTCATCCAGCACTCCACCCAGACGTGGAAATTCCTGTTTAGAAGAAGAAGAAATCACAAAGCATGAGGAGGCTTGTTCACAAAACTCTATAAATTTTATAAGTTGCTTTAAATCTATTCCAAAAGTGACTTTATAAACCAGGGTTGCATTGGAAATTGCCCAAAGCTGTTGATCATATCTGAAAAAAAACAAGTGAAATAACCGCTCACCAAATGCTGTCTTTGCTGCGGTTGAGCTTCTTCCCTGTCTCGCTGTAGAACTCCTCGATCAGCAGGTTGCCGTTGGTGTCGTGAGCAGAGTTGAAGTTGGTGACGACGCGACAAGGAATGCCAAGAACTCTCATGACTGAAAGATGTAATCAGAGCACAGGCGAAGACGTTTACATGATGATGACACACGAAGGCTGCGTCACGGAAAAATTTATCAGCTGCCATCATTGATAAGACATCAGCGATGGCATCAGATATCATTGGTGTGTTAAGTACTGCATTTATGAAAATGTCATGTATGAAAGTTGTCGTGTGAACCGGACAATTTCACAAGTGACTGACTTTGCTCGACGTATGAATTAAAATTACCCATTTGAAATATATAATTCTAAATGAGAGTGACAATTAACGTGAACATTTAAAAAAACAAAATATTATTCATATGAACATGGGTTTTTGTCACCTGTGAACAAGAAGGAGACAAAACATGGCACACAATATCCCAAGATATTTGCTTCTTCACATGTGAATTCCCCTTTGCTACTGATTATTAACATTTGAAAATGATAAAAGTGGACATTTTCCCAGGTAGGTGTCTTTTTTTTCCAATATGAATGAAGATTTCAATGTAAGATATGTAAAATAAAATTTGGAATTCAAATGTCTACATGTGGAAACAAGAAGCATAGTGAGGTAAGGGGGAATAACCGATATGTAATTCATTTTTCTGTCATTGTGATATAATCACCTGTGCACATGACCGCTGCGAACACCCAACACTGTCCGTACTTGACCGGGCTGAAACCAGACTGGGTCCACTGTCTCAAGATGTCACTGCTCCCAGTCCACAAGGAGGGATGAACTCCTTGTTTGTAGTCACCGGACCAGTTCCCTTTCAGGACTCCCCGGTCGTCCTCGCTGTTTATCTGAACATAAAAGATAAATGTGAGCTCCCAAAGAACATAAATCAAGCAGTCACACGCTCGTTTTAATAACAACTTTCAATCGACCCCTATAATTATAGTGTTCCTGCATGCAACACTTTATTGAACAGAACATTGCAGGAGGGGTGTGTTTATCTGTACAATGTGTGCAGAACACAGTGACACAGATCAGGCCACAGCCTGTTTTTAATAAGCAGCTGTCACACTGTTGTTGTCGCATAAAGTTAACAATACAAAAAAATTAACACCTGAAACAGACCTGAGCAAACTTGAAGTTGCATTTTTATTTTTTTGTAACTCTGAATCCATTCGCACTCACCATGGCAGACACGACCCTGCTGATGTAGACGGGGTTTCGTCGGTTCAGGTAGTCCATCCTCCTGTTCTGCTGGTGCTGAGGGCTCACCTGGAGAAGGTTCAGGCACGTCTCCAGAACACCAGGCTCATACTTTAAAGAAACGAGAGGATTAGATTCAAGCGTCACAACTTTTGAGGCAATTTTCGATGAATTACATGAGTAACATTCTTTCAAATGACTAATATGTGATAGAAAAAAGTAGTGGGAGTGCTACTGTACCAAGGAAATAACAAAAAAAGAAAGGAAGACGTACGACCAAAAAAAAAAAAAATGGCATAAACGATCCAGGTGCAGGCACTAAAGGTTTCAGGGTGCAACCTTGAAGAAGGCGCAAGCTGATACACGTTGGTGTGTTTTTAATGTTTCTAGCCTGATGGAAAAAACGGCTTTTATGTTCTTCAAACCACCCTGAGCGCCTGGATCTGATTACTCCATTTCACCTTTCAGTCTTCCTCATGTTTTGTTTTTTTGACCAATATGTGATATTTCAAGCCCATTTCGGGATTGAGGTTGTGATGACAGTCACATTTGACTGTTTTACTTCTATACTAAATCATCTTTCATCAAACTTTTACCCTCCTTTATTCCCCCTTCATTTCCCTTGATTTTGTTACGGACGGAAGGATTTAATCCGACTCACTGCAAATTGACATAAGCAGTCCAATAAAAAAAAGAAAGAAAAGGCACCACAATACAATCTGCATTTACGGGGCTAAAAGTAAAACTGACTCCCAGAATCGAGTCGTCACCTTTTCTGTTAGTGACCTCATGATTTCTTCTCTAGCTGAACAATTGCAGAAAAAAAATCCTGATCAACAGATTTTCATTTTCATACCTGATCAAAGGACCACGGTCTTGACACCATGTTCTTAGCCGTCCCCATGAACAGCAGCCCAGAGTCCTTCTGGACATACTCCTCTCTCTGGTCCTCGAAGGGAATGTGCACTGTGTCCTCTGTGAGAAATAAAAACTTGTGTTTAGTACATCCTACATTTAAAAAAAAAAAAACCCACCGCAAATAGTTCAAGACTGCAGCATATAATTCATTTTATTTATTCATTTTGAATCTAGTTTGTGAAGCTGTTGCCGGACATTTGCTCGGAGGATCGTTCCTTACCTCTGTATGATCACAAAGCCAGTCACACAGCATATCACCACTGTACTGTAGCGATCAGACTCACATAAAAAGGGAACTAATGAGGATTAAAGGTGATGAGTGAATGAGATGCATCATCTTGAGCTCATCAAATCACATCTAGAAGTAAATATCTGGTTGGGTTATCTTACAAGCCAAAACCCTTTGAGTCTGCAAAAGTTTTGTTTAGACTTCATTAAAAAAGAAAAGCTTGTGAGTAATTCTCTTGCGCTCACCAGGACACCAGGGATTGCAAAGCAGGATGAATCTTCCAGAGGCGCGAGTCTTCTGGTTGTTCTGGGTGAACGCAGACACCTGAAATCTGTAGCTGCCCACTGAGGCGGTGGCAGGGGGGGAGATGTATATGGAGGGGCTCTGGAGGTTCAGGCCCTTTGGTTCAATGTAGGCAGTCCAGTGAGTGGAAGAAGCATGCTTAACGAAAGTGACGGGCATTGCCACATACAGGCGGCCTGAGGGGAAAAAACGGAGAGAGACAATCAGCCAAAGGGGATTTTTAAAAGACACCCATGCAGCACAAATCTAGACTTAATCTAGATCTAGACTACCTAGCATAACTTTGATCCTCAGAGAGTCGGTCTTGGGGTTGAAGGCTCGGCCCTCCAGCTGCAGGCTGACTCTGAACGGGGCCCCTCTTCGCACCACCAGGGATTTGGAGGTGCTGAAGTCCTCCGTCCTGTGCTTCTCCAGGTTCTCGGATTTTTCCAGGTTGACATTTTTAAAACTCAAGCCTGCAAATGAGTGAAAAAGAAAAATTAGAAATTGCCACAGGGAAAAAAGGTAGTCGACACGGCAGTAAAAAATCCAAGAAAAGAAAATGATCGAGAACATAAAGGCCAGGTTGAGGTGACTGATATTTGATAAAACAACAAAACGAGCAAAGAAAAAGAGAACAAGCGTGCACATCCGAAGTCTCACCTTCCATTTGCTAGTGTGGCTCTTTTTTTTCGCTCTGATGCTAATGACCCTACAGTCAAGTGCTGCAACTTTATAAAGCCTTTGCCCAACCCTCTGCAAGCATTTTAGTGAGAAAGTGAACTGGTTTTTCTCAATAGTTGCCAAGGCCCTCAAGTCATGTGGCCAAACATAGGACACAAAGTACGCCCCTCCTTGTTGATGCTGCACGGTGTACGGGTTCATGCGTAAATTAAGCCTTGCGTGAGTAATCGGACTCGCCCACTTTCACAGAGCCAGAGAGGATGAATGATGGTGGGTGTGAATACCTGCACACTGCGACATATTGCAACACAGATGTGAGATCTGTAGCAGGAGCAATAAAGCTCTTTAATATGATATAATATCTATTCAGACAGCTCTTATTGCAGTATTATTTCACACCGTGTGCTGTTATACTATTATTTAGCCAGGATGATTTTTGGTTTTGTTGTGGGAGAGAAATCTAAGGTCCAGAACAACTCCGGCCTCACAAGGTAGGATGTCGTACATACCCTGTGTTAACATTTGGGCCCGATAAGGTATGGATGAGGGCATAGTGAGGGCATCTGATCAATGAGTTTATTTCACTCATGGTCTTTGCAAACTTAGCAGTTCAACAGATCCCCAACAAACCAAAGCTGTACTTAGAACGACCACTGCAGTAACCTTTCACTTATATGTTGTTGAACCAGTGTTGTTTTTGGCAGCCATTTTAGATTTAGTCTTAGTCTTAGTCTTTTGGACTTGAATGCTTTTTAGTTTTTTGTCAAATTCTAATTATTTCTATATGTGATAGTTTTAGTCCAGTTCTAGTCGACGAAAAACTCAAACAGGTTTTAGTCTAGTTTTAGTCAGTTTTAGTTAAAAAAAACAAACAAAAGAAGAAGTATAGTCTTTTAACACATTAATTTAGGTCAATAAGTACATAAGATCTACATGCTCACAATGTGTTGCAATGTGTTGAACTTGTAGATCTGCTATTTTCACAACTTATGTGCGACACTCTTGTATGATAAAGTAGCGCATCGATTAATGAAAAAAACAGTTGAAATATGTTGGAAAAAAAGTTGAAATATGGAGATAAAAGGTTTCTCTCCAACAGCACTCTCCAATACTTATGGATTATATTTAAAATACGTCCATATATGTGGGGGTAGTCGTAAACATGTGACGTGAAGCTCGAAGTTGGGCAGTGAACAATGACAACGAATTTGTCTTCAAAATAAGAGCTTTACATTGCACCCCATTGGAGTTTAGAAATGGGTTCTTAGCAGGGGGCTTTTAATTTGAAAGTAGTGACCATTCCTAGCTTGCCGCTACAACAACAAGCGGACAACGAAGACAGCAGAAATGTCTTGCATTTTGAACATCTGACAGACCACCCACTAACATTTACGTCTATTCTCATCTTGTCGACAAAAACTCACATACGTCTCGTCATGTTTTAGTCATCAAAGAGCCATGTTTATCTCGTCACTGTCTCGTTATAGTCATGAAAAAAAGAACCCAGGACGCCGTTTCATAATTTAGTCTGAATAATGATTCAAATCTTGAGGTTTTGTTGGCACATAAGCTTCCCAGGAAGCCCGATGTGGTCGGAATACACCTATTTTTCGTCATTGTACAGGGTACACCCAAGGATACTTCGACATGTAGCTCAATGCCATCCCAGGGGAGCTGGGATTCGAATTAGCAACCTTCTGATCACTATTCCACCAGCTACAGCCGCCCCAGTTTTGAATTTCTGAATAAATTCATTTACTTATTGAAATGAATAAAACTATTATTAGTAGTATTGTAGTATTAGTAAAACACTCAAGAATTACTTTGTAACACAAGAATGGATCTTGGGTGTCACAGATTTCTACGTGACGCCATTTCATAATTTAGTCTGAATAATGATTCAAATTTTGTGGTTTTGTTGGCACACATGCTTCCCAGGAAACCCGATGTGGTTGAAATACACCCATTATTTGTCATTGTCTTTGACACAAACGTACGCTATAAAATGACTAATTAAGATCCTTGTTTGTTTTTTTCACTTCCAACTTTGGCCTTCAGTGTTTGCTTTCTTTCAGCGACATTAATTATTTTTAATCATAATCAAATATCTTCAGTTTTGAATTTCTGAATAAACTCATTTACTTATCAAAATGAATAAAACTATTATTAGTAGTATTGTAGTATTAGTAAAACAATCAAGAATTACTTTGTAACACAAGAATGGATCTTGGGCGTCACAGATTTTTACGTGACGTCTTTTCATAATTAAGTCTGAATAACGACTCAAATTTTGTGGTTTTGTTGGCACATCTGCTTCCCAGGAAACCGGATGTGGTTGGAATACACCTATTATTCGTCATTGTCTTTGACACAAACATACACTATAAAATGACTAATTAAGATCCTTGTTTGTTTGTTTTTTTCACTTCTAACTTTGGCCTTCAGTGTTTGCTTTCTTTCAGCGACATTAATTATTTTTGATCATTATCAATTATCTTCAGTTTTGAATTTCTGAATAAACTCATTTACTTATCAAAATGAATAACTATTATTAGTGATATTGTAGTATTAGTAAAACACTCAAGAATTACTTTGTAACTCTGTGTGACATTCTAAAAATGGTCATTTGGAAAAAAGTATTAATATTGATTGGTTGTTTTATATGAGTTGTGTTTAAAAACTGTCTGTTTTGGGTTAAAACAGACGCTGATCTGACCATTGTTGGTTCAGTAAAAAGCACAAGTTGTGCCTCTTGTCTCTCTCTGGGTTAATGAATATAAAAATAGAGACATGTATTAAGAAAGTAGAACATATCTAAAATTAGAAAACAATCAAGCAAATTATGCAGACACACTACGAGAGGAATTCGGCACAAGGTCATAGCAGAGTACAAGCAGGGCAACTATGTATAGGATCAGAGTAAACAGGCAAAAAAGATGATATACTAGAGTACCATGGTACCTTAGACATAGGTGGTAGTGGTGTGTGTACCATTGACAAATTTAAATTTTGCCTCAAATCACCAGCTTCAAAATCATTTTGACAGCACCCTGAATGGTGTTTCTGTCACCACTGGGTTGCCAATTTGCATTAAATTCAAATCCCTACATATTGTTGCTTTAAGTGACCGAGCTCTTGCAGTGCAGTGAAAGACAGAACCTTGTCGAGTAGAGTCACAAGAGTTCACGCACCCTGTCAAAAGCCAAACATTGTTTTTATCCCTCAAGTCTACAAATGAAAAAGTTAAAACGGTTTACCGATGCGCCCGTTAAAACATGCATGACAAAGGATGCAAACAGACACACACTCACACACAGCTCTTTATTTCAGATCATGATGTAAGGCTCGTTAAGTACAGTAAAAGCTGAGCCAATCACTCTGTGACAGAGCAAAAACAAACAAGCAAAGACGAGCAAGCACAGACATGGCACGTAACTGCGCCCAAAAAAGAACAGATAAGCGCAGCAGCACAACAGTAACACCAATCCGGGTCAGGCAACAGGGCAGTTTAGCAGTATATGCATATTGACAGACTTTTGCCGAATAATGCTCACAGGTTTTAAAGCATAAGTCGTGTCCTTAGCTGTAACTGAGTTCCCTGATGTGGCCTGGTACAGAGCTCCGTTCATGAGCTGCTTTGATCATAAAGGCAGATTAGCTGAAAGTAAAGGGGATAACGCAATTTCCCTTCGCATGTACTTTAACCCACTGCCTATAGCCCCGAGAAGGTTGAACTAAGACACAGTTAATTCTTAGTTAGAGGCGTGGGAGCTCATTAGTGTTTCCGTTGATGTTCAGACTTGCCTACAAGAGAAAATTGCTTTATTGTGCAATTCATGTTTAACTGGTATGTAGGACACTCATCTCTTGATAATGGCAGGCATGTCCAGTGCATTGGGTGGATACATTTTTGGAGAATGAATACTGACTTGAAGCCAAGACAGGCCAGGGACTGCTTATCTATCTGGTGTCTTGATGCAACAGAGTCAAGTGGAGTATTTCATTATTCTAGTGCAGTGGTAAAGTGCCCTCTTGGGAGCCAAAACGCACGCTAAAGTGCCCTCTTGGGTGGCAAAAACACACACTAAACTGCCCCCTTGGCTGGTTAAAACATGATAAACTGCCCTCTTCAGTGGCAAGAACGCAATGTATTTTCGCCACTGTCCTTCAAGAAGTCTGTGCACGCCACTGTTCTAGTGAGATATCTTCACCTTTTTGTAGACTGATCGGTGCAAGATTTAGTACCGAAATGTATGAATCCCTGAGGGTAAATCCTAATGACTTTGGCGAACCACTGACTTTTCCCTGAGCACCACCATTACATCAACATCTGTGGTTTTGAGGCAAACATCTCCAATTATCTTCACTTATTTGATTGCCTCTCTTACCTCTATAACACTATTATCAGATAACAACTCTAATGTTCCCAGCGGGTTCACAACAAATTACCTGCAAAACTAAGATCCATCAATCTTTAGCATGTTAGCATCATTCATTCTGGGTATGCTGAAGTTAACATTTAGCTTAAAGCAGCATCAAACCTTCACAAGTTCCGCTTAGGCCACATAACGTATAGAGCAAGTGATGTATGTACGTACGTGATGTAGCAGACAGCAACATAAAATTGAAATCTGGTGAAAATAACTTGAAAACTGTAAGTGCAGAGCAAAACTAAATGCCCTTTATTACTTACCCTCAATATTGAAACTTTAAAACTACATTAGGGTGTTAAGTTCAAACTTTGCTAAACGTTACATAACAGCCGTTTACACATTCGAAGATATTGATGCATCTTCTGCTCGTGCTTTCTAATCCAAATTAATACTGCTCTCTTGTAAGGCAATGTGGCAGATTACAAAATCATTTGTACGAGGTGATGACTTGCAGATCCATTCATTTTGATGTTGAATTGTGAGAGTATTGATTAAGCCTTTGGAGAAAAGAAAATCTGGAAACAGGTTTGACTGAAACAGGACTTCATTCAACACTAACTGAATGTGATATGACAATAGCACACCTTTGGTTACCAAACAAACTAAATGAACAAAGACATCAAAGTGCACGTCCATTTTTTCATCTGCAGGTCCTGCAGAGGAGTTCAGTGTTTTAAATAAGACTGCAGCAGCGTGAGGGACTTTTTACTAGATTAGTAGTAACACCAAAATGGTAGATTAGTAGTGCTACACTTCAATAGCTCCAAGTCTGACAAAATAAATCAACAGCAGCCATTTTTTCAATATAATGGAGTCATTATCTTTGTTTGTATAAATGTGTACTATATAGAAGTCAAGGGATACATTATTTTGAATCTACATTATTATAATGCATTACTTTGAATCTAAATCAGTTGATAATGATTCATATAATGAACATAATGAATGAAATTCCTGATGCTGACACATCATTGAGTCTCAGCAGACAACAGCATTTCAGCCTGTTTTGCATTTACCATCTTTTTGTCTTTTATTCTGTGGACACTGTGTTTAGTGACATACTCCTTGGATTAAAAACAGACTATTGTACAATCACCCAAATATCAGCCAGAGAAATTATACCGCATGATGTGCATATATGCTGGTGTGTGTCTTTAGCTGAAAATTTGGTGTCAAACAAACTCAAGTTAGCTTGGACAGCAGCACAACGTGCTCAACACACAAGAAAATACATCAGTTAATCAAACAAACATTAAGAAAAAAAAAGGTAATTCAGTGCTATACAACTATAATCTGGAAATCATTTTAAAAAGGCAACATTCAATCATATTTGGAATATGAATACATTAAAAAAATAATCATAATACTCATTGCATTATACAGAGATGGTCCACAGAGACCATTTCATTTCTGAGCAGCAGTCCGTGGCTTATTGTAAACAAGGAAGTCTGAGATGTCATGCCACACATTGCTGTCATGGTAGAGGTAGTTCATTGAGGACTGCAGGGAGGGCTGGAGGGTGTGCGGGTAATACTCAAACAGCCACAACACAATGCCCCACACCAGCGTGGCGAACAGTGGGAAAGGGTCGCGTTTAGGCTGGGCGATAAATCCTTTCTCCACAGCCAGCCGAGACAGCGCAAACAGGATCCTGGACAGCAGGTACATGTTGATCTACAGCGAAGGGAAAGTGTTAATGGGTTGAACGCATTTTAAAATGATCAGTTACAGCCTCAGATTTATGATAATGTGCCCATGAAGAGTGACTTTTCTGGACAACAGGCTGATCAGACCTGACTATTGATGTTGTTGTTATCTCCAAACACCAACCATCCTCCGACACAGGCGGCCAGAAAGGAGTGAGACTGCAAACTCTTCCCCTGGATCCTCTCCTGCACGGCTTGCAGTCCTTTGTATGTGAACACAAAGCACGCCAGGTTGCGAGAGTGGGTGTATGTGGCCTTCAAAATGGCTCTGAGCTTGTCCTTCAAACTGTCAGGAGAAAGGAAAAACCTCTTCAGACTTCTCAGCCATTATAAATATTAGCAAGCTACTTCATGACATCTCAAATTCTTACCTGCCACTTCTGAATAGAAATGTCATTACCAAGGCATGTGGTGCTCTGATTTTGGCCCCATATCTGAGAAACAAAACACACTGTAATGTCAGTTGGCTTCAAAACAAGGTCAGAAATCAGTGCTTTTACTTTAGTCTGTAAAGTCTGCTGCCTCTGTACAGCCCTCAGGGGAGCCAAAGCAAACGACCACTGTAAACTACAGCTGATTGGCCACAGAGCTAGCCGCCAGCTGTGTGGTAAATAAACTAAACTGTCGTTAGCTTAGCTAAGCCCGCTAGCTAGTTTATTGAACATTTTCACTCACACGGCGCCATTTCTGAATCCTTTCAGCACCGCCAATGCCGCTTTGTATTTCTCCTGCTTCAGCAGATTATTAACGGTGTACAGAAGAGTTTTTAACGGATCAGGACCTGCCATGACTTTCAACGGAGCCGAGAGGACACAAATACATGTTGCACACACGAGCGTCACAGCGGAATCTCGCCGTCACGCAGCATTAAAAAAAAGGTTCCTACGTATAATGAGTGCTGTGTGCTATTTAGTTTTTTGGTACCAAAATTAAGAAAAATGTGTGATTTTTGTCAACTACATTTTTTTTTATAAATATCTGATATATTTTAGTCCCTTTATTTGTACGTAAACATAAAGAGATTAAAGTGAGATGTGGCCTTAAAACACTGTTACTGCTGTCTGTGTCTGACTCAGCTGTAGCTAAAAGCTACATGCCAGACTTTGGTGTGTAACTTTGCATCAGTCACGTAGCTCTTACATATTACCGGTACATAATGTGAGGGTGGATTCCTCCTATGAAGAGTGACACATTTTGTCACAGAAATACAAAGAATTGTCAGACCAGCTTTTAGTCAAATTTTGCAGAGGGGCACACATTTCAAGTGGTGTTTAACAATTAACTTCCACTAACATCCCATGTTAATTAAACACAGTAAACAAATCTGTTTTAGGTACCAAACTAAAAATGAAAATGTTTTTAGAGTAGACAAATAAAATAAAAACATTATATATTTTAAGTTACAAATGTCCCTTGATTTGTGTGTAAATGTATTGAAAATGTTGACAAGATGGGACCAGGGGCGGTTCTAGGGGGCCAGTGCCCACGTAACTCTGAGTCTGGACCCCCCTGTGGCCCCCCTGACAGTGAGTCTGCATTAATAATACAATGACAGATTTCTTGCTATGATTTTGTTCTGAAGGGAAAGGCAGAAATAAAGTGTCTCAGCAGTTTACTACCCAATCAAAATTGCTGAAATTGTAAACACTGCTTTGTCTGAATGAGGGATTTATCCTTTTTTCCGGGTTGTATGTGCCTCCTAACAAAAAAGCCGGCCCCAACCTGGCCCTGGATGGGACTTTAAATGGGTTTGTTGTGGGTTAAAATTGCATATCAGGCTTTGGTGCAACATCAGTGACTGAATTAGTCATTTAGCTACTGTATATTACATAATGTGACAGTGGATTCCGCCTATGAAGAGTGATGCATTTTGTCACATCTTTCTGAAGAGTCGATAGTCAAATCCTGCAGGAGAAGTACAATCAGGGGGAACAACATTTAGGTTTTTATTTTAAATGAGGGCCAAAGAATAGACCCAGAATACTGCTACATTCTTTCAATGTGCAAAACAATGGCCAGTATTTATTTGGAAGAAACTGTAAAACAAAAGTAATGAAAAGTGTGCAGGGTATTGTACAAAATTATGTGAAAAATGATGTAAGGACAATGATTAACAATCCACAAGTGTCCTGTAGAAGTCCAGTGTTTTCTAATTATATTCCCCTTTTCCTTAATTAATCCAGTCTGTTGTTACATGATGCCCATCCTCCATACATGTTGAGCAACATGTTCATTGCGTTGATCCAATTTTAGATCAACCAGTGAACATGCTTCTGGTACAAAAATCTAAATAAAAAGGTTTTTATAGAGAAAAAGAAATGTGTAACATATATTTTAACATATAAGTATTCCTCACTTTGTATATAAATGTGTTAAAAAAGTTGACAAGATGAGACTATAAAAGTCTTTGTTGTGAATAAGCTACATACCAGACTTCGGTGTGTATCGTTAGTGAATTAGTCATTTAGTTGATGAGTAGAGGAAACTCTAAATGTAAATGTCAAACATTTGCTGTTTTGTGGATTATGTTGTGGATTAAAGCTACTTAGCGGCATAATGTCATTGAATTAGTCATTAAGATGTTGCATATTACATAATGCCAGAGTAGATGCCTCACATGCAAAATGCAGACACATGTTAGAACACCTTTCAGAACAAAAGCACAGACATTTATGACCAGTCTTTAGTCATGTCATGCAGGAGTTAGAGTCAGGTGGCACAAAATGTGGTAGGCCTGAATTTAAGGGTGTACACATGTACAGTAATCTGGTACATATTACATGTCATACCCATGCTCATTGTAAGACATATGCTTGAGAGTGTCCCTTCATTTGTCACATTCATCACCGAAGAATGTCGGCAGATGAGACTCTAAATGTCAAACATTTGCTGTTTGTTATGGATTAAAACTACCTCGGTGCATAATGTTATTGGATCACCTTTTGCATAGTATCACATAATGCCAGAGTGGATGCCTCACATTCAAAGTGCAGACACAGGTTCAGAACAAAAGCACAGAAATGTATGAACAGTCTTTAGTCATGTCCTGCAGGAGTCAGAGTCAGGTGGCACATAGCACTTGACTCTAACTAGCATGCTCATTGTAAGACATATGCGTATGTAACAAATGAAAATATGTTGAAAACTTTGGGTGCTTTCTTTTTTTTCAACAAGTACAATGACCTGTGGTGGAAGAAGTACTCTCATCCTTTGAGTAAAAGTACAAAAACCACAAAATAAAAGCCATGCATTTACATTTTATTTCGGTAAAAATCATGAGAAATACGGCGTGCAGGTGGTTGAGTGGTTAAAGCACATGCCATATACGCAGCCGACCCCGGTTCGATTCCGGGTTCCGGCTGTATGTCACATCCCCCTCTCTTTCCCCTATTTCCTCTGTGTCTACTGCTTAATAAAGGTGTCTATGCCCCGAAAAAAAAAAAAAAAAAATCATGAGAAATATCAGCAAAATATACTTTAAGTATCAAGAGTACTTCATCGGAATATCATGACTACTTTTTTAATTAATGTGTAAACAGCAATCTATCATTGGAGCTGTTTGAAGTAAAACTAGTTTTAATTTTACTGCAGGGTTGTTTAAGAAAAATGCATCATATTCTATGATCACTTTGTATTTAAAATGCGAAAAACACAAGAATACATGCAAAATATATCTAAAACATCACAGGTAGAGGTGTAGTATGCCTCCTTTAAGTAATAATAGATTATTACAACTGTTTTATTAATTTATACACAGCATTCTATTGTTGTATACAGTATAATAGTAGTAAATACATCATAAATGTAATCAAATGATGTATATAGGTACTATTTACTTGTACTTATCATAAAGATGTCAGATAATTCATCGTAAGTAAATAAATGACATTAAACCACTGTGGTGATTTTGGTGCCAATATAAAAAGAAAACAAATGTGAATTTTAGGAATAATAAAAAAAGAAAAATGTATATCAATGTCACTTCGTCTGTATGCAAATGTATTTTGGGTAAGGTGAGACTGCAAAACTGATTTGTTTGTCTATAATCTGTTGATTGTTGCGGATCAAAGCTATATAACAGACTTTGGTGCGTAACGTTGGTAACTGAATTAGTCAGCTATGCTCTTGCTGTGAGAGTGGATGCCTCATACAAGGTGCAAAGAAAGAGTGCTAACACGTGTTCTGACACCCTTCAGAATTATGTAATTAAAGATCAGTCACCAGTCATATCCTGCAAAGGTTACAGTGCATAATGACATTTTCATTCCCTCAGCACATTTTGTGATTTTGTTCGTCGGCCATTGCATTTGTCTTAATTTTAAGAGGTTAATATTCAACACAATTGTATTTATTTATTTATAAAAAAAAAAAAAAAGAGAGAGAGAAAGGAATATGCAGTGAATTGTGTTTTTGATATTGTGAAAAAAAAAATACACTCCAGTGATAATCAATAACACGTCACAAGTGTCCTGCAGGAGCCCAGTGTTTCAATCATTTTATTACTTTTTTTAATTTTCTCAATCAATCCAGTCCATTGTTACATGAAACCCATCCTCCAAATAAATAGTCTTCAACCCTTGACTTCCACTTATCAAAAAAGTTAGAGCCTCGAAAAAAAACAAACAGCGATTACAATATCAACATGATTTACAATGCAATCAGCACATCTAAAACACTAGTTTGCATATTTCTATACATTTAATTGCCCCATGGATCTGGAACACAGCAGAGATTTAACAGTGAAGTGGTTAATTCAACCAGTTTGGAGTGTGAAGGTGCTATATTATGAGTTTTAATCTGTTAAAATATTCAACAGTCAACATTTTAATCACAACCCCCTTTTTTAAAAAAAAAATCAAGTTTTTTTTTTTCTTTTTATAATAATCTCTTCACAAGTCTGCACACTGGCAGTTACACACTGAGTGTTAAAGGTGGATGTGCGTTGAATTAGGGGAAAAATGTGAGATAATGTGAAACATCTGACAAAGTGAGCAGTAACTGGTATCGACCGAGGGTAAAAACACCCGTCAAGTCAGTGAGGGAGAGCTTCGGCCATTGAGAACAGCCAGTGATTTTTTTTTTTTTTTGTGATGACATACAGCCACATAGTTCATACACGGGCTTATTCACGAGTTATATTTGTGTATACGTCCTTTTACATTTTAATGGGAAATTAAAAAGGAACTTGCTGGAACTGAATTTGTGTAATGATCTGGGATAAACATTGAAATTATGTCACGGAATTCACACCACGCTGCCTACACACACTACACACAGCTTTGATGCTTGGACAGCTACTAGTCTTAAAAAATATATATCACTTTACAGATTGAAATTTGCATTTTAAAATTGAAGTAGCTGAGCAACCTTTTTGTTTTCTTGTACCTCATAGTGATACCTACTCATCTGGGGGTATTAAAAACTGATTGTTGAATTAGACTTTCTAGCCAAATTCTTTACAAAAAAAAAAATCAAATATAATCCTTTGGTAAATTGGTTCCATAGTCAGTTCCTTAAAGTGATACTCTACCTGATACTAAAAAGAAACTTTAAGTTTGATGTTAGCGTAGCTAGTTTTTGGAAAAGACATGAAATAAACTACTCCTGTACAATCTGAATACCTAACACCCTATAAAACTAGGGCTGCCTTCTAATGCAGTGATTAAAATCTTAATTATCAACTTCTGTCTGGGTGAATTAAAATGTATTAAGACATTAAACATATTTACTAATGTTTTTTAAGTATATTTACATAAACTGCATTAGTCACTTAACACATTAAACAGTTAGGATTCAGCATCTTCATTAGTGATCTACAATAATACTAAACTCTGGATATCTACCAAAAAGCTGGCTACCATTCAGTGGGAATTATTCAAATCATTGTTCTCTATTACACATACATCCTAAAGCTCCCACTTCATTAGTAACGCCTCATAATTATAACTTTTCAGCCTCCCTGACTGGTAAAGGAGGGGAGCATCCACGGTCAAGTAGGCTGATATTTAGACAGCACGGACCATTTCTGGAAGGCAGAGTTTGTCAGATGGAATCACAACCAAACAAGCTTCACCGTATGCAAGTGTTCTCTACTTCATTTTGAAAATTTAAATCAACACTAAATGCTGACACTTACCCAAGTGTTATAAAATGATCAAACAAATCACTGTTTGGCTCTATTATTGGCAAAAATGTTTTCTACAAAACTATTGCACATAAAAATACAACCTCTCTTAAGAACAATCACAACCGTCTCACTGCTCACATAACTGTGTGCAAACTAGTTCCAAGTTCCAACTCATTATAAAGTTAAGAAATCAACCTGTCAAAGTAAGAGAAATCATCGTTTTTCGATTAGCGTAATCACATTTATCAAAGTTATTAAAGAAAACTGTGCTACAGGAGTCACTCCAGTCAGCGGTTTAAAAAAAAAAAAAAAAAAAAAAAAAATCCATCCATTCATCCATCCTTTCAATAAAAGACAAATTAAAGTTGAGTCCAAAAGCATATCTGTGCGTTTGATGTTGCTTGTAGATATGAAGCTTCTTGTTTTAAGTCAAAATGCACAAATATGGTTCTTTCCTCTGAAATTATTCATTCTAGTGCATGAGGTGCAAGAGTTTACTCATTCACAGATGTACACGTCGAAACTGCACTTGCGCAACGTGCAGCGAGTGCAGACATGAAAGGGCGAAAAAGGCGTTTCTTCTGCCTTCATCACCTGATAGTGGGCTGAGCAGGGCTGAGTAAAATCAGCTGGCTTAGGGGTTATCATATAGGTGAGAAGTGAAACAGGTTGAGGAGGATTCACAGGTTTCTCTTGTGGGATGAAGGAATTTCTGACGAAACAGCTTAGAAACATTGGTTACTGCGGATGATAATGTGACAGAATATGAAGAATTGTACGTCCATATATCAGTTTATAAGCAGCTCCTGGCTGCAAGGAGAATCTGTTAAAAAGTGCTCTTGTCTGAAATGGATATGGCTCCTCCAACCCATCCTGCAGCTCCTGTTCTTGTTGCATCACTCCTGCCCAAAACCTTCTGTCTCTTCTATAGCGAACATGAGCTTCTCCTTCAGCTGCTCGTAGCTCTTGTAAGGAGGGAGGTCCAGACGATTAAAGCTACGCAGCGAAGAGAAAGAAACTAGATCACTCTTGTAACATGTAGTCTCTAACACATTTACATTGGATTTCTTACAATACAAACTAAAACAAAAATCTTCACATTATTCAGGTGCATGAACAAATGTTTACACAGCTGTTGATAGAAGAAATGCTTTGCTTTCCTTCTTGTTCAGTGTCACTTATGTAATTCTGACATCTGGTGTAAACAGTGCACTTAAGCACACTGCCGCGCTATTCCACCTAATGCTGTAGAGTAGTATCTGCTAAATAAACACTTTGCCAACTGCATTTCTCACAGCCCAACAACAAAGCATTCTCTCAGTGTTATGTAACATCCAATGCCAACTTAAAGACCAACAACAAAAGAAGGCAAGCCACTGCCCGATTCCTACATGACTAAGTGGGTTTGGTTATGAAAGTTTAATCCCCTGTCCTTTCGGTGAATATCTGTTGTAATACCTGAGGACTGAGGACTTTGATAATTTTAGAAATAGAATAACAGGTCTTACCATGTGTGGCTTCGTGGAAGCCAGTTCTCTTTGCCTACTTTTTCAATGCAGAACTTCTGGGGTCCGTTGCTTCCTATATGAATCAAGAAAAATTAAATCAAGAAGTCAGTGCTGATTTTAACATACTGTGTGTGTGTGTGTGTGTGTGTGTGTGTGTGTGTGTGTGTGTGTGTGTGTGTGTGTGTGTGCGTGCGCGCGTGTGTGTATTTTGCATACCCATCAGGTCAGCGAAGCCGCCCACAGGAAGACGACAGGTTCCTGTGACAAACTGCAGCAGTCTCATCCTCTTCTCATTGTCCATCTCCTTCACAAACTGTCAACAGATTATTCAGTGTTAACATACTTATCTTCACTTTACAAGGACAATTTAATAATATATAGTGCTCATAACTGATGTGCCAATCCAGGGTTTTGACAGTATTTGGACCCACTGACTCATTGTCTCACAACAAAAAATAATCACATCACAAGTTATGAGCTAAAGAAAAATAAAACCCTGAGACTGAAAACATTACCACACTGCTACTGCAAAGTACTAATCTACTACAGTCAAAGTGAGAAGAGGTGCATGAGAAATAGTTTTTTAATCTAGTCTCGTGTGCAACTAACCTGCCAGAACCAAAGGATCTGTTTGCTGCTCCGGGCATAATGCCTGTAGATTGTGTTTCTTTGCCAGTCCACCAGGTCTATCTCCTGCATCCCACACAGCATCACCTAAAGGTAAATGGGAAGGAAAATCATAAACACACTAAAATATGGAGGATTGTTATCTGCAGAAGGAACAACACAACCCTAAATATCAAACATTCCTGCTCTGGTAAGGTAATTAAGAATAGGTCTAGTTCCTTCACTTACCTCTAATTCCTTAGCGTCAAAGTATTGCAGGTATTGCTGAGGCAAAACTTCATTGAAGCCTTCGAAGAATGCTTGAGTCTGCTCCTCCACACCTCTGGACAGCCTCCACTCTGCCACCAGCCTGCGTTCAGAGAGATATGAAGATAAACACAATGAAATAAAATACATTCAAACAAACGGAAGGAATGGTCAAATTCATGGTTACATACAAATAAAGCGAGGAAGTTGTTAAAAATATCAAATTCTAAATCTGAACTACTAATATACAGCAGGTCTCCTTTAAGTGTTGTCATTTTATACCAATATGATGCATTTAATTAATTCATCTATTTAGAAATGACAATTTACTTTCCAATGCTAGCAGGAAAATGGGAATATTGGTCTCACATACAATATCGTGGGAAATGTTGACGTTAAACATGTGTGCAGTTTGTTAGTAAATGTTGTTGGTTGAAGACAGATGTGGAATGAGACGCAGCAGAGGACGCAGATGTACCTGATGTATTCCTCCTTGTTTTCCTCCGTTACTTGGACGTTCCCTCCGTCTGGTTTTAGCTCGTGGGTGGTAACCTCGCCCAGGATCTCCTTGTCAACGGAGAAGAACATCTCCAGCCCACACTCTTCTATGTTATTATCCCTGCAGGCCAGACAGACACCATCATTATTAGCGTGGTTTAAATAACAATGCTGTAAAGAAATCCAAGAGCATGTATGACCACGGAGCTACAAAACCAACTCAAGTCTTTTCATTAAAGATAGAAAACGTCAGGATTTTTTTTGTCTGCATCACAATGCATTTAGTGAAAGTTTTGCTGATGACAGCCATGTTTTCCTGAAAATATCTGACTCTTCAACAGGAACATTACAGCACTGGGATAAATCATGACAAAATGTAATTCAATGAGAGCCATTACCACTGAAAGATGCTCCTTTATATTTAACAATCTGCTGTAGCATCACAAAGAATTTTGCACAGTCACTTTCCAACTATGAGTGCACTTAATGAAAAAGTTTGACATTTTGGGACACAAGCTGATTAACTTTCTCGTAGAGGAGAAGATTAATACCGCTCACATGTCTGTACAGAAAAGCTTTTCACAGCTTAGCTTAATTTAGCTGAGCTAACCTGGCTCTGCCCTACTGTAACAAAAGCCACCTATTAGAACCACGAAAGCTCACTAATAGATATGTTATATGTCCTTTGTTTAATCAGCTGTAACTGGGAGACAAATTCTTCTTGTTTAATAAAAAAAATCCTTAAATACTGCAATCAACAATAAAATATCTCAAGATAAAAACGATTTAAGGTACACCACATCAAAATGGTCACTATGCCATTTTGAGTGACATAAACATTCTTGCCTGTCTATCAAATTATGTACACCATCTCCATTAGCCACCCACCCACCAAGTTGCACATTAAGGTTTTTATCCTCAGACCTACTTGATCCAGATGAGTGAGTTGTAAAACTCTGGATCTATGGACTCGAGGTCTTTCAGAGCGAGAGGTTTGTTCAGAATACGCTTGTAGAAGGGGAGGGAGAAACCGGTGTCGATGAACTTTCCGTGGAACAAAGCCTAGAAAGGAACAATGCAGGACAGCTGTTGTCATATAAATGTCACATTTGGTAATTAGATTTCAAACATGATCATATACAGTTTTGGATAATTTATATAAGATGATTGTGCTTTGGTCTGCACAAGTATGACCCATCTTGTGGGCCATAAAACTTGTGCCATCACCTTAAGTTCAAATACTGGCACATTAAGTAACTGCATTGGCAAATAGTGCAGGTACCATGGCAATGAAGCGTCCAATGAACTTGAAGTACTTCAGGTGATCGGGGTTGATGTAGGAGGCAGGGTTGATCTGCAGACAGTAGTTGTCCTTCCCAGCGTATTCAAACAAACAGTACATTGGGTTGAGCACCTCATGAGAGAGCAAGAAGAACCATTCTCTGAAAACACAACCACAAAGGACAAATAAATTAACAAATTAATGACACTTGAATGACAGGTTGTGTGGTTTGCAAGTAGCGTCAGTCAATAAATGACAACAAAACACACCTTAAAAGTCATACAATAAGATGCGACTGCACAAAATTTCAGTTATAATTACCTGGCCACACCCCCGTAGTCCAAGCCTTCCTCTCCTGGAAAAATGATCCACAGTCTCCGCCTCAGATCTTGCGGGTGGAAGCTCATGATCTGAATACAGATGAAAGAATTAAAACAGTTACACAACCCAAACACTGATAAGACAACCCGGTCAAACAGACCTCGTCACAAAAGAGGACAGTATATTGAAAAGATCACCTGTTGGAATGAGTCCTCAAACAAGGTTTTACGGGAGACGTTAATCTTAATGTGCTGAGGCATCGACAATTGCTGAGGAAAAGGAAAAACAAAACAAAAACAATTCAAATACTTACATTTTGGACAACCAACTTCTTTGTACACAAAGTTATTGTTATCTCTGCACCGTTAAGAGGAGACACTACAGGTGACATCATTGTTTTTTCATTATTTTGAGACATCTGGGGATTTGTATCTGCCATAACATGTCTATCGGAAAGGAAATGTCCAAAAAGCACATTATGGTGTTGATTTTAGTTCAGATTTCGGATCTGGAAATGCATGAATATTGTTTCTAATTAGATAGTGCTAATTCCATATTTCAAAATGAAATCTATCATAAAACATTTACTACAGAAAATAATTGTCTTAGTTTAAGTAATCGACTGGAGAAGCTTCAATGGGACGTCTATTAGTTTTACCCTATTCACCATTTTTGGGTCTATAAATGTATGGAATTTTATAATACATATATTTGAAAGGCCATTTCCTCAAAATGTTTGTTTCCCAGTCATAAATATCCATATAGGCACGCAGAGCAATCCATTCTGTGTAGCATTCCGTATTTCTATTTTAATCACATCTATAAAGTATATTTTCATTTAATTTCATTTATCTCTTAGTACTTCCTTTCCTTCCACTGCTGCTTCTTGTTCCTTTTGCTATTGTGTCAAATTGAAACTTTGACTCTAATATGTGCAGAAAATGAAACCAGTGTTAAGACGTCTGTTTTGGAAATGTACTCAAACTGGCACATGTTTAATTACATCTTGCTTTACTGGCAAATCTAAAAATATATTTAAGAAAAGTTGTAAGTAATCAGTGGGGGAAGTTTCATGGTGATATCTATTTGTTTCCCCTGTTCACCTGTCATGCCTTTGCGACAGTAATGAGTGCCCACAGAAAAGCAGCATGAAGATGAATAAAGATTTCACAACGCAGAGAAAAAAAAACATTACATCACCTACTGTGCAGAACATACCTGACACCAGAACCTGAAGTATTGCACTTTGGCTTTGAAGTCCCTGACATAGGTTATCTGTGGCCCATTCTCACTGTGGAAAAGACCAAACAAACAATTTTTAAGCACATTTAGATAAAGTATACACATGTCGTGTGTGGCACTCTTCAATCACTTCTTTGACTTGATGAGAACAAACAAGAACTTACAGTGAAGATTTCCCTGTGCGAGGGTCAATGTAGGTTGTGGTTCGCCGGTTGTGGTCTACAAAGTAGGGAATACCATCCACAGTGAACCTCATCTCCCAACCCTCTGGTAGGGGTTTATCATTCAGCAGCCTGATCAAATGCAAATATATGAAACCAAATGTGAAAATAATAAGTAGATACACACAAAATGTACATTGCAAGTGAGAGGGAATTAAATAAAAATGAGAAAACGTGCACCTAACAGTGAGATATACTAACATGATAAAAACTCATTTATGTACACATCTAAGCAGTAGAGATTATAATACATGCAATATTTGTTATTAAATATAGTATTAAATGGCTGCCCTGGAGCAGAATTTCTGAAAAGAGGTCCCAAATATAAGTCACTCCATTCTCCATACTTCACCCTTAACACCAGCAAGCACGTGTTCTAGAAATACTGGAGTTGAGCAAGTTGGTTACACATTAGCGCCTCTTACTGACAGTAACACAAAAGTACAGCTAGGATTGGCAGAATAACTTGCAGTGTTTTCAGTACAATAAAAGGTAAGACAGTATCAAGATGCACTTGGTACATGGTACAAACAGATGCATACACAGTCAAGCACTCACCCTTGTGTCCTGGGGTCCTCCCACTGTGTTGTCCGAGTTGGGTGGTGAACAAAATACACTCTGCCGTTGGTGTCTGTTCTTTTCTCTGACATTAAAACACACACAATTCTTTTTTCAGTGCATTTCTACTAACATCACAGCCAAAATCCTAAAAACAATGTTTTCTTAACATATGTGTAAGCAAAAGCTGAAACAAATGTTCAGTATTATTTACCCCAACCATGTGGCAGGGGGCCCAGTGGGTCAAACTCCTTATTGGCTGTGGCTGCCAACTGGTCTTGGAGCTGAGCCAGAGAGAGAGAGAGAGAGAGAGAGAAAGAGAGAGAACGTTAAAAATGTTGATCAAGTCTAAAGAAAACATTTTAAAAAACTACCACGTACTACCAGAGAACTGTAGTAGAGTTCAAATGTATCATGAAGCGTAATTGAAATTATAGCTCTGTTATCTCTGATCTCACTGAGTGTTTACAGTTTGACGTTTCTCAACCATGTCACTGAAAATCCCATTATTGGGATCATGGATGCATACATACAGAACTGTACAAGCAGTAAACATAACAAATCCAGTTATTAGGACAGTGACTGCTCTCACCCCATAAATGAACCTCTGGTTGAACTGCTGCATAGCTCCCTGCAGCTGGCTGCGCTGGTGCTGCCACTCCTCATAGTTACGCACTGACTCCTGTGTGGGGCGTTGCCATGTCGTAGTTCGGGTTATGTGGTCCACGTAGTAGACCCTACCCATCGGGTCCACCCTGCGCTCCCACCTAAAGAGAAGGGAAATGAAAAGAAGGCAGTGCTGAGTTGACAATGTCGGCCAAATGTCAGATGTGTCCAAGGGCTCCACCTGACATTTTTATCTGTTCTAGTATTTAAACATAAAAAAAACATCATCAAAAATGAGTGCAGCTCTAGATTAATGGTAAAAGTGGTTATAAAAAATGTCTGTACTAATCTGAGATGTTTTTTTATGGTATTATAACTGCAAGGTCCAAAAGAGCACAATCCAATAGAAAGGACAAATAGAATAGAATAGAATAATAGAGGAGTGTTGTCGTACCCTGTAGGGAGAGGCTCAGGTCTGTCCCAGGTTGTCCTTTTCTCAATGTGATCTACATAGTAAACCCGTCCATTCTGGTCCACCCTTTGCTCCCACCTTTAGATACAATACAAGTGAGTGAGTGAAGACATAACCCAATAGCCAGAAAATGAAAACGGATTCTGAAACAAAATGTATTTTAAAATACCTAAAAACACCCAAAAATATTTCTGAGGCTGTAAATCAAACTGCTAGGAACATTAATAATGGCCTAGGTGAAGTCTCATAGAACCAAGTGTAGCGCATTGCTCTTTTACCCTGGTGGTAAGGGGCCATTGGCCATGGGTGCGATTCTGGGGGTTGTTGTGGGCACTGCTGCTGTAGCTGAGGTCCCTGGTTTGGGGCCGCTTGCTGTCTGTGAAGAGCCTGCCGCTGCTGCTGCTGCTGCTGCTGCTGCTGCCGCTGCCGCCGCCGCCACCGCTGCAGCTGCTGCTCCTGTGCCTGAGTCATCCTGCTGATTTGAACACCCACTGGCTGAAGCCTGAGAGGATCCATCTGAAGCCGGACCCTCACTCAGCTCACTGGGGGAGGAACTGCTAGAAGAGGCTTGGGAGAGCAGTGGTGAGGATGGCAGAGAATAAAACATTTTAGTTTGTGAATTTGTTGGCACTGGTGTGTTTTCTTTGATTGCAGTCATTACACAATGCACACAACATTTTTGTGTATGAAAGAAAGTTCATAGGTTGTAAGAACATGAAATGATTGGTTTGTCAATCTGTATGTGAGCTACTGTAAAATTGTAAAATCTTGGATGTCTTGTGCCTTTCCTACTTGGTGAGGCTGCTGGTCGGCGTGGTGTAGCAGGAGGAGGTCGGGCTGGTCTGGGAGGACGTGAGGCGTTCGAGTCCCCTGGAGATTGTGAAGGAGATCCCGTTCCATTGACAGCATGACCATTAGGTACGATAACCCACTCCTCTGAGTCGCTGGAGGGAGACGTGTCTCTGCTTGACCTGAGAATCAAAATATTTACTCAAGTAATTCTTCCAGTGTACAAAGATTAGTTTCTATAAGTAAACACACAAACTTACTAAGAGATATGCTTTTATCTTACCAAACCCCTGACCAAAGATTTGCACGGAAAAAAGATTGCATTTTTTCACTTAGAACTTTTTTTAAATTGACAAAACTATTGGCCCAGATTAAATTCATGTTTATTAAATGAAAATGTACTAAACCTGTTGCCAGTGTCTCCATTTTGTCTTGCATTTCCATTTGGAACAGTAGCTAGAATAACAGAGAAAAACATGATCAGTGACATTAATGTCACTGCAACAGTGCAACTTGACATTGACTTAATAAGGACATTTGATTTTATGATTAGTTATTTAACAAACACATAACAATAGCATCTACCTTTGAGGAATCACATAATCTTGTTTATTACACAATTGTGTTCTCTGGTGTACAAAGTAATTCATACTTAATTAATACTACTTAATAGAATCCTGCATAATTGCGCATTGTATTTGTTAACCATGTTCAACCTCGTATAACATGTTTTGTGTCTCTGTGTGGGGTTAGTTACCATGTTCTTTCTCTGCTGTGGCGAAGGCTTCTGGGTCTACCTGCATGCCATCCAGACAGACTGACAGGTCACCAACAACATCCCGGGGGTCTCTGTCAGAGCACAGCTGCAGCGTCTGCACCACCTCACATACTGGGGAGGGCACAGTATAAAGTGTCAAACAGGTTCTTTTAACTTGCAAGACTGACAACAGACCTCAGGTAAACTCATCACACGGACATAGCTATTGAACCATCAAAGAAACGCTGAGGTAGTGGAGACTGCAGATGAATAAATGGGGGATTAAAAATAGAGACACATTTACTTTAGGAAACCCCCACCACACAAACACAAACACACACATTTCATAATCCTCTCATTCTCAACGTATTTGTTGACCGGTTAGAGCCCTGCTAGTTTAAGTATGGGGCTCTAAAGATGGTAGTGTCGGTCTCTCAAACCTTTTTAGTCTTGAGGAGCAAAAAGCATGTTTTGAGAATATTGTTGAGTAATGGCAAATGAAATCCAAGCAGCTATAAAAAAAAAATATGAACCAGACTCTCTACTTGTCACGTGGTTTCACATGCTGACCAAGTCTGAGGGGAGCCATTGTATTAGGCTGTAGACACACTCCAAGCAAGCAGAAGGTCATAAGTTTAGGTGAGGCCTGTATCCCAGGGAAAAGAAAACCTAGTGAGTAGTTTGCATGTGGGTTGCTATGCTTATCAAAGCCCAACAAAAACATTCTCATAAAGAACACAGGCAGATATGCACTCTTACAGAACGTGTGTGCACCATTTATACAGTTTGTGCAACATCTGCCAAAGAGAATAGGCTGCTGACAGATGCAGAAGCACAAAATGAAGACTATGAAAGAGATTACAAAGGATACAATTTGCCATTATGCTGTAATAACAATGTAGTGGGTGCTTTGTCCTCCTGAATACCTCATAATATTCTGAGGGAATTAGTCCCCAGAGCCTGGAAATATTAGCTCCACATTCTGAACCTTGGACAACACATATTTTCTGTATTAAAACTTTAAATTAAAAGTTGAAATGACAAAATAAATACAAGCAAATGCTACCAAATAGCCTAGTGCTATGACAAGATCACAGTCATATCATGTCATGCCAGTAAATGGAACTGTGAGTGGAACATTTTGAATGTAATATTTACTTTACATATGTTCAAGTTATGAAAAGTAGTATGAACTCACATTTCAAGTCATTAGCCTTAAGGGTCTCACTGATCTCCAGAGTGGCCATTCCCAACAGGATGTCTGCTTTCAGTGTCTGGTGGCTCCAAACACGAAAGATCAGCTTGCTGACCGGAGTCACAATTCTGTAGAAATGAGAGGAAATGGCAAGATTAAAATTCAAACAAATTCAAAATTAAGGGTTGTCACCACTAGTGATGAAAAGACGCACAGTCAAGTAATCAGTTACAACATGCAACTAAAATATAGATCCTAATACTCATGATATTGTATGTAGACTGAATTAAATTTAGATTAATAATATTTGTATTATCAATTTGCACATCATCCAATAATTAATCAGCTATTTGGGAACTGATTCCTCTACTAGGACAAACACAGCATTGGTACTCACACAGTGAGAGCCTGCTTCCATTTTGGACTGTGTGTATTGTTACACTTCTCCGTCCTCTTTGACTGGCCATCCACTGCTACCTCAACATATGGACTGGGACCAAACCAGTTCTTTTTGTTTTCCTTCAGCTTGGCTGAAAGAACTGGGTGGAGAAGGGGAAACACTACATTGAAATTACATGTATCATCACTTGCTAATACCATTAACTTATGAATATATACACCACCATCTCCAGTAGCCTAACTACTGGCTCTTTAAACATGTATCTACAGTACTTTTTTTATGTACAACTTTTGTGACAATAACCTACCTGTGACTTGTAATTGGGCCTTCATGGTTCATCCATAACACTGCAGCCTTGATTGGCTACACTGGAAGGACCTGCAACAAATGCAATGAGCTCATCAAATGTAAACACGGGACACTCTATGCACCTAACCTACTTAAAGAGTGATAGGGCTATTAGGTTTCTTCAGTCAGTGGAAAATACAGCCCGATTTTACATGGAGAGAAATTGAAAATATGGAAAGATACGGCCATCTAACTAGAATAAGGGGCATGTATGACATGGCAGGGTACACTTATATTTCTTTATAGGATGAATTTAAACTCCATAAACTGTGCACACATTTTTACATGATTTGGATTGTTTGTTTATAGACACACTGAAGGGATACTATACATTATTGTCAGGCTCTGTAACAGGCTAACTCATCTTACTATTGCAGCTTTATGCATTACGCTAATCAGTGTCTAGGTTTAATCTTAGCTATTTCAAGAAACCACCTTTCATAACAGAAAATCCCATCCTTGGCTAAATTAAGTCTCACTAAACCTACTTTGTTAATCTTTGACAATGTCCTTTGACAGGATACGAAGGTAATGGAAAGCAAGTACAGATTAACATTAATAAATAAAATTTAACAGAAAGATGTCGTGTGTGAATCAGTAACATAGTTGTCAAGGAGGTAGCGTGCTTCCTGCCATCTGCAACATGAAGGTAGTGATGTTAGCTTCAACTGTGGCTTAATAGCTTTATCTGTCATGTTAGCAAGAGGTTAGCCAACATGAGATGTGTTGTTTAGACAACTTCACACACTACCCTTTCGTAGACTAAGTGTTTCGCATGTGACATAGCTAAAATGTATTATAAGCTAACTATTATATAAATGGTTTTGTGAATTATTAATGGAAACTGAGAAGTTTCACCACCGAGAGGAACTTTGTTCGGCGACGTCCTGAACCCCGAGGCTTTAGCTAACCATGCATTAACTAACGTTAGTAATGCTAACACCACCGTTAGCAGCGTCGATGGCCCAGTTTAGATAGTCTCACACATGACATTCAGTGAAAGACTAAACGTCCATACCTGAAAGAAGCAGACGATAAAGGGCCTCACAGACTTCAGTTTCAGCTAATTGCCTAGATTGTTGACAGATAGCTGCCTGCCATCAGAGCAGACCTGTGTTCCGCTAGCCAGAACAAGACCGGCTTTTCCTGTGAGAGATTTTCAAAACAAAACAATGTATCCCATTTTGTTCACGCACAAAAAAATATACTTATTATATGTTATAAGTATAGATTATATTACAAAACACATTATGTACAATTTAAACATACAATCTCATTCGTGACCTTAAAATTATTAAATTATTTTATTTTAAAAAAAAAGTCATCAGTGGATGGAGTTTGATCTGCTTTGGAGATGGAGTTGGGTCAATCTGACCTAACTGTTTCATGGGTGTGACTTGGCTTGCAAGCTTAGCCTTGATGAAATGTGTCCATGATCATTGCACGTTTAGCACTGTGCTGTAATAAGGCTGAAAGCTCTGAAAAAGCTCTTGGACCGCAAGTAGGGATTGTTTTGCTCCAATTGAGCACAATGTTTTCTGCATGCATGTTTGTCACAAGACTGTATGTTCTTAAAACAGTTCAGTAGAGTTATTTCTATTATTATTACTGCTAGTGTTCACAATCATAACACCAATACAAATGTGTTACCACTGTTGTTGCTTTCCATCTCGCCTATTGGATGTTTGTGCACAGTAATTGTTAATCCATGGAATGTTCTTGTATCCATTTCATTTTACAATTTAGTTACGATAAGTGCAGTAGTAGTGTTTTTTGTTTACACTTTTATTTTGAAGGCAAGAACGGAATGACGTCAAAACTAATATTGACATCACCATAACACACATTTTCACAATTCGGTTATAATATAAAGAACAGTTCGTCCTTATATTGTGTGTTACCGCACATGTCATAAACTGGTCTAATTCCTAACCTGCTAGTTACGTTATTAATAACACATGATCACATTACAATAATGATTAATAGATTTATACGAGACGCCATTTTGGGAACGCCCACTTATATCGTTCTGGGTTAAGTTCTGGTCTCGTGATACCTACCGCCCTGTGCTAGTAATCAGCTGTTAGCATACCCAACGTCTCTTTTTGTAAAAGCCATGTTATTCAGCTAGTTAAAAGACAAACAAACATTTCCGAAACAATCTCAACGACCATTTAAGATGTTGTCTCGTTTACTGAAGGAGCACCAGGCGAAGCAAAATGAGCGAAAGGAGCTGCAGGGTAAGAGGATAGATGGTTAGCTGTCGTGCTAACCGATGCTAAAAACAAAGCTGATGGAAGTTGTGAGAGGGCTGATGTAGTCCACCGATTTATCGATGGTTTGTTTGTCTGTGTTGATGTTTTTCCTTGCACAGAGAGACGCAGGCGTGAGGCCATTGCTGCAGCCACCTGTCTGACAGAAGCCCTGGTAGACCACCTCAATGTTGGGTATGAGAAGTCTGCTCCATGCGTCACTGCTCTTATTCTTTATACCTGAAATTAAGCAGATGTGTTGTCATTAGATTTCATAATGGTCGAGTGGTAGTGGTGACAGGTGAAGTTGTGACCCGGTTAAAGGAATACATCACATAATCCTGTTAAATTCTGGTCTAAAATCTTCTCTCTCACAAAGACACCCATCAGAAGCCTGCATTTATCTTTTGTCTAAATTGTTGTTACATTGTTGGTAGTAATCAACTACAATAGCCAATTCAGTCAGCTTTAATGTTATTTACTAGTATAATTAAATATTTTCATTATAAAAGAATCTGATCATTACTTTCCCAATCTCAAATGGTCTGTAAAATGTCAAAAAACTCTGAATAATGCCCTTTACAATGTCCTCAAGCTCCAGGTGACATCTTCAAATGTCTGACAAACAGCCAAGACAAAGTATATTACCTTTACATTTTATATAAAGGGAAAAGGTAGCGGCTCCTCATATATTGAGAAGTTAAAACAAGGATATGTTTGGTATTTAAGGACTTAAATGAATTTCGAGATGATTAAAATAGTTGGGTGAATAATGCATAAACGGTTAATTGGTGATTGATTGATTCCCTCAATTTCTATCTAGATTTAAGGTGTAAAATTAATTGATATCTCCAGCATAAAGGTATTCAGCTTGGAATAATGAACAGAAAGAGCAAATCTTTATAGGTGATGAAAGATTACATTTTTAAAAATTGCTTCAAAATTGATTTGAGCGCAGTAATCAAACTCCTGATTAAAGGCATATTATTTACTAAATAGTTCTTCTGCATGATAAACATATTCCTTGAAGTCACAGGCGACGTATGCACGTGCCACACTAGTTTTGGTAGTGTAGGGCAGATTGCACTCAGACTGACCCAGCCGGGTTTCCCACCACCAGCAGCTGTTTTCAAGAAATGGAAAAAGTCAGTCCATTCTCAGCAGGGGAGAATTCGCCTAATGTGCAACACAACCAAAAATAGCACATTAAGATTGTTAACAATGTGAAAGTTGTGATGAAATCAGCTTAAAGAACAAGAATGGGATGCAAAGACCATTGTTGGCTGTTCCTTTATAGAAAGGATTACAGCCAAAATCCTTTAGTGCCTCTGTAAGATTAGGTCTAGCTTGAATATTACAATATAAATTCACTACAAAGGATGAAATTAATTAACCCATATGTATGTTTTAACAACACTGTTGTATTGCACATCTCATTGTTGTTTCCTGTTCTACTTCAGAGTTGCCCAGGCATATGTAAACCAGCGTAAGCTTGACCATGAGGTGAAGACTCTCCAGGTGCAGGCGAGCCAGTTCTCCAAACAAACTGCCCAGTGGATCAGTATGGTGGAGGGTTTCAATCAGGCCCTAAAGGTAGGATACACTGTGTCAGTAAGAAATTCATTTAAAACAAGACATTTCCTCCATATAATGTGTCCAGAATCACACTGACTTTTATCAGGTTCACAAAAAGCAGATTAGTTTCACTCCAGAGCTTTGTCAAAAGTCTAGAGCTGAGCAGATTTGACAGGTGGTAAAAGCAATTCATGAATGAATTTCCACTTCCTGCTTTTATCGTCTTTACAGGGTGTGGAATGATGTCTGGAGATGTTTAAAACCAGTCTGTTGCTGGTCCTTGTTATAGATAGACTGGTAGATGTAAACTATGGGAACACTAACTCTGATTCTATACTCTTTTTGAACAGGAAATTGGGGATGTGGAGAACTGGGCCCGCAGCATTGAGATGGACATGAGGACTATCGCATCAGCTCTGGAATATGTGCACAAGGGTCAACTTCAGTCTGCCTCCTCATAAACCTATTGGTTGGATGTTTACAGCTGAAACTAAATACTCTGGAAAGGAATCCACAAGACTCCTGTGAGCTAAGTCTCGAGCAGTAATGACTTTTCTTGTCTGCCTGCCCCGCTGAGTGGGCTAATGCTGATGGGTATTTTGCTCAGAGAAGTGTTGAAAGTCATTGCACACACCTGCATCACTGCTTACACTCGTGTGAGAGCAACGTCTACCAGTGCTAGCACACAATAATGCTGAAGTTCAAAGATCAAACGTGTGTACAATTAAATAGATCCAACATCTATTTAGTAGCGACTTCAGTTAAAACATAACATTTTAGTTTTTGTATAATTGGGGATGAAGCTGTGTCAAAATGTTTTTTTTTGAAAGATGTCACGTTAGAAATCACCTGCTTGTAATCATTTGAAGGGGCTGCAGACAGTTCCCGCCTGTTTCCTTGTCTGTTACCCCTAAAAGCGTTTGATAGTGAAGCTTCTTTTCAGCACCTGATACCTGAACTTTATGTTTTATATGCCTTTGCACAGTGATGACTGACACTGTTTGTTGCCAGACTACTTAATTTAAAATTTTGTTGCCACTTACTGATGGAACATTATTTTTAAATAAAGTTAACAAATGCACTGGTGTTTTTTTCTTGTGAAACGAGGCAAAATGAAAAGACAGCTGAAGTATGACCGTATGTCAGGCTTCACATCAGCTGTGATCTGAGAAGAAATCAAAAATCAGGAAAAGTAAACCTTTGCATGAGAACCTCGTGATGCTTAAGGGGCACTTTAGCAGGTTTGTTAAACAGCTATGCTTGGGAAATCTTTTTAGTTGTAAAATACTTGCCGATCGAGGATTGTTTTGATGGAAGGCAGTAGACCAGATTCCAAAGTAATAACATGAATCAAGATCTTAAAATTTAGGTGTAACCCACAGAAAACAATCCATAAAAGTGTACCATGATCCATGAATATTTCACTACGTATTTTCTTATTTGTGCTGTGTAAAGTCATACCAACAGAAGTACTAATAAAATGAAAGAATTACAAATGTACGAATTACTGCACCTCACATTTGTTGAAGTTTCTTCTGTGTACTGAGGTTGAAATTTGACACAAATCTGCAAACAAATAGGAGGGACGTCACGAAATGTATCAGTAAACACATTTATATGTGAGAATAAAATGTATTTCAACAGATTCTGTTATGGATATTTGCTGTGGATATCTCTCTGTTTTTCTGAATATGACTTTACATAAACATTTTAAAAGCTTTGTGTTGACAGTATTGTGGACAGTGTGATATTTGTGTATCGTGGTATATATTTGTGGGTTACAACTAATGAGGTCCAATAAAGCTTTGCAAGAAAACTATTGGTAAACCACCAAAAAATAATAACCTGGTTGTATTTTCCTGGCTGGGGTGACACTTTTTTGAAATGTGTGACGTGAAAGAGAGTTATGTCACAATGTACTTGGCTGTTTAGTGTGGTCATGTAAGTGCAGGCGTGTTTAGTAACGAGTTACACTTTCAACTCACTGTGAGGGCTACTATTATGGTAGAAAAGCCAGGGTCAAGAACCAGCTGGTAATACACTTGATCCTTCAGTTTCCCCCTCACATAGAAACATGCCTGTTCTTCTTCACAGTGGTAGTCTTTATGTGAACATTTATTTTTGTCCAAGCAAACATTTTCACAGAAATGTCAGAGTGTTTGACAGAGAAAAAGTTATGATATTCAGATCATTTTTCTCATTGCACCAGGGTTTCGTTTAAGTCATACATTGATAAGCCACAATACAATGGCCACTTATTGTCAACACCAGCGGAATGAGCTGATTAGTCTGAAAACATTTGAAATATTCATTTAAGTTACTGACAAAAGAGTATACTGCTAATATTGTGTGCCATTTGAAAGTGATATAACTGGTCAGTGAACTGAACGAGCCGATGAGATTATACACATGTTTTTGAGGGTACGTAAGGCTTAAATATGTGGGATTATAATCATTTTTTTTAAACATAAAGTACTTCATGCGCCTGTATACCTGTGGGAGCCAGAAGGTACTAAAAAGAAGAAATACCAGATATTTTTGTACAATGCTTGTAAAATCACCGGATGTGATCCAGAAGCAAATCCTTCACAGTGACAAGTTGGAATACCTAAACAAAAAGTTCTTTGATAAGCAAGTTCACATTGTGTACAGAAACTGCCACCACCACTTTCTTTTTTTTTCTTTTTCTTTTTTTTTACGGATTGGGGATTATCAGTCGTGGCCTTGTCTTAAGGGATAAACCACAGGGATAAAGCCTCTCACTGACCGGCCTCTCTGAGTTAAGACAGAAGAATAACCAGAAAGGGAAAGGGAAGAGGACGGATAACTTGTGGTGATCCATCAGGAAAAGGTAGGATGATTTTGATCTCGCTCACTATCAAACTAAACAAAGTACTTTCTCTGGCCTACATGCCTGTTTCTTACTGATTAACCTCTGTCATGTTGGTAAAAAAAAATTGTATTTTCTTATCTTCGAAATAAAAAAAAAGCTTGCAGCAAAGAGGAATGAGGTTTAAGGTTTGATTAAACTAGATTGATACATATTAACATTGAGATATACTTGTATAAATTAACTAAAGGGCTTGAAACTGTATCAAATTTTCTTCACCTGATCATTTATTTAATGGAAAATGTCGCCATGCCAACAGCAACAGCGTGGGTCTTGTATCTGGTTTGGGTCTGCGGGAAATTTTGATATCATGTATAAAAATGACTCAGTGAAATATCTTTTATTTTTCCCATTAATAAGACAGAAAACTAATTGGTTTCCAGCAATGAGCAGCTTAAGCAGCTCCGTCACGGGCATTAAAATCAGGCTTGAAAACAATGCACCCCTTCCCTCCTTGGGTCTCCCTCCCTCACCAGGGCCTTTCTTCCTTCTATAAGTATTACCTTCTAAGAGTATTATCCAAATATCTCTCATGCGCCAAAGCAGTGCAGCATTACCTCTACTAATAAGGCCCTCGGTGAACGAACTCATTGTATCCCATAAGTTAGCACAAAGGTTCAATAAACCAGGAGAATGCTTTAATAAAACCTAAAATATTATGAAATCGAGTGGGGATTTGGTTGTAATGGTTCTTGAAATAAGTTGGTGTATTTCTGCTTCCCATTCCATTCCTGAGCAATCAGATTTGGTAGTTTGCCATGTTAATACCTCCTAACATTTGCGCAACATGTTTTTTCAGCAAGCACTAAGTCCTCCAGTTGACCAAAAAACCTCTAAACCTGGAAGCAGCATGGATACACAGTTCGTCTACGACCTTTTAGGGTGAGAAATATCAATGATACACTACAGTTTCTGGAAGATATTTGGCAGCTTTTACTTGACTTTTGAACTTTCAAGTTTGTAGATTATTTTGTAAAAGATACATCCCTGCCTTCCTCCGGTCCAAACTTCTCCTCTCTTGTTTCTTTTTTCAGGGAAAATGCGTGGTTGTACATCAGCGGCACCCTCGTGGCGCTATGGATTCTGGTGTGGCTGTACAGAGACAGCCTGGAGATCGAGGACATCAAGGATAAGTACGTCTTTGTGACCGGCTGCGACTCTGGGTTTGGAAACCTTCTGTGTAAGAAGCTCGATCGCAAAGGTTTCCGCGTGCTGGCTGGCTGTCTCACAGAAAAGGGGGCAGATGACCTGAAGAGGGTGGCGGGGCCTTATTTGAAGACCATCCTGCTGGATGTGACCAGTCTGGATAGCGTCCAGAAAGCCATGGAGTGGACCAAGAAGGAGGTCGGCGAGAAAGGTGACTATTGACGTTGCATTCTCCAATACACTCAGTTAAACTTTGCAAGGGAGACCTATAACACAAAACATGTTTGTTAATTTCCTTTCGTAGGACTTTGGGGTGTTGTGAACAATGCTGGACGCTCTTTACCCATGGGCCCTTCAGAGTGGATGAAAGTAGAGGATTACCACAGCACGCTGAAAGTCAACATGAACGGAGTAATTGCCATGACGATGACCTTCCTGCCCCTCATCAAAAAGGCACAAGGCCGCATCGTGAACGTCGCATCGGTGCTGGGCAGGGTGGCTGCGAACGGCGGTGGATACTGCATCTCAAAGTTCGCAGTGGAGTCTTTCTCCGACTGCCTCAGGTGGGACTCACACGGCCCTCATCAGCATGCTCTGTAGCACCAGTTAGCCCTTTTTTTAACATCTCTATTTCAATTACGAGGACAAAACAGCCAGTGAAGTCATAATCCTCATATCTTTAATGTTCCATGAGGGAGATTTGGTTTGCAGACAGGGGGGGTTTGTATTAAACCTTTTCAGTGATATTAAAGTCAAATAATAGCAGCAGATGCCAGGAAGAAAAGGAAGATGAGGCCAGACAGGGAAGAGTATTGTAATTCTCCTTTGTTTTTCAATGATTTCATTCAGGTGTGCTCACCATGGACCAATATTCTTACTTTATCTTTGTTTTTAAGCCTGTCTGATATTAAAGGTTCATGCAAAAGGTTGCAGCCATCGTCACAGACCTGCTTCAAGATCTGTTATTTATGCAAAACTCAATATGCTCTCCGTCTTCAGGAGGGATATAAGCTACTTTGGAATTAACGTGTGCATCATTGAGCCGGGCTTCTTCAAGACCGCAGTGACGAGCCTCGATCCCATCGAGAGGGAGCTGCATCGCCTGTGGGACCAGCTCACCCCTGAGGTACGAGCCAGCTATGGAGACAAGTACCTCGATAAGTGTGAGTAGACTGCTGTTATTTACATTCTTTTCATACTGCATGTACTTTTTTTTACATGTGATTTCATTCACAATCTATGTTGACCGATCACAAAACACACGTGGAGAGTCAAATATAAGTTATACTGAAAGTTGTACTGTTTTAAATTAGGATGAAATGTAACTGTTTGCTAATTTGTCGTAAAAAATGTCCCCTTTTAAGCAATGAATGTCAGAATTTGGAAAGCATTCTTGTTTTTCTGTATTTCTACATAAAATAACATTGCATTTAGTGAAAAATGCAACTTCATCGTGACTTTAGAAATAAATCTGTCATTAATCTCACTCTCAGACAAGACATACATTTAGATTTTAGGTGGGACGCACTGAAATGATCATGTTTCATGCTTAATTGATTTGTAATTTTCAGACATCAAGGTCCAGCGTTTGATCATGGGTGCTGTCTGCGACTCTGACCTCAGCAAAGTGACCAACTGTATGGAGCACGCTCTGACGGCTGCCTACCCACGCACCAGATACAGCGCCGGCTGGGATGCCAAGCTTATCTGGATCCCCCTGTCTTACATGCCGTCCTGTGTAGTTGATATTGGGCTGAAGCTGGTGCTGCCTCGCCCTTCAAAGAGCGTGTAATTCGCGATGTCTTGAAGAACTGCCTTCAAAGTTATCAGCCTTTATGTGTCATTTTGATGCCGTACAGAGTGTGACTCTAAGAAGTAAATCTTATGCCTTTCAAAATACCCGTATTCCTTATTGACACTGGCCATGCAGTGATCTGATGTTGCAATGATTATATTTAAAGGTGCATGATCTGCCACGTGAACCAATTTTTTCTTGCCTGATGTCTGCTTGAGTTAGAGAATATGACAGAAAATAATGAAACTGTATTATACAATTGACTGTTTCTTTGTTTGACTGTGCCTTTTGACACTGTTATTTATGTTCCTTGGGGTGAATGCTGTCAACCATCAGTGGCTAAATAAACAAGATTTTACTATCAATAAACAGTCCTCAGATTGCAAAGGTCAACTTATTGTGACCACAAATAAAAGAAATATCATGAATAAATGTCAATACTCTCTGTTACAACAATGTGTAGCCACATCAATGAACAAAGATGTATGAAGGTATGTAAAACCTTTACATGTTGGTGAATTTCTCCTTGTGGTAAGCGTAAATGAATTAATGCAGAGTTAAGCATTAAAATTTAATCAACAGTGAACTAGTCATCATGAACTGACATGTTCGTGTTATCTAAGGTATCAATTTTTACACTAATAGTTTATAAATATATTATAAATTAATATATATTATTAAAGATACAGTTATCAAGTAACAGTTAATTCATACAATAATAAGCATTCTGTTACTGTTGATAATTGTCTCCTGTCAGCTGATATCAGTACGGTTAATAAAGATGTTAAATGTGCAAAATGTAAGAATTGGCTAACTTTCAAAACATACGCAAAAGACAAAAAGGGTACCATAGCATAGCTCCATGCAGCTGCCATTAGCTTGTTAGCTCAGTTAGCCATGCAGCTAGAAATCCAGACGGTGAGCTTGGGGATCAGGGGAGTGTTGATGCTTACACTGCTGACATGGCAGCTGAAGTTCAAGATAGACTAGAGCTAGCTGGTTTGCATGCTAACTTCAACATTATGTAGACATCATTACGGCATTATTTCATCGCATTTTGTTGGTGATTTTAGTTAATTTTTGAATGTTTCAACAAAAAGTTCTAACGTATTGCACCTTTCAGCAAATAACTGTCATTAACAGGATTCATTTCAAATGCAAGACAGTGAAGACAGAATGCTAAATGTGAGAAGGAAAATGCACCATTTGGACCAAATGAATGATCGATTAAATTGGATGAGTGGGAGATTAATCAATGTTGAAGAGACTCTGTAGTTAATCTATACCAGTGCTAACCAGGTGGTGCTACAATCACATATGGTTGCGGGGAAAAAAACAAAACACAAGACACAAGAAAAGAATTTGATTGTCACTGATATGCACTTTCCTCAAATAGTGTATATTTTACTGTTTGTTACGATCAAACTAAACATCAGAAAGGCGTCTGTCTACACTTGGATTACACACACATGTAAATCATCTGTGTAAAATCTAGATTTCCTGGCTAATAAATTCCTTGCTGGCTGGGGATCATGTGTTGTTAGCAGCCGAGAAGCTTTCTCAGACCTAAACATTCCCGAGGATCATAGAGACAGACATGAGGTAATGGGGAACTGTGGAAACAAAAGTTTACATCATCCAAAATCTGCTCACAGACGCAGTCCTCATGGTAGGCCTCTGCGCTCCAAAACACGTTTCTGGCCTTCTGATTGGCTGTTGTATCTGTCAGCCACATGACAGGTGCTTCAGGAGCTGGCGTGCCTGTTTTTAATCGCAAGCAACCCCCTGATGCTTTCAGGTGCCCCTCGTAAAATTGTGATTTCCTCCATCGTTTTTGTTTAAAGGTTGTTTGTTTTTCAATATGGCAAGTTTTTTCTGACTGGAGTCGAGGGTTAAGGACTGATATTGTAAAGCCGACTGTGGCAATGTGATTGTGATTTAAGGGTATATGAATAAAATTGATTGGATTGATCGATTGATTTGATGACAGTTGTTATTTTGCAGATTGCACGCTGCATCAGAGTGGCACATTTTTAAAATTAATCAGCTGGATTTTATCGGCAAATTGATAAAGAGAAAAAACAATGATCCAGATAATCAGCAAAATACTGAATATCAGATCAAATTATTGGCCAGGCTGATAATCGGTCGACTTTGATGTATAAAAATATATCTATAACTTACATTTACTTATACTCTTAACACTAAAATAGGCTACAGTTATTTCCATTTTTTCTGATTTTGATATTACTTTAAGATTTTTCCTCACGTAGTTTTTGTATGGGTGACTTTTACTGTTACCAAAGTCATATTTAGGCTAATAGTCTATGACTTTTTGTGTACATTTGGTCATTAACAACAAATGTGTGTGGAAGCCAAAAGTTGTATTTATCTATACATCTATTTGAGATCAGCATTGCGGAGCACATATAAAGCTTTATGTGAATTTATCTGCGTAAGTCCAAAAGACAAACATTCCCGATGACACCTGAAGGCAGCAAAACTTTCCCCCCCACCTGTCATTAGAAAGTCAGTGACCTCGCAGTTATCTGCAGGAGCTTACAGGGACGACATTCGTACGTCAGACCACCGCAGCGTGTTTGTGGCTGACTTGACTTGTGTCGCAGCCATGAACTGTCTGAGAGCGCTGCGTCTGTCAAACTCCGTCCAGCTGATCGTCAAAAACACAGAGGCGCTGAAGAAGCTGCACGTCCTCCAGCCGGCATGTTGTCTGAGCGCAGGATCGACACCCGCGTCCCAGCGACCGCAATTGGACCATTTCCATCTCAAAATGTGAGTGTTTGTGTGTGTGTGGTGAACAGCTGTCAGCATCTGCATTCACACTCGGGCGCCATTCACACCGTTTAATGACTTTTTATCTCATATATCAAACACATTTCATGAGTGGAGAATAAAGTCCTGTTTTGGAAAATGTAAGCCTAGTTATGTAAAAGTATGTAACTGTAGGCTTATAGCAAATCTTCACATTTAAGAACATGCAACATAAAAGTGCATGAAAAGTGATTAAATGTTGACTGATTAACAAAATAGTTTCCAGTTAATCAATTAATGACTTCAGCTCTACTCTTCTATAGCCCACTGTTATATTCTTTAGTCTATAGGCCTCATAAATTGTCTTATATATTAAAAAAAAAATACAGCATGTAGTGCAGCAAAAAAATAAATAGAAATAGAAATAGTAAGAAAGAAAATAGAAAGTAGAAAGTAAGAAATAGAAAATATAGCAGATTTTCAAGAGTTGTAGTAAAAGACATACCTCAGTTGTGAACTTAAGCACAGTAATTGAATAAATGTATTAATGCATAATTTCAGCAATTAATTTCAAGATAGCTATACAGTATATTAAGATAAGATAAGATAAGATAAGATGATCCTTTGATCCCGCTTGGGAGAAATTCACTGGTAACACAGCAGTAAGTCTCAGAAAATAGAGACGATAATAAAGAGATATTGCGAGGAATAAAATAACAATTTGAATAAAAATCTAATAAAAACTATTAGAATGAAGATAAACACACTATATACAGTAATTGCAGACAGGGGGTGTGAAGAGCAAATAATATACAAACTTAATGGAAGATAGTTCAGCCATGAATTAACAGTTAATGCTGGTCACATCGGGCCAGGTGTCGTTTATCAGCATGTGTCGGCTTTAATGAGGCAATCGGCCCTCTGACCTGAGATCAGAGAGAACAAATTATTATTCTTATATAATATCATATTATTATCCAACAGACAAAGAAATAAAGAAATTAGAGAAATAAACGCTAATAATAAAAGATCCTGCAGAATTACTTCATGTAGGAGGAGAAACGATCCTGAAAAGCATAGTTTAAAATAACTAGTTTTAATTTTCTGTCATATCGACTTATTGAGACATTATTTAAAGTTAAAGGTTCACTATGCAGCTTTTTTCAATGTACATAAACAGAGACGGAGGTCTTGATGCACAAAATAGCAGTTTACACTTGAGTTTGTAAACAACAGCGGGTGAGACTAAATTAGAGCACATAGCCCATTAAGAAGTTACTAGAGCTGTTACTAAAAAGAAGAAAAAGATTTAGATTTGATTTTGTCGTTTATTGCATAGTTCACATTGTTGTGACACTAGCAGTCTAGTTATAGTCAATTTAGCATGAATGATCTAGCTTAATCTGGTTTAAGCCGTGTGATCATGCGTAAGTGAATAACACACAAGAATGATCGCGTTAGTGTTTTTAAGAGTTTCCTCTTCCCTTGGTCAGGATCTCAAAGCCTCCGAGCTCTGGAGTGGAAGACATGCTTTTCTACACCATCACAGACGGAAAGGAGCAAGTCCCCATTTCATACTTCACCTCAGTAAGGAGCGAAATGATCCATCCATCCTTCTTTCCTTCCTTCCTTCCTTCCTCATTATGGTGATTTCATCTCGTCCATTTGTTTGCAGGCCCTGAGGAAAACTGGCCTTCACCCGTCAGACCCTCGTTTAAAGGACTGCATGGAGAAGCTCCGACGAGCTGTCACGGAGTCCGTTGGCGAGGTGATGATGGACAGAGACCTTTTCCACAGGTGAGACGGTGGAGGAACAAGTGGTTAGGACCGAATCCAATCATCAGGAAACTCAGACACTAATGGTGTAGTATGACAACACTGCCCGGGATTATTTTAGTGAAACAATTTATTTGGAAATGCACTTTATATCATGTTCAGTGTATTTGAAGTACAAGAGATAGGAAGCGTTCAGATCCAAAAATAGATCCTGATGTGCTGTGATTTTAATTCTTGGTCTGAATTCTCTGCAGAATTTAAAGTTTTACATAAACTGATGGTCTCTAACACTGCAGATCAACAAGTCAAACAGTGGGATGCAACTTTTTAATGAGCAAAAGTGCCCTGTGAATTATGGATGTAATCACATAGTTGGCAGGAAATATGACAATAGATTAGATTGTCTCCGTGAGTGCTGGAATTCTGAGCGCTGTCTGTCTCTCTTGTTTTGTTTTCCATTCACCGCCCGGTAAAGGCATGAGAGCAAAGCTATTTTTAGTCTGACCTTCCCCCAACAATCCAACATAATTAAGGATTTGTTATATGTGACCTGCTGCACGATTATCTCCCTGCCTGTCTCCTCCTTTGTTCCTCACTTGTCTCCAACAAATATGTTTAATTTATGGCAGGTGTAAGATCAGTGAGTTTTGCATACAGTCCTTTTTTATGAGTCACCTGAGTAATGACATGAAGATCTAATATGTCAGAAAATGTGTTAAAGGTCAATATTTTTGAACGTGTTATCAAACTGAAACATTATCTTTTTATAACTCTGGCCTCTCTTGATTAATAAATACTGAAGCTAACCAAAAAAAAGTCATTAATCAGTCATGTAAGCTCTTCAGAGTCATAAATGTCGCTAAATGTGGTGAAATATTCAATTAGTTTGGTCAGCCCAAACCTGCATGTGTGGGAGTCAGTGTTGTGCAGCATGTGTCAGGTCATGTCAGCTTTAGTTGCTGTCATGCTGATGAAAGCAAAGGCCTGTTGGTCAGACTGATGGCTAGCAGCTGCTGCTCTCACATCATGCACATACACACACACACACACACACACACACACACACACACACACACACACGTGCTGAGTCACAGAGTGTTTTTCTATATTTTAGTAGCACACACTGCTCATACTGTGTTTCCTACTTCAGAGAGAACTGTGCAAACAGTTCTCTTTAATGACATGCAACCCAGTTAATCTCAGTTCATCTCACTTAAAGTGCAGCCAAACACTTCATGCATATCTCAGGATCAGATCTTGTTCCCAGGCGCTGAGACTTGTCAGCCCACAATAACGCTTTATCACCTAACCAATGACCTAATAAATACTAACAACAGGAAGCATGATATGCAGTATTTATCACTATTAGATGTTTAAAGTTTGATTTTCTTATTTATTCATTTATTTGTCATAAACTAAAACCAAAATAACTTCTTTACTGCATGGACTGTACTGCCTTCAAGTATATGTCAAAGAAATAAAACAAAAATGCTGCAATGCACCCAAAATGATACATTTTTAGAGTAGCTAAATGCAGCAATTTGCAGTCATTTGTTGTGCGTTAAGTCTCGAATTAAAGTGATTCAGTTGGTGCAAGTTGTTTATGAGTAAGAAAGCAGTTTGTGACCTTTGAGAATCATGTAGTCATTTAATTCATTTGGTGTCAAAGCCATGAAACGTGATCCAGAAATGAGTCCACATTGACCTCTGTCGTCCTGGCTGTGGTCTGAATTGCGAACCCTGTATTGAGAAATGTGTGTTAACAGTGGCAAAACCAGCGACCGTCGTTCAAGTAAGCGCTTCCGAGTACCACTCCGCTGTGTCGTTTTTCTCTCAGGTGTGTCGGCGGGAACGTTGTCCTGCTGATCCAGGCTTTCAGGAAGAAGTTCATCATCCCTGAGTTTGACGTGTTCGCGCAGAAGATAAATGAAATCTACACAAGGGTGCAAACCCAAAGCGATGGGAAGGTAGGCGGATGTGGTTTGCTCGTTGCTTATTGTGAAGTAAAAAAAATGAATTCTGTGACAGAAAAATACAAAAAGTAAACAGTTAAGCTGACTGTTGCTATTCTCTTCTGTTCTCTTGTGTTTTCTGGCTGTAGGTTGCAGACTACATCCCCCAGCTGGCCAAGTTCAGCCCAGAACTGTGGGGGGTGTCTTTGTGTACGGTGGACGGCCAGAGGTTAGAATTTCATGTATCACACAAACGTAACATTTCAATCGTTGCAGTTGAGATTGAAATGCCCCTAAGCGAGACACCTTACCCTCAAACCGTCCCTGTGTTGCAGCTGAGTTAGCACTGACTAGGTTTTTATGTTCAGAGAGACTAGACACATCATTTTCCAGATTCTTCTGGTTTTTAAATGCCTGTCCTGTCTTCTTCCTCCAGGCACTCTGTTGGAGACACTAAGCAGCCGTTCTGCCTGCAGTCCTGCGTGAAGCCCCTTCAGTACGCCGTCGCCGTCCACGAGGCGGGAACGGAGATGGTTCACCGTTACGTCGGCATGGAGCCCAGCGGACTCAAGTTCAACATGCTGTCGCTCGATGACGAAGGTGTGTGGAAAAAAAAAACATCCACGAGATACGATTTCCTGACTGCATCAGTGTTATTTCTGACTGGATGGAATCAATGTCTTTCTCCAGCTGTTAAACACATCGCATCTTTTAAAGTTTTTTCTTTTTTCCTTGCTGCCTTCATAAAAGCAAGAAATGTAATTGTGGACATTATTTGGTATAAGGTCAGAACCTTGATCGTCAACAATTTTGATATGTGATATCTTTGTTGGTCAGACAAAGAACTATCTACCGTTAACAGTTTTTTTTCTATTTTTTATCCATTTCTAAAACATATTATGGACAAAACAAACAATTTACCATAAGTCTGTAAATCTGAATCATAAAATGACAGTTGCAGTCGTAGCTAGCTTCTTGTTTTCCCAAAAACGACCTGACTCACTAACTCTCAGTTAATATTAGACTTGATTATGATGCACTTTTTATTTTGTATATGTTGGAGGATTGTTTTATACATACTCCATGTTTGATTCGCAGGTCCGTTCATGGCTACACAGTGTGTTGTTTTATTTGGTTTTGTGTTCTCAGATATTATACATCTAACTAAATAATTAACACCCTGTAAAATAGAGCCATTATGTAGTGTGATCTTGCATCAAAACTGTGTCTTATCTCCTTGTCCTCTTTGTCAGATAAACCCCACAACCCCATGGTGAACGCCGGAGCTATAGTGATCAGCTCTCTTATCAAGGTGAACAGGAATGTACAGTACAATCTTCTGTATTATTTATGAATCAGCACATACAGTAAATCATTCTCCATTTATTAAAAAGTCAGTGAATTAGTAACTGTTTTATGAACTATTATTTGTACTTTGGAGCCACTCAAGTGTTTTGTCACTGGACAGGAATGATAGGAATCTGACTGGTTATGGAGATTATGGGAGTTTTATGAACTCTGCCGTACTCCACACCTGATAGTCGGCAAAGATCTTTGATTTCAAAAGGTCACATTATTTGAACAAACTAAAATGTTTTGTTCCGATTGCTGCACACACATTTATTCAACAGGTACATCTTTTATTGTCTAACTGTTATTGAAGCATCTCTTTAAACTGATTCTGCAAAAATATCGATCTTGTTTTACACGCTGTGCTATGAGTAGTACTGAGGCCGTATGAATGCTGGACTGGCATGCGTGTGGACATTACAAACAGCACATTTATATACCTTAAACTGACTCTCGTTTTGTTTTCAGCCTCGTTCAAATAAGGCAGAGAAGTTTGACTATGTAAGTGGACCGGTCCTCTTCTCTCGTTCTCCTCTGTTAAGGGATTATGACACTGATGATAATCTCACTCATCTGACCTTTTCTCTGTTCTCCAAGGTGATGGAGTTTGTGAAAAAGATGGCAGGCCAGGAGTACGTGGGATTCAACAATGCCACGTGAGTGTACTGTCAAATGCATTTGAGGGTGTTTTATGTTAATATATCCATGTTCTGCACACACAGTTTGCCCGATCCACTGCCCTGTTGCATTATTGATGCTTCAGTATTGACCCATTCTGTCTGTCCGTCTCAGGTTCCAGTCAGAAAAAGAAACGGGCGACAGAAATTTTGCCATCGGATACTACATGAAAGAGAAGAAGGTCGGTTACAAAATGCTAAAATGTGTGGGATTTTAAATGCTTTTTAGTTTCTGTTGCATCTGTTTGAGACAGACCTGTATCCGACTTTTTTGCATTCACAAGTTTTGAAGTTCTTTGTTTTCATTTTGCGATTAATCTGCCATTTATTTTCTTTATTAATTGATGAATCATTAAGTCTATAAAACATCCGAAACAAGGAAAAAATACATTTTAAAGTTTATATCATTTTACTGTGATATAAAACAAGTGAAACCTGCGAAATAATTAAACAATCAGTTGATTATCAAAGAAGTTGTTGATTAATTTTCTTTTTAATGATGTCGTTTTATTATATCATGTTTGGTTTTGTCTGTTCAAAAGGTTTCATGATTATTCAATATTACTTTATTATCCCTTCATTATTCCTATCTTTTCACAAATGTTCTTTTTTTTTAGATTTATATGTAAACATCATCGTGTTAAACCATCCCTTTTTTCCACCATCATCACTTTGCTTGACCAGCATCTGTTGTGTCAAACTGAGGTTCCTCCTTCACGGCCTCTCTCACACACCCCTCTGTGTATTGCCACACTATGATAGAGGATACACATGACCTTTTGACCCTGAGAGCTGTGCTGGTGAGGACAATAATCCCTGGCAGGGTCTCTCAAGGAAAACTGAGCCCGTTCGAGAGAGCCTTATGAATTGGCCAAGTTATCCTTTATTTTTCGGTTGAGAAATCATCTTGTTTGACATACTTCAGGCAATCAAATAGTCATGATGATCATATTTCATTCACCAGTGTTTCCCTCCTGGAGCAGATATGATAGACGCCCTGGACTTCTACTTCCAGGTAAACTGCTCTGCCATAACTGGAGCTTTTTATAAACAATTATTAAATCATTGTGTAGCCTCATATGGATTTGCCGGTAGTGAAAATGGTTTCAGTAGTGTTGACTGTGACCCTCTTTTGGTCACAGCTTTGCTCCCTCGAGGTGACCTGCGAATCGGGAAGTATCATGGCTGCCACCCTGGCCAACGGAGGGATCTGTCCAATCACAGGCGAGCGTGTCCTAAGTGCCGAGGCGGTGCGAAACACTCTGAGTCTCATGCACTCCTGCGGCATGTATGACTTCTCTGGTCAGATGGCTTTTCATGTGAGTGCTGTACCGTCTCACCAGACCTCTAATGATATTTAACTTAAAGATGAATCAATGTTCAGTCCACATCCTCTTGCTCTCATCTCTCAGGTGGGCTTGCCGGCCAAATCTGGGGTGTCTGGTGCAATACTACTGGTGATCCCCAACGTCATGGGAGTGATGTGTTGGTCTCCTCCACTGGACAGAGTTGGAAACAGCGTCCGGGGAATACACTTCTGTGAGGCAAGACCAAGGTTTACCTCTGTGCCTTTTGCATTTGGACTGTTTCTGCTAAAGGAGAAGAGGCTCCTTAATTATGCAGGCTTTTTATAGAATCAAACAAGTCTGATAGCATATGTATATATTTTTTTATTTTCTGCCACAGGTCGTTTCTTAAAGCACAATATGATACAGTACGACTGAATGCGATAAAATACGATACGATACAATACGATACGATGCGATGCGATGCGATGCGATACATATGATATGGTACAATAGAATACAATACAATACAATATCATACAATGCCATACACATGACATATCTATAGACATACAAAGCATATGAAACAGTCATAGCCATAAAACACATCACATGATATCCTCAGCTTTGGATCTTAATTAGCAGTTAGCATAGGAAAAAATCTTCAGCCTGTTGTGTTTAAATGTGGGGACTCTGTCAAGCCTATTTGTGGGCAGAAAGTTGGCATTCACTGATTAGAACATGCCAGGAGTCAGACGAGACATTGTTGGCAAGTTTGAGCATGCATCTTGCTCAAAAAGAGTGAGCCACAGGTTGACCAGAAATCTTTGCACAAGCTTGGAGTTCATTACGTAGTTTAAAGTTCCACAGATGGGCTGCTGAGCCAGGCCGCAATGCAGCTCAGCCTGACACTAGCAGGCGACAAAGTGTGACATTTTCAAATACCTTAAGGCGCACTTTGAGCTGTTAAGGACCACTTACCCAGATACATTTGAAAAATAGAACATAGAGTGACAAAAAGGGAAAAAAAATGAACTGGGCTGTGACGATTCCATCACCATCAGCACACTGCACTTTCGGTTTCGCATTCCTGCTATTATGAATCCAATTTTTATGCATCCTGGGTCATTTTTCCTCATTGCACACTTTAGAGCTTTTACTGGCGCCGGGTCGTCTCCCAAATCACTTCATTTCACAAACTGATCCATTTTGTGTCACGGCTTCTGAGGGAACAGATAGCAGGGGCAGCACACGTGTTTCTCTCCACGTTTGTCACTTAAATTATGCATTTTAATTTGATGTCTTTTTTATTTCTGTGAATTCTTGGGCACATTTAGATATTTAAAAAAAACCCTGTATATTCAAAACATGTTTTAATATATCCACTGGCAGTACTGCTGCCTCTGAGGCTTACTCTAATGCACCGTAGAGCCCGATGATTGAGAATGGCTGTCTCACATCGGCTGAAGAAAGAATTGATGGCCTGCTTAGTCAGACAAATCGATTAAAGTTAGTGTCTCAGTGCTGTCTTCTAAAACCAGAAACCTTAAAGTTTAGGCTCAAACAATCAATATAATCAATATAAAGCTCCTGTTCTGAGCAGCTCCTGATGTTACATCCCAGTGAAAATGTTTTAGTTTTCCTTGTCCTGAAACATAAATAATGCATATGTCCTCAAGTGTTTTCCTCCTCCGACTATTATTCTGCATCTTTTCCTCAGGAGCTCGTGTCACTTTTCAACTTCCACAATTATGACAACTTAAGGCACTTTGTGAAGAAGCAGGACCCACGCAGGCTGGATGGAGACGACAGGGTGTGTTGTTTTGGTAGTTTGTTCATGGTGTTTTTTAAATGTGTTTTTTTTTTCTGCCTCTCTGTTTATGTTCCTCCCGTGTTATTGCAGAACAAGTCTGTTTTCAATTTGATGTTCGCCGCCTACAGTGGAGATGTGTCTGCCTTGAGAAGGTACAGCATTTACCAGCAAACCTGATTATTGTTTTCCCTGTGTAGCAGATGGCCTTCAGGATGTTAACACCAACCTGGGTATTGACAAAACATACAGATGGGATACAAATGAAATGAAATGCAAACATAAAGTGTCTGATTAAAGTTTAACAAAAAGCTTCAGTGCTGCTTGGCATAGATTTTCCAAGTGTCTGGATCTCTACTGGGGGGGATCAATACCATTTTCGGTGTCTTGTTGATGGTAATGGAGTCATTTTATCAATCCGTTTAGTGACTCCTCTTGCACCATATGACAGCATCTGCATTTTTTAATATGTAGCCACTAATTTGATCAGGTTTAATGGGGGGTAATTTTCTAAAGAAGAAGAATATTCATACTAGTTTCTGCTTGTCAGTTATCTCAATTGTAAGTTCAATTCTGAAATGGGTATCGTAGATAGTTAAATTACTATGTGAGCAAGATGACATTTTAATTGAAGTATTCTGTTTTCACTTTATATATCAAAGGAAATACTGAACTTAGCTTTTTCCTCATTCCTTCAGGTTTGCTCTCTCATCCATGGACATGGACCTGAAAGACTATGACTCTCGAACAGCGCTACATGTCGCTGCAGCAGAGGGTGAACTCCCGCATGATCTGCTCATCTGTGGTCCTGATATTTATTGAATCAGCAGCACTTAATCAGTTCCTGCAGGCAAAACTATAATTAAGTCAGGCAGCAGATCCGTATAACCCGTTAGAGATAAAAGCATTAAATCACTAAGCTCCTCAAAGGTCAAAGGCAGCATTAAAAAGAGCTGGAAATTATAAACTCGAATAAAACATGGACCATGACAGAAAAATTACAACTGTTGGCATGCACATTTACATTTTTGTTTTGTGGCACCTGTTAAATGCTAACTTTGGGATTTTTCTTGTGTGTGTGTGTTTGAAAACATCATTCAGAGCACCCCTACACAGTGAGACAGTTTTGTCAAAGAATGGGATCCCTTTTGTTTAACCAGCAAAAAGCTGCTCTTTGCTCCTGCCAAAGCCACCAGACCTCATTTGCAAAAACAGTCATTACATCATTGTAAAACACATTTCATTCAAACCAGACTTTAACTAAATGAAACCATCTTGGTTTGCGTTCACACTGTTCCAACAGTCACCAACTCTCTGGTCGAAACAACCCCTTAATGTGTCGTGTTAGATGTAAAAATTCAGATCCTACAACGCTGTTTTGCTTGCTGTGAATTACTGACTCTGTAAATGTAGTCTGGTGGCTTTGGCAAGAGCAATTTGTTGGCGTATTGTGCTGGTTAGACAAAAAGGATCTTCAAAGAGAAAACAGACAACTTTTCAACTTTCCCCACTTACAGCTTTTCCATGTACTACTGCTGACACTGCTGCAAAGACAGCGTCAGCAACTTGGTTGATGCTAACAGCCTGGCTACAATCCAAAGCAAGAAACGACTGTGAGAATCCCAATTTGACCTAGAAACCCCAACTGCAGTGCTATGAAAAGGCACTGTAAAAACACCTGGTTGTATTAATAAGAGGGCAGCATTGTTACTTATGTTTATTAGATAGAATGCAGGTTTTGAACTGCCTCAAGTACCTGTGGTAAAGAGAAACACGTATCAGAGGGGGGAACAGACTCTGACGCAACACCGGCGCTCTCAGTCGAGTGAATGCCAATCAGTTCACTCAGTTGACTCTTGTTTGCCTCCTCCATCATCAACATTTGTATTCTTTTGCAGTGTAGGAGTTTACAGTTATTCCAGTTGTTCCACTGTTACCTCTGGGTGGTGACTGGGGAAAACAATTCCGTTTACTTCCTGTTTTTATGCACAATTCGAGACGCGCTCCCCTTCATTCGTCGTTGTTTTTTTTTTTCCGGGAAAAATCAAGCCCCATGGCAGACCGAACAGCATAGTTTTCTAGGGAAACAATCTATAAGCGGATGGTGTCATTCTCTAAAATCGGTATTTACAACAGAATGATAGGTTACAGAATACAAGTGTCCAATTTAACAGAGAGATATGTCTGCAGTGATCCTTTCAATAATGTTGTCAGACGCTTAAAATAACAATCTGAGCCTCTCATCGGCAAAAACAAGACAAGCCCTTCCAGCGGAAATACTATGATGGGGCTCGACTGCCCTGACAGCTGACAGCTGCAGCAGTCAAACTCAATGCTGGAGCAATTTCAGAAGTTGTCGTCCCCATTAGTCACTTAGACACAAAAGCATGTGGGAAAAAATGGTCCAGGTTACAAAATATCGAAGCTACTATTCACAAATTTGGTATTATTTCTTCAGCATAGCGCCACCCAGCTTCAATCTTAGGAGAGAGAATTAGCCAGAGCAAGTGGAAGTTTTAATGAAAATGTGTGAGTGTTCAGGGCCTTTACCAAATTGTGATAACAGTTACATATCAATCCACTGGATACCAACAATAACAACGTGAAACGACATAACAAGTCCGTCACCACACTCTCTGGCGCGCACGCTGTTGTTTCTAAAATGACAGAATATAGGCGCCGTCAGATTTCAGCTTGACGATGTTTCAGTTTTTAATGAGGATCACTTGCCACAGAAACCGAAGGGTGCCTCCATCAGACGCCCACAAACCTCTGTTAAACCTAGTTGAAAGGACGATCGTGTTTTACTTGCAGTGTCTGCTGCTATTCACGCCACACTGTTAATCAATGAGTCCCTCAGAAGTTCTGTAGGAAAACAAAATGTTTCTAGGCCTTACTTTATTTGTTTTAGCTAAAAAAAAAGGTTTTCACTGAAAAATACTTAGACTTGTTCAATTGTTTGTTTCGATACTCACAGCAGCAATTAGTTACCTAAGTTAGTTTTTGCTTCATTTGTTTCATGATTAACTGCAGAGGCTCTGTACCTTTGGCTCACATTATACAAAATCCATAACGAATCAGCTCGCAGAGCACTATATGGTTGATTATTTGTCTTCTGTTGTGGTCTTGGTGTATCCGCAGCACCAGTTTAATGCTCCACTGCAGTCTCTTTAACACTCAGATTTTTCATAAGGAGCCGTGTGAGCGAGTCATTTGTTTACAAGATAAAAGCGGGAGTAATAACTGTTTTCATCCAGAAGAACTGGGCAGAGCTTCTGCACTCTCGGGAAATTTTAGTCACGCGTCAGTTTTTTTTCATTTCCGTTCGACTTTATATCCACCCACAATATGTCGTTCTATTAGATAAACTTGTAAATCGTGAGTTTTGGGGGGCGGTATTATTTTAAGGTATATATGTTGCTCTTGCATTGCTTTTTGACACCAAAGTGAAATATGTGTTTTCTGAGTTATCAGGAAGAACAAAAAAGAGATTGTCTCAATCTACACTCAACAAAAGTATGAGCGCAACACTTTTCGCATTTTTCACAGGAGTTTTTTTTTTTTTTTGATCCACACAAAAGAATCACTCCCCTGAGCAAATCTGTGTTAGTGAGCACTTTTACTACTTTGTCAAAATAATCCATCCACCTGACAGGTGTGTGGCATATCAAGATTTTAAAAATGATTTGAACACTGGTGGGTCACGTTTCCCCTCCTCAAACACGTAATTTAATTACGGCCCTGATCTAATTCTCCCCGTCGTCATCTTTTCTCTTCGTTCTCAGGTCACATAGATGTGGTGACGTTCCTGACCGAAACCTGCAAAGTCAATCCATTTGTAGAAGACAGGTGAGATGTCTTTATATCCTCTGACTTTATATTTCACTGCTCCATATGTTTGGGCTTTAATTATGTTTAACGGTTTTTACCTCTAGTCCGTTTTGCGTTGTTTTCAGGTAGAATCAACAATGGTTTCTTTTCTTTCTTTCCTATCCCTTTCATTACAAGCTCATTTTGCAGAGAAAAGGCTATAATGAGATGTCCTTCGTTTCCATCTGTCTCCTGAGAAAGTGATTTCTAATCCTAGTGGGACTGAAAGAAATGTTTGAAAGAGAGTAAAAGGTTGTTACCGTTAATTGAAAATGTACAATTATCTCTCAGAGCGACATGCACTAACCACAACACGAGAATAGATAATTAAAGTGACTCAGTGTCAGTATATGAATTGGCCGCTGGTTCATCACCCAGCAGTAGTCTGGTTGACATTATGTTCTCCCTGACTTGCTGGCACGGACCATTTCATCTCATTTGCTACAGCCTCTCTGGTGCGACACACACACAAAACCTCACACCCAGATGTAAATCTCCATGCTGTTGGCCTTAATTGCCGTTCCAGGCAGCTCTTTTTTGTGTGTGTGTGTGTTTATTTGCAGCTGGACTCACAGACTAGTATTGAGATAATTCATGTAAAATTCATGTTTATTTGGAAAGCGAAATTGTTGCTTATCCGAATCCTTCCAACAGAGGTGGCTAGGGCAAAATTAGCACCATCCACAGAGTCACAATAGCCCTATTTATGGGAGATACACCAGGTTGAATAAATCTTCTCTGCTGCAGATTAAACTCAAAGTGTGATAGATTCTGCATATCGTGATTCCTTAACTGAGAACTGAAATAGTGTAAATTTTCCCGTCTGCTTCCTTCTCTCTTCCTCTTAACCATCCCTCATCGCTGTGCAGGTGGGGGAACCTCCCAGTCGATGATGCCACACAGTTCGGACACGATGATGTAGTGAAGGTGCTGAAAGATTACCAGCAGGTCTGCAGCAAGCAGGAAACACAGCACACTCAGGCCGAGCATTCCCCGAAGCTGGACACCATCGATGGCATGGTGTGACGTCCCCCGCAGAACTTGGGTTGGAGTTGGGGCATTTGTGCAGTCTGTAAAGTTCTGAAATACGAAGCTCCAATTTATAGCACAGAAAATGAGTGCGGGGAATATGACGCCATAAACATTGAATGAAAGATGCAAAGTGAATAGGAGAAGATTTATAAGTGAAAGGGAAAATGGTATGAAGACGCAGATAGAATATAAAGCGGGCGAGAAAATACAATCCAGACAAAAGGCAAAAATAATAACGCAACAGGCCGAGAGAAAACAAGATTTGTGTGTGAATAATGGGGCGCTGCGAGCCGCCGCAACCTTTAAATCACTGCTGCTGGACACAATGCTCATGTTATAGTAAGATTCATACATGGTCCAGAGGGAAGCAGAGGAGATTGTAAACTCAAAAGATTGATTATTTTGTACTTAGAATGCTTCTCTGCTTCCTTACAACAGAACATTTCACTTATATATGTTTGTATTATTCTATTGTGCCTTATTGAAACCTTTAAATATGTAAAACAGTTCTGTTTGGATGTAAAATCTTATATTTGGTGTATTCCAAAAGGGAGACGAAGTGAGGAATTGTACGTGATCCTAATAACTTCAAGGGTAACTCCCCCAATTTTACATATTAAAGTGTGTTTACAGGTCTTGGGAAGTAGTACTGCTTATGTAAAATAAGTAGTTTAAAACCCTTTGTTGCTCCAGAGGAAGCTGCATGTAATCTGATTAATTGCCACAGGTGATGTCACTCAGAGACTAGTTGCATTGTGAGTAATGCAGGCACCAGGTTTTGAAAACAGTCTACTGGTCAAGCATTGCCTCCCAGTTTAAAAACAAATGATGAAAATCAACAAAACCAGAGATATCGACAATTTATTTCACGCATTCTCCTTATTTTCCAAAACCCGGCGCCTACATTACCCAAAATGCAACTCAGCCACTAAGTGACATCACTGTAGGCAATTTATCAGATTGCATGCAGCTTTCTCTCGAGCCACAAAAGGCTTTATTCTACTTTTCATGTATGCAGTAGTACGTCCAACCACCTTTCAACACACTTTAATGTGTGAAACTGGTGGAGTCACCCTTTAATGTCTGTGAGATACATTGTATATATTATGTTCTTCAGCTGTAAATACATTATTATGTGCAGTGTCATAACACTTATGCCAATTTTAAGTTGCATAAGCAAGAAATTTAATGGAGTAATTTATTACGTGAAATATTTTGACATTAAAGACGTCTATTAAACATTTTGTATTAATCTGCCACCCGTTGTTTCATTTTGTTTTGACTTTATTCTGATATTCAGTACGTCATGCAGTCAGCAATTTGTTCTTAAATATTAAGCAGCATGTACTAAATCAGCTGAACCAAGGATGGAATACGTGATGCGGAAGCAGCAGGAGTGTTGTCAGGAGGTGGCCGCCACTGAATTCTTTTAAATGCAATTAGTGTAAGAGTGTGCGTGGCATAATTATTATGTTTCTTTTGGAGACAGACCGTTGAAAAAAAAACCTGAAGAAATAAGAGGGATTCAGTCGGGGCTCGAGAGGATAAAACTAACATATGCTGAGTCACGTCCAGCTCATTTGAACAGCCTTACGTTTCTTTATTTATTTATAGATTTAGAGTTAATCAGTGTTGACAGACTGTCCCTTTAGTGACCTGGTTCATGCAGCTGACTGAGATGAGATGCAGTCACGTTAGTTACAGCTTCAGTCGTCCTGGCCTCCACCAGATGGCACTGTGCCACTGTCAAAGAGAAATCTGAATTCTCTTCTGGTAAACCCACAACATCCGTGTTAGAGGTGCAGAAAGAGAACATTCAGGAGCAGAGAAGAGCTTATGTACGACTGACCTGTCGTCCAGAGAGACTGCTGCTGCCACCTGAACAGAGCGTGTGGTCCTGACAGATTCACACATGTCACCCCTGGAGCAACAGGCAGGAATTCCTGCTTCAGCTGGCCAGTCAACACACCGGCAGCTAAAACGACAACATTTCTAGACATCTTTGGCGGAAGAAATCATCTGTGGCTGCTCTCAATGTAGTTACAGTAGTTCAAGTCAGTTACACCCAGGTCCTGGCGCAGTATATAAAATACCGTCCAAGTATCAAAATGCTCAACCAGCAGAGCTGATACGGCAACGTGATGGGCAGTGCCGGTTCAGGTTAGTGATTGCTGACCAATCAGAACAGACTGGGCTTTTCAGGAGGAGCAGGGGCCTTAAAGAGACAGGCACTAAAACAGAGGGTGAATAGAGGTGCTGCAGGAATGTGACAATATGAGAAAAATAATGTAGACACCCAAAATACATGCATATTTTTGTGGCTATGTCCATTTAAAGTCAGCATAATATGTACATATACATTAATTTTACACCAACCAGAAGCTTTTAAGATTAGATTACACTTTTTGAAGAACTAATTACAAAATGGGCCATGTAATTGGTTTTCAATAACTGACGACATTTCAAAGTAATTAGACCCAACCCCTGGTTACCCAGTACTGCTCCTGTATACGAGCACTACAGAACGCAATTCAGACATCCAGCTATCTGAATGGTGGAAGGAAAAACTAATTTCCTTTTTAATGTGAGCCCACTGATAAGACAGGAAGAGTGAATACAGTCACTGTTTTCTCGAAAGCATTCAATGAAATCAACCATTAGTGGATGATCATTATCTCGTGGAAGCTCGTGCAGCTTTCTGCCTTAAGCAAGACAGCAGCAGCTGAGGGATCAATCTGCGCCTCCTGAACTGGAGCCGCTCGGCTGTTTGCTGTTGTATGTCGCTTTCCACAGCAATGTTAGTCTTGGACCCGGTGCCCTTCGTGGATGAAATAAATTGTTTCGCCGTGGCAGACAGGTGTGCACCTCGGGAAGCTGTAATGAAACCAGAACATCAAAGACGACTTTAATGAGCTGGATTTGGAAAGACTCTGAATCCCACAGGATTTTTATTTCTCTTTTTTTAACCACATTTTCAAGGTGAGGAGATGAAAAAAAAACGTGATTTGGTATATAATCTACTCTGGCAGGAGTTGCAAGAGAGCAAGATTGGTTTTGATATTCTTAGCCATGTTGTAATGAGGTTTCAGGGTTCCGTCCATCACTTCCGCCCAGACTGAAGTATTGAACTATCTGATGGATTGCTAGCGAACTTTGTAAACATTCATAATCATCATTGTTGCGTAATCCCCAGAATGACTCCTAATGGCTTTGGTGATCACCTCAACTCTTCCTCTGACACCATCAAGAGTGTTGATGTTATTGCAATTTCTTGACAACTACTGCAAAGACAGCAATTAAATTCCACATCTCCATATCCTCTCCGGGATGAGCTGTAATAATGCTAATGATGCTCTGACTTTTCATTTGACGCTGTCATCAGCTGTTCGGTTTCTGTTGATAATCAAAACCTGCAGAACTAGTAATATTCCCATCAGTGTGACGTGTTTAGAACTAATCGGCAAATATGAGTATGTTACCACGCTTAACAGGAGATACCTGCTAAACATCAGCACTGACATTGTGAGCGTTTTTAGCATGCTGATGTTAACGTTTAGCTTAAAGATCGAATTTGTGCCCGAGTACAGCCTCAGGAGCTGATGCTTCATGCTGCTAATGAAATCATTTGACAGGTTTCACATGAAGAATTCACATAAAACATTTTATTTTCTGGCAGAATTTAAGACCTCGAGTTACTCACCAATTATCTTCCAGACAGCGGGTACGTTTTCTGACACACAGCCCAAATCTCATCTCTTATCTTCCCGACAGTTGCAGGTGTGTTAGTTATTGAATGGAGGTCACTGTGGGCCAAGATGTGGTCAGTTGGTGGAGAAACCATGCTGGAGTTAAAGGCGGCTTCGGTGGACAAACCTGTGGAGACCCATGAGTCAAACAGAAAATACTAAACACTACAAAGGGATTTAGATGACTGTATCAATTTTACACTTCTGAGAACATTAGGCAAAATGTGTGTCTTCACTAGCTTACCCCTGACAGTGTGTTGAATGAAGTGTTGAACATCTTTTATCACAAGAAAACATGACAAATGAGTCATAATTAGTCCGACAAGTGGACTGTTTCTCATTAAAGCAGAGAGCGGCGGCGATATTACAGACGCATTAACATTTTGATTTAGTTCCATCGGCTGAGAAAGTCTTAAAAAATATTGTTAGCCATCAATTTTGTCCCGATTAACTCGTGTTACAATCAGTCATTAGATATTCCATCTTGCCAATGGATAGCTGAGAAAGTGATGAGAGCGGAGATTATTAAATATGTAAAGAGCCGTTGGGACCATTTGGAAAGAGATTGAGGTTTTCTGTAACATTTGAAGTTTGCGTTGTAAAGTTAAAACAATAGTGTAGTTTTTGGTGCAGAGAATCAACATCTTACCAATGGAAACATCCAAAATATAAAAGTTAATATCTGACATATCTCTGTTTTCTTAAATTGTCGACAATCTTGAAACATTACTGAAATATCTGGAGGTATCAGACTTGACTATTCTGAGAATTTCCTGCTGCCTTTAAGCTTTTACTGAAGGGCAGATTAAGGTAAAGTAAGAACTTTAAAAAAATACCTCCACCCAAACCAGGTAAAACATGAAAAAAACGTCTTACATGCGAATCTGTCAGTAATGATTATCATTCAATAATATCACATAAGCTTTTCACTAAGCATCCTTCACACTAAAGAGATCTGCATTTCCCTCCAAGCATTAAACAAGTTTGGATGTTCCTCTCGCGCATAAGACAGGCAGTTGGTGTTTTTCGCTCAGCTTAAACACACACCAGATGCCCGTGTGTGTTACAGCAGGACAACATGACAGGCATTTACTGCAGGATGTAAAGCTATCATCAGCACCATATGGCCGCGCTGCTGAAGAGACACAATGACACACACACACACACAAACATACACAAAGACACACACTTATGGCACTATGAAGAGGTGGAAGTAACTTGATGCAACAACTCAAATTGCTGTAATTAAGTCATTCTTTGGGGCGGTACTTGTACCTGTGCTTTTATGAGAATTGTACTCATACTTAACCTGGCTGGCGAATAAAATAGTTAGGGGGCCAAGCCCGAGGGGCCGAGGGAACGCGTATGCAAGCAGACGCATTTCCCTAGGACCAGCGGTGCTACGAACCCTATTGTAATTGTAAAGATTTGTATTTTTCTCCCTCTACAAGTGGTGCCACAGGCTAAACCGTGGGAGGGCGGTGCAATTTGGAGGGTTGGTGCAGACATCTGCACGTACCTCAGACACAAAAAACTACATATATCCGCCTGCAGGGGGCGCTATAACCTAGGCCAACCCGTTTTTGCCTATAACTCCCACACCGTATATGGCACATTCAAAAACCTTGTATCCACAGATTCCCTGAATGGAGCTGAATCACTTTTCAATGGCCACGCCCACTTCCGCCTGAAAGTTTTTTTCGCAAAATCGCGAAAACTGGAAAACCTACTTTTTCGAGCTCCTCCTTGGGATTTTGTCCAATCTGTGTGAAACTTGGCACGTACACTCTTCAGCTGGACCTGATCTAAAGTTATCAAAAAATTTCTGTATCTAGCTATAAAAATGTAAACTGTTTGATATCTCGGTTAAACCTAATGCTATTAGCACCAAATTTGAGATCCCTGGTTGCCATGATACTGGGAAGGGATGAGCTGAATTTGGCGAATTTTAGCCACTAGGGGGCGCTAAAAATATGGGAAGTTTATATCTCATAACGGCTACACCAATCTTTACGAAATTTGGTCCGTATGATGTAGGGCCAATCCTGAGGCCATATCTTGAAGGTGGTCATGACTGGTCAATGTGGGCATGGCTTATTACAACAAATCCAAATCGGCACACATTCAGACTTTTGCACTTCCAGTGCACTTCCCATTACAGCGAATACCATGGCTCAGACGTTGGCCTGTGTCCTCACTTTTGCCCCGAGCCCGTCATCCTTTGGGGCCAGAATTCCGTGGGCTCTGCAGTGCGCGGGGTCCAAGTCGCGCGGGGGGGCTTGGCCCCCGTTCATAACTGCTTGCAGTTCTAGTTTAAGTTGATTCTAGCAGCCCCTGACCCCAGAGCCAGCGTATGTGATTTATTTGTTATATATGTGATCAGCCCCGAGCACAGGCATTAATGATAACTATATAAAAATAGCAGTCTTTTCACAGATGGTCTCGTTTGCTGTTACATGTTATATATTTATAATCATCAGGCAAATCACCAGACTGATTCATAAACACCTAAAAGTTCCTCTCAGTCACTTTAAGTATGCATTAAACCATGACATCTACTTGCTTTAACAGTCATAACTCAGTACTGAGTGCAATTTGGCTATCCAGTCACAAATGGCCGATGACAACCCTGACAGCCGGACAAAACCCACAAAACTCTGCAGCAGGTCCGGAGAGGTGACTAAGACCACTGAGCAGAACAGAGCAGGAGTTGAGAGTAATTTAGACTGAAGTTATGGAGAAGCAGAAGCCCCTTTGATTGATAGCATTAATATCAGCAGTTAAAAAGTAAATCATACTTTATACTTTTACTAAAGAAGAACAGAGTCATATTCTTGACAGATATACCTGTAATTTGCTTCCCTTCATACAACCTTTTTAAATATTTCAAGACTTTCAGAGAGTCTCAAAGGTGTAACAGCAATTCATGTATTTTAGATTTTTTAAATTTATTTTCTTTAATTGAATTTCCAAACACATAAGTGACAGTTATAAGAAGGCAAGTATTACATTTCTCATTTGTATTTTAGATTTTTTGATGGTCCACCCAGGACGACTTTGACCTCTCACAGGGCTTTTGTTGGCATGTTGTCGATGAAGTGATGTTAAAGTGATGAATAAAAAAAAGTTGAGTTTATTGCATGAGATATCCATCCCTTAGTTCCTGTTTATGTAAGCACTCTTTCAAAGAAATGGTGCTTTTTCACACTTTTGATATTTTTGTTTGCTTTTCATCTGATATCCACTTCACAGTTTTTGACAGCTCTTTCCTTCCCCTGTGACTGCCGCCGCAGATTCATATATTTTATCACATCAGGTTGACTTGAGTAATTTTTTTGCAACAGCAGCTGAGGGGATTTTCTAGGTTTGAATTCGGCAACGATTTGACAAACTATTTGACACATTTAAAGGTATGTTTTTGTTATGAATAAGGCATCCATCTGAGAGGTGGCACAGTATCATGAATTATATTCAGCTGTGAGACACAGTCAGTATTTCTATTTCTGAGTTTCCTGAAGGGCCTCTGATCTCCTTTCACAGTCCAGTGATGGAGTGATGGACTCCAGTACCCCCATGACCCTGAAACAAGATCAAACCTGTAGAAGAGCATGAAAATGTAAATGTTTATGTCCCTATGACCCTCAGAGGACGCATGTTGTGTATGTTTGCATGCTGTAATACTAATATTAATATTAATGTCCAACTGAAAAGTGTCATGAGATAACTTTTGTTGTAACTTGCCGCTACACGAATAGAATTGACTCGACGTGTGCAGACTCTTAATGATCTTCAATTGTTTAATTCAACGTATTTAAACTCATATGATTGAATGAGGATACTGAAACTCTGCGTGCTAGTTTTTGGTCAAATGTTGACATGTTCACATTTGTGCAGTAATCAGTTATTTATGTTATTGACACTGTAGTTGAAATACCAGGGTAGAGTCATGAGATTTCTCCAGTATCATGCCATTCAATAAACTCCCAGGCACTAGGAGTTACTCAGTCTCTGGATTTTTCTTAGATTTTCTGAGAGATAGAAAGCAGGTGGTTAAAATGGCCTATGACCCTCACCGCCGAGGCCACTCAGGGTTGTGTCCTCGTACCTCTTCTGTACACACAACATACCAATGATCCTTCATCTCGCTCTGAACCTGTGCATATTTTTAGATACGCAGATGATGCAACAGTGTAATGAAACATTGACAAATTGGTAGAATTGGATTTGTGCAGGACAAACAACATGGTTTTTAACATTGATGAAACCAGAGAAATGATAATCGACTTCGGGAGGAGTGAGGCAGCCCTGCAGGCTTGAAACTTTTAAATTCCTTGGCACCACTTCATGCCATACTCAGAGGTGGAAGGTCAACACAAGCAATATAATTAATAAGCCCCCACTTGCTGTGCCAGCTCATTTTGCCAAGTTTTGGCTTGGCTGGATAAGCGATAATGCACTTCTACAAAGCTACTGCGGAGAGTGTTCCCGCCTTTTCAGTCACAGTGTGGTACGGTAACACAACCGCCCTTGAAAGAGGACGGCTAGAAGTACGCACAGCATCTAAGATCACTGGCGGTGATCTTCCCACTGTTTCCTTCATTTATCCCGCAAGAAGTACAGCAGAAAGTGTTCTCGGCCTCTTCCATTTCCTCCCCTCAGGAGAGAGATTCGAGTGTTTTAAGTTTAGGAAATCTCGCCTCAGGAACTGCACACATCCTGAGGGTGTCCGTTATTTGAACTCGCACTCAAAGGCACTTTTAGCAACAGAGCAGGCATCGGCTCACAAGCAGGTAGCAGCGCAAAGCAACTGGCACTTTAATACAATATAGCAGCAATACATAGTTAATGACTTATCAAATTTATCTTCTTATGTGTTCTTTTGCTTATAAGAGCTGCACTGAGACAAATTCCTCACCTGTGTTCAACTGAGCTGAACTGAGATTTCTTCCTACGACACAAAATCTTAAATTGTTTTTCTTTTAATTGGATTGTAGTTTGGCAGTTGTTGTTTCAGGCCTCTTTCACTTCACACGTAGCTGGGAAATGTGCTTTTCTTGACTCACTTAGAGCCTCTACTCATCACTTAACATCAGTCTTGGGAACTTTTAATCTATCAAGAGTCTAATCACATCTATTTGTTTACCCTTCACAGCAAAATCAGTTAACTGAATAGCCACCGCTTCACTGAAAAGGAGTATTTAATTTTCTCTATTTGTGCCCGTTTAACTGTTTTACTTTGAAATCTATTTAGCATTCAAGTATCATCTCACACATAGTCCCTGATATTACATATTGCTCAATAACAATGCTGTCTGAAGAGATTAACTGTCCTTCACATGCAGTTAATCGTGTTTTTTCTAAATTATAAGAGGACCACAGTCTTTTGTCCCTCGTACATTGTTCCAACACAAATAACGAAGCACGTGAAATGACATGACATTTTATTGTGATGGAGTTGAGCAGAAACTGAGATGTATCCAGAGTGTTCAGTCGTCTCCTGCGTTCTTCCTTTCTGTTCAGCCCATGATCTGAAAAAAGCAAGGACAAATGAATCACTCCGTTATTATCCTGAAGTGTTGCAACAAAATGCTGCACAGACAGACGTCTATTTGTAAGGATGAATGGCTGTATGACGGAGATTATGACGTCCTTCAGATAATGAATATACCATGACGTTTTGGATTTATAGTGTTTAATACTTACGCCGTTCATCCAGCTGATGTAGGCAGACACACGGGTGAAGACGGTGGGCTTCCTGTAGGCGTTGCAGCCAGAGGAGGACACAAAGCTGGTCACACCGTGGACAACCCACTGGCCACCGACGCTGCAGTTCAGGGGGCCGCCGGAGTCACCCTGGATTCAGAGAAAACACATCAGAGACAAACCTCAGAGACAAACATTAGTAACCTTTGAGCAGAGTTGAGCGCAAATGTCTTCAAATTCACTTAACATCGTTCCCACTCGCTTCTTGTATCCCCTTTCTAATCTTAGACAGCCTTGAGCAAGTTTTGCGCAGAGCATAACTTGCCAGACTTTGACACTTTGTGCAGCTTAAGCACTAGCCTGGATCATTGTAACTGACTTATGCCCCTGCTGATGCAGCAAGTAATCCCACATGTGTCCTCCAAGATATCTTCCTTGACAGGAAGGGGTCAGCCCTCAGCTCAGAGGGAGACGTTCAATTTCACTTTGTCGTGGTGGAGCGGGACTCGATTCTGACAAGTTCTGTTCAGTGTTTCCTCCAGTCTGATTACAGTGTGTGCAAACATCACTCCTGCTGTGCTAATCGCAGGATGACTCTGTGGTTTGGGAGACAACTGGAGAGGCCAAGTTCAAAATCTGAGCGGCTGCTGAAATGGCTTTAGAATTGCTGTGATAAATCAGTGTCTAATGTTTTACAGATTTATTCTAAGCAATTGACAAGAACACAATTTTGGTTGCCAGATTAAGAAAAGTCACTCAGGCTTGTATCTTTATCATTGTTGTAATAATTCAGTTATAGATATTTTTATATATATTTTGGTATTATTTTTTTTTTAATCTTGTTCCAGATCCTCTGCAACTTGTTTTCTACAGTCAACATCATGATTTACAACCTGGCAACCCACATTCTCCTACTTAGAAATGGCTTATAGCTGCTTTATAAAACATTATAAACATTTCATAAAGCAATTAGTAGCATTTTGTAAACCCTTTATTAGGGTAGAAAGTGGTATCCTGAGATAGCTGTCAAGCCCCAGTGATGCTGATCCCATAATCTGTCTTACTGGGATCAGTTAAAGGGTAACAACATCAGTGAAAAAAGCTTTTTGTGGCTCCAGGGAGAGCTGCGCAAAGTCTGATAAGCAGTCGGGGCTGAAGACTACGAGTTTGGAAAATGAAAAAGAAAATATGAGGGCTTGAGGAGTCAGAAAGAAATGAGTTTACTGGATCTCTGGAGCCCGGTCCTTATCTCTGTTGGATGACAGAAACTCTTGGCTGCATTAGCATAGCATAATGCTAATACTGTGGTATAAATAGTGATGGTTATCATACCTTGCACATCTCTTAATACACAGTATTGAATTCTGCCTTATCAGTATTATTCTAAAAACAGTCAAGTTTGTATCAAGTTTAACATCTGTCAGTAATAATACATTTGTGAGATTATAATAAAGTTTAATGGCAGATTTTCAACACTTTCTAAAGTACCATTTTGCCCTTGCCATTAATACAGAATTGGTGTGACCTTACACAGACGCAACAGTAGTTATAGTTATATTTAAGTTTGAGAAATGAACGTACAAGATTTCCAGATGTACTACTTCTACTAATAATAATAACAATTATATTATGATGGTAATAATCATCTTCATACGGGGAAAGCTCATACTGTCACAGTCCTGAGCACTACACACCTGAATGTCTGACTGAGGATGAGTTGCAGTGTGGGTAATGTAGGAACCCAGTTTTGACAAGAAAGAAGAATGTGTGAAATGAAAGATGTTGTCTGTGCAATGCTATCCCTCTCTCTCAAACCTTACAAAGTAAACAGTAAATGTGAGGTCACACGCAGTCCTCTCTAAGACCTCAGAGGCTCACCTGGCAACCGGAATTGCTGCCACCACCAGCACAGACCATGGAGGTCTTCACGGTGCTACCCCACCATCCATAGCTGCTGCAGGTTTGGTGGTCAACAACAGGCAGGGTGGCCTGCTTCAGCTGGGCAGACAGGTTACCTCCGGCTGGGGAGGATAGTAGACACCCATCATACAACTGTGATAAAACCCATAATAACAGGATATATCTAAATACTGAGCTGAATACCGGGTTTTATCCAGCAAATATATCATCATGTCGGACTCACTCTGGGTGCGACCCCATCCAGTGATGTAGCAGGGATTGTTGTTGGGCAGGACCTGGCCACTGGGAGGCAGGGCACCGAGGCGGACGTAGTTGTTGAGAGAAGCCTCAGAGGAAAGACGCAGCAGGGCAATGTCCCACCTGAGGGTCAGACCAGCATCTCCTCAAGTCAGTGAGTAATAAACCTTTTCCCTGTATTCATAAATGCTCACAATGGTTTTGAGGGTTGTCTTTCTGTTTGTCTTTCATATGACCATATATAATATGGTCAGGGCTGCAACTACCAATTAATTTCATGCAATCTGCTGCATATCTTCACAGTTAATCTATCAATCACCTGATTTGTTCGTGTTTACTTGCTTTCTCTGACTCTCTGACACCAAAATCAAAACTCTACCTCCTCTACAATGTTTAAAAAAAAACAGAGCAGGGCAGCAAATATTCACATTTGCACATGAATTAATCTATGTGTGTATTAATTATGTAAATATATATGATAAAAAAAAAAGTATTTTTGTCAAACATATGATGCACAATACAAACTGAGCTGCTGAGGTTTATCAAACATGAAACCTTTGACACTTTTCATTTATATGTTCTATTTTTATGACATGTACGTTTGCCAGGATTTGCTATTTTTGAATCGAGATTTTGGGTCAAACAGTGAGCAGTAGCCGCTCACCCTCCGGCAACGCTGTTGGAGTTCCAGTTGGGGTGGATGTAGACGCTGCTCACGCTCATGTACTGCTCTGTGCCCTCGTGGGAGTTGATGTTGTGATCTCCAAGAACAACACGCCAAGTCCTGGAACTGTGGACGTACAAAATATGAAGATTTTCATTCTTCCACTCGCACTTATCCTGTCTGGCATTTAGTACTCTCTAGTTACCCAAGGACACATGCTGAAAATCTGTATTTTACATTTTGTAAAATGTAGGTTTCCAGGGGGAGTTATAGATTTTATTCAGGAGTTAATTTTGGATTGAAACAAAAGCTCGCAGTCAAACTTAAATCTAAAATATCATGGCTTTAATACGTTTATGTAAATGTTCAGCTCCATCAGAGAACACCTCCTGCTACTTCATCCATACCTCTATTAGTTTTGGGCTCAGCAGCTATTCTCCGATTAATTCAACTCTCACCTGTCCACACAGTGAGCAGCCGTCATGACCCATCCTCTCCTGATCAGGGTTCCTCCACAGGTGTGGTAGAAGCTGCTGCCAGATTTGTACTGAAGAGAGATCTAAAGCAACAGCAACAGAGAGTGTTGAAATTCGTGACACTGAACCGTTCACATTTTTTGCCAAATGCTTCTTGGCAGCAGTCCCGGCCGGAAAGGTGCTTCGAGGCATCACGAGCACACTTGGGGAGGTTAATAAATGAACGATCAGCTTTGTGAGCTATCAGTAACTTACACTGAAAGAAGCATAACTGGCCTAAGCACAAATATATTTGGTTGAAGCAACATTATGTAACTTTTTGACCTTATAATAACAAGTTTGAAAATCCTTTTTGGTGGTACATTGTCTTGTAATAGGGCGAATGGTGTCTCTGTCTCAGTCACTTCACCCCCCCATTACTTGTCTCTGCACTATGTTACTTCAGTGAGAGAGTCAGATCACAATTTTGAGGCACTTGTACCTCCCTGGAGTATTTTTAATTTACTTTAAACTTTTATGTTCTTTGGGATTCTAGCAATCTTTATTTAACAGCTAAATATAATAGTTACTAAAATAAACAAAAATATGGTGCACAAGATAATAACATATAATATAATAGCACAAGTATCTATAGGAGTAAAAACTATATCTTCAGGACCAAAGGGGACATTCTGCACAATGAGCTCTACTGATGTTATAAGTACATTTTGTTGGTGCTATTAATAAACTTTTTCTCAACTTTAATTTGCAAAGCAGGACTTTAATTGCAGTACTGCTATCGCAGTGCCGCTTTTACAACAGTTTCCACCAGAGTTGAAAAAAAGCCCACTGTACCTGCCAGGGCCAGGAGTTAGGTCTGGCAACCTCGCCTCCCACAACTCTCCCCTCAACACTGTCATCCTCCAGGTACCTGGGCTGGGGCTCCAGCTCGGCCAGCACTGTGCAAAGCAGAGTCAGGCATCAGATACGAGTCGCATTTGTGTGCAAAAAGTCGAACGAGAGGAAGAATCAGAGAGTTCTTACCGAGGGCTGCGAGAGAGGTCAACACTAGAAACCTGAGCATGTCTGCAGTCTCCTGAAACGTTCTGCACCAGAGACTTCTGACCACTACTGTTTTATAGCCCGGGGGCCCTCTCTGCTGATAGCGTGTGTGAGTTGTTCCATAACAGCACATGTCCACCTGGGCCCGTCTCACAGTTATCACCCCGGTGGGCACAGGGCGGGATTCATACATGGAATAGCTGACTTTGCAACTTTATCCATTTTTTTTTTTCCACCACTTGTGTATGCCACTGCAGTCAGGTATGAGATTGTCCTACACTGCAATTTCTTTTTATTCTTATCCAACACTAATTATGCTGTACAGGAGATGCTTTCATGTTAACCAAAACCTTTGCAAAAACAGGAACAGAAACACCAAGAAAAGGCTGCGGGAACTCTTTAAGTGTAACTACGAATTACATCGATATTGGAAGTTGATAGCCTTCACTGGCGATCAAATGGAATCCAGGTGTGGGTGACCCCGACACTCCTGATAAAGAGGCAGCTCCCTTCCGAAGAGAGGCCGCTGAGAAAGTTGGAGGACGTTAAAAGCACACTCTAAATGGCTTGCAACTGTATCATTATCTGCTCAAACTGGGCCTCGGTTACCAGCTTCAGGGACAACTTAACTTGTCCAAAGGGGTCGACAAAGCTCACACACACACACACACACACGCAAACACACATGCACACACTGACATTTTCTGCAAGTGCCTCCTGCAGATTAAACCCATCTTCAGATGCATTTTATCTTTCACAGTCAGTGAAAATGACTGTGTTCTCTTTCCAGTTGTCTGGGAAGCCAAATGGGTGGTGATCAACTACTACAGTAAGAATTAGTCAGAGGAGAAATTATTTCCATACACAGTGATGTGGTACTCCAGTACTCAACTACCAACAATTATCTCCACAGTCTCTGCGTGTGACTGAGCATTGTTATTGAAAAGAAGACCATGTGTCATTTTAATTGGCCTGAAAGTGCATTTTCACACTTGCTGGAAGTGGCTAGAAACATAAATAACCTTGTCAGCGGTTTCATATGGAACATATGTGTACGTAGGCTAGTCAAACAGTGCAGTATGCACAGTGCTGAAAGGGGCACAGACTCCTCACTAAAAATGGGTAGATGGGCATGTTTCAGTAGCCCGGCTTCATTCAGCTAATCTAAGCTCCAACCGCACCCAACCTCTTTGCCCCATTTTTGGATTAGTCTGGAGTTTAGTCTATACTGCCGTACCTAACCGCAGTGGTGCTTACGCTAGCAGTTACTTTGATTTGATTTGACTTTAATTTTGTACAGGGCCAGCCTGCGTTCAGAAATTCCTTTAATAATTATCCTACAATAAGATCAAGAAATATGTAGAGAGGAGGTTATGTAATGAGATTATGACGGGTGTTACAAGTAAAGATTAAGATCAGTGTTTAACACTTACAGTCACAACCCTGAGGGTACAGTAAACTATCTATAAAAGCATAAACTTATCAAAGCATTTGATAAGTAGCATAATAATGAGGCCCGGCGGTGGTATTATGTGGAGGTATTACTATAACTCTGTGTGTGTGAGAGGTGTCCACCTCAAAGGGCTGCTGCAGCACAGGTCACCTGGTCTGAGGGAGGTGGACAAATGTTTTTGACATATAGTTGCTCAGGTATCAGTGACTAAATTTCATCATCATTTTAAGTACAAGATCTAAGGATGCACGTTTCTTCCCAATAACAGATATATATACAATTTTGCATCAATTCTGGGAGCTTTGTTTCAGGCGACAGATACCATACTGTGATCACTTGTCTACAACCTTGACGATCAAGGTTGTAGACAAGTGATCTGTGGTGCTGGTCTGGCCGCACATACCAACTACACTGATGCCGACTCATCTATGGCATGCTGCGTGATCTGAGTTCTGTTATCTGCCCCTCTCTAACGAGACCTCAGCAGGTTAGCAGTGCAGTCACGACTTTTTCCAAGGTTTTTCCGTGTATCTGCAGACTCCTGTCACACAATGAAACACACTGTCTGGCATATCAGTGCGTATCACCAGAAAGAAATTCGGCTGATTTAAAGATGTCGAGCTCGTAGTTTGACATGTCTTGCAGAAGGTTAGGTAGGAAGACAGATCGTCTCGTGAATGTATGGCCCTCTGGTGCAGTCACAACAACCTGGAAACCTTCAGGTTTTTGGAATTCACAGTCTCACAGGATCTAAAATGTGCATCCCACATCATCATCGAATCCATCATCAAGAAGGGCCCAGCAGAGGATGCATGTCCTGCGCCAGCTCAGGAAGTTCAACCTGCCTCAGGAGCTTCTGATCCAGTTCTATCCTGCAATAATCCAGTCTGTGCGCATCCGTCAACGTCTGGTTTGGATCGACCACCGCACAAGACAGGCAGAAGACTACAACGGACAACAGGACTGCAGCAAAAAATAATTGGTGCCAGCCTGCCCTCCATTCTGGGACTTATATGCTTACATATGTCCATCACACCTCAATGCAGATCCATCACACATACTGGAAACAACCTGCTTCAGCTTCCTTCCTCTGGACCACAGAGCTCTATACACCAAACAAACAGGCACAAGATGTCTGCATGCTGCACATACTGTAAATAGACATGTACACATTCATACAGCATACATAATCACTCACTGCAAATATCCATTCAATACTCCTTGTATTTTCCCTCATGCTTGTAAACCTGTCTATACTTAACCTTTTTTTCATTCAGCTTTGTTGTCCTTGTTCTGAGCTGTTGCAGTCAAATTAATTCAAATTCCTTGTACACATATTTGGCCAAAAAAAAAAGAAGCTGATCAGATCTGATTCTGATGTCTGTGCAGTAAATATGAACTAGCTTAGCTTAACTTCGCGTTGAGCCTGAAACCAGGGGCGACGCAGCAAGCCTGACAGCTCAATCCAAGAACAACAAAATCCACCTACAAGCTCCTCTAAAAATCACAAATTATTAGGTTATATCACATTTGTATAATCTGTACAAATTATATAAAAAAACACAACATGCTGTTTGCCTGACAACTGCTCCAAGTAAATATACCTGTGCACAACCCCCTGTAAAATAAAAAAAAAAGCAAATGGGGTTTGTTTTTTAATGCATGTGAGAGTTCGTTACTTTGCATAGTTACTTTGATTAGTTTAACTGAAATTATGGCACTGTGTTATACACAATAGTGCAACTCCTGTATGTAGAGCACATCATAGTGTGAGATTTCTTTATTTTACCTTTCAAGCGTCTTGAGATATCCGGCAAACCAAACCTGTGTTAAGAAAAGTGTTGTGAAGACATAACTTAGACATCCACATAAATAATGGCTATAACCTTCCCTTAGGGCTTGCTTCAAACTCCTTTAAACAAGATAGACGAGTGTTTCAAGGTTGAAATGAAACATTTAATAAAATAAGCCTGCATCCTACACTAACATTTAGAATATTTTACATCAAAAGGTGCGGGAAGCAGAAGTCTTGAGAAAAGGAGTGCTTTGCTCGAAGAGAACCGGTTTAAAGGATATAAGGGACAACAAGTTCATTTTCAGCCATTCATCTGTCTGAGATTTCGATACACAGCTGCAACATATGTGCCGTTCTCACTATCAGCAGACTTATCATGCATCTAATGCACTCTGCACTAGTGCCTCGGTGCTCACTCCAGCTATTCCCTTTCTGAAATGTCAGTAAACCCCCAGAGAAGCAACAGAAAGGGTAACGCAGACCATCTGTTTATTTAAGACCATTCTGTCAGATGTTATCCGACCGACTTCTCTTGGGAGCGAAAACAGGAATAAGAGTTAATTAAAAAAATAACAGAAAGAATACTAAAGTAAAAGGCCAACCAAAAGACTAAAGGCTGCAAAAATGAATGTCAGCATTTACTCAGGGCTGCTGGCTGTGCAAAATCAGAATCAGATCAAATGTGCATTATTTCTGAAAAAAAAACAAAAAAACAAAACAAAAGTGTATTCTTGTGCCTCTGGTAGTGCACCATCTGCCTGTCTGTGGTGTATGTGTCCCATTTCTGTCACAGAGTTTACTTGCTGAGTGCTGACAATGCTCACTTGCTGCTCTGAATAGGAAAACGGCAAATGTGAAGTTTTAGGCAGGGTGATGAGACGTGGCACAGGCACGAGTCAGAGAAGCTTCTATTGCGAAAACAACAACAGCATAAACAGCAACAGCATATCCACTATTTGGAATATACAGAATAATTTAAGAAATATCTTAGAAATATACCATCACAATTTTTAAAAGATGACATTTTTTTTCCCCTCTGACGTCACACTCAGGGTGGGAAGCTTGAATGCTGAGGTGACTTTGTGCTGCTGTGTACCTGGTTGCAAGTTGTGTAAAACATAGGGAATCTGAAAAATGGTTATCAATTTCCCACTCGCCAACTGATCAGCAGTTGATTAGACAATCGAGAGTGACAATCTGGAGCCACCATGGGCGTTTTTCAATATAAAACAACAATATTTGATAGCTAACATTATCATCCAACCACTTCCTAGCTTTCATTAGTGTTTCGTTCATATCGAGACTTAAATGAATGTGTCCTAGAATTAATTTATCCCTTTGGTATCATATCATGTGACACAATCGAACAGAAATGTCAGCAAAGGAGTGGTTGAATGCTAATGTTAGCTGTTGTCTAACAGAAGCTAAAGGGCTACCAAATAAGTAGTTTTACCGTCAAATATGGCCCGATGTCCCTCCAGACTTTCATCGCCCGCTGTCTTTTCTGTTTCTGATCAATCAGGAAGCTGTTAAATGAAAAAATGTGTGTCTCAGAGGAAAATGGCCGCTGTGTGAAAGTGGTCTGAATATGAGGCTATAGGCCAAGAGCAGGTCATCTTAGCTTAGCATAAAGGGTGGAAAAGGCCAGCATGCTTCTGTTGTAGCACTTTATTTCTCATAATGTATCTGCTTTTTTAACCCCCTAAAATCTTGAGTGTGAAAACGATAAAATTGCACATTTTCTAAGCTGTTTCCGACATTTCCAGCTTTCCAAATTGCCCATCCACTCCTATAAACACTATCAAAATTGAAAGGCTGAGATCCGGTGCGTGCAGAGATGCCCTTCGTACCTTGGTTTCATCTCCTACCTTTTTTTTTCGTTTTATTACATGTTCTTTCTGTCTGTTTAACACTTGCCAAGGCCATGAGCTGTGCTAAGGCACCGCTTCACCTCCAACAACTCTACCCACAGTGCTGCTCCACATGTCGCAGGACCGAAGCCCTATAACTCAGCCAGCGCAGAGGAAAATCATTAAAAACACACTTCAAAAATGGTTTCCTCCTGGTGGCTCTTTTTTATCTGCAATATTTTCTCCATTTTTCTCCATTTGCATTTTTCTCAGCGGTGGATTATTTACAGTGCAGCCTCGGTATTTATCACCTGTGGCAGCGAGTGCGGTGAACAGCAGAAACAGGAGGATGTCTGAAGAAGCATCTCGACATTTCTGAAAAGCGCGTCTCGTTCATTAAACCCTGAGCTGACCTTCTCTCGATGTGGACTCACTGCTGAGCTTCTCAGTGGTCAGAAAAGACACCTGCGCTCCTTCTCAGACTTTAATTACATTTTGTGATAGTGTGCGACGGCGTGTTTCCACATCACACTGGATTTACTGAAACATACTTAAAGTGGCTGTATGCGACAACAAATAAATTCAAATTCATGAATTTGTTTTTTTGGGGGTGTGGGTAAGAAGATAGCAAAAGAAATGTCTGAAGAGGAAGTTGTCACACTCAAAGTTTTATTAAGTTTATTTTCCATCAAATGAGACCAGACAAATGTGGAAGTACGGCGGATGAGAACACGGTCGGATGCGGTCTCTGCCTCCTTCTGCTGCACCACGGAAGATCGTCTGTTTACACTATCATCTGGAAAAGAACAGAAGCAAGTAATGATTAAACATCACATGTAACTTCAATTATTTTGTTCTATGTGGATGAGAAGTTATTTTAGAGCTTATTCTGAAGCTTATAGATGTACATATCCCTGATACTGACTGAGTCAAGCCAATCGATGTAGGCAGAGACGCGGGTGAAGACGGTGGGCTTCTTGGGAGTGTCACATCCCCAAGCAGACACAAAGCTGGCGATGCCATGGACGTAGTATTTCCCATTAACAAGGCAGTTCAGAGGGCCGCCAGAGTCACCCTGAGAGGAGATTCAATAGAGCATCGTCAGTATTACAGACATAACGATTCAGGGGTAGACAAATAGCAAACAGTAGAGTTCGTGGAGTCTTAATTACTCCAGCATTCCTTAACCTGACGTGCAAGACGCCATCAGTGCGTTCTTTGCTCTTGTTTCAGGGTAATACACTCTCCAGTTCTCCTATGACAGATGCTTTAGAATAGAATAGAATAAAAAAAATCTTTATTGTCATTGTAACAGGTACAACGAAATTAAGTACAGTCCTTATTCAGTGCAAAACATCTGCTGAGGTAGAAGATGCTTAAATACATACCTAAATAAAAACTACTGTATACATAATAACAATAAAAACACATAGGAGACACACCCATACATCCATACATTCACAGTCAAAAAATTGCACATAGCCCTTTGACAGAGGTAAGTGGTGAGAGTTATGCTTAGGTAGCACTATTCAGTGCACTTATGGCTGTTGGATAAAAGCTGTTTTGTAGTCTGTTTGTTCTGGTTTATCTACACTAACCTCTTCATTTTCAAAAGTTACTTGCTTTTCACCTAAAGAGAAAAATAAACTGTTGTTTCTCTCGCTGGTCGTTGCACCTAAACCGTGCCCGTACCTGTCGGTAGTTCCTGATAAGCATATGGCCACAAGCACACAGCTTGAACAGAATGTACAGAACAACGTTTCCACTTCAAAAACACAAACAAAATGTTACGTTGCTGTGTGTGCAGCTTTTCTAAATTTCTGATCATGCTGCAGGAGACTCACATTGCATCCAGCTTCAGTACCACCACCACCACACACCCTGGTGGTCTTGACAGTGCTGCTCCACCAGTCACTTCTGGAGCAGGCCTCGTAGTCAACCACAGGAAGGAAGGCCTGCTTCAGCTGGTTGGAGAGGATGCCGCCGGCTAGACAAGGTTGAATAAGAAAGGTAAGATACATTGAGCTTGACAGAAAAGACCAAGGCACGACGCTTCACCAATGGGTGGACACTGGGATCATGAAATCAACTCACTGGAAGTAAGTCCCCATCCAGTGACGTAGCAGAGGTTGTTGTGGGGCAGGATCTGGCCGGAGGGAGGCAGAGAGCCCAGCTGGACGTGGGAGTTCAGAGTGGCATCAGAGGCCAAACGCAGCAGGGCGATGTCGTACCTGAGGTGAGGATCCACGTATCAAACAGGGGAACCAAAACAACTCGGTAAAGATACTCGACTTCTGAGGAGGATATTCTATCTGTGAGTTGGATAAACCACCACTTCCCCAAGGCAGCTCAGAACATACATGTTTAATCCCTAAATATCTGAAAGCTTTCTTTCCTTTTTTCGCTTTGGACTGTGGAAACAACAAATCGCAAAACGGCAAGAGAGTGAAGAACAGGATTTCAATATTTCAAGTTTAAACGAGAAGATCAGCATCGCTTTAAAAATCAGCAGAAAACGTGGGTTGAAGATGCTTAGAAATGTATGAATATATGAAAAGATGTGTTCCTCACCCATCGGCCAACTTCTTCCACTGAGGATGGATGTGAACTTGGCTGACGCCGATAATCTGCTCATTGCCGCTAGCGATGCTGAGGTCGTGCTCACCGAGCACAACGCGGTAATCCAAGAGGCTGAAGCAAAGACAAACATGAGATTTGTAATCAATGATGTAGCTGTGAGTCAAACGACTCATTGTCAGTGTAGCCTCAGGTGATTCTTATTACAGTAAACTGATGTAAAAGGAAAAGACCACAACATGCTAATAAATGACTTGTTTATGCTTTGGTTTCTTTGTCTGGAGACTTGTTCTGCTGTTCAGTTGAAAATAAATAAATCTCCTTGTTATGTGACAGTTATAAGTGAAGCTACCAGAGGTTTTCATTAATGTTGCCATTCAAAGACGCTGAATTAATACCATGATATTGTGACAGGAGTGGGCTACATTCAAGTCAAAACACATCATAGAAAAAAAAACATCATAGATCATGCAATCTCGCAAATTGAAAGAAGAGAAAAGAACGATCTTTCTCAACGTAAAAGATGTTTTCCAACACACAAAACAGAAGCCAGAAAGACAATCAAGTACATCTAAAACTTAAACAGCCAGAGTTGATGATTGCATTACTCTTCCACACAGTGAGCAGCTGTCATCACCCAGCCTCTCGCAATCAGGGTTCCTCCGCATGTGTGGTAGTAATTGCTGATAAATCTGTACTGAAGAGAGATCTAAAGGGGGAAAAAAAGACCAGAAGACATTCTCTAAACATCCACTGATCTTCTGCTAAAACAGTGCATGTACATTTTTTTTTTTTTTTAGATGTCGTGTTAAAGTAGATTACCTGCCAGGGCCAGGAGTTGGGTCTGGCCACGTCACCTCCCACGACCCTTTCCGAGCTGTCCTCGAGGTGCCTGGGCTGGGGCACCGGTTCAGCCAGCACTGGTTGAAAACACACAACGTAACTAAAAACACAACTTCTTTGGGAAACATACACTCGTTCCCAGGAATAGCAGGAACTCCTCTGTGTTGACTAAACTAAATATTAGTGACTAAATGGATGACAGAGAGAGTGACAGACCTTTAGAGAGAAAGAAAAAAAAAAGAGACAGAATGGATCAATAATAAATGGTTATACAGCATAATGCGTGCTGTCATCTTCTTACCTAAAGCAACGAGACTTGTCAACGCCAGAAACCTGAGCATGTCTGCAACACGTGGAGAAACGTTTCTACAAGGAGCAAATGCTTCCCCTCCTGCTTTTTATACCTCAACTCAACCTTTGCTGGGGTGGAAAAAAGGAAAAGTGCGTGCGGCTGTTCTTTCCCCCCCGTGACAGAAGCCAAGCGTGCACCTGTGGTCTGTCTCACACGGCGTTATCAGTCGGTTACCTGAAGGATGCCGCCCCACATTAGTTTGATGTTTTTGTGTTTCAGCCACTTCATTATGATCCAGTAGCACAGGCCTGATTTCAATTCCATTAACAGCCCCGTTGTGAAGAAACAGAGTGCTATATGTCGCTGAAATTGCCACGCGTGACCTCTCGTAAAGAAGGAGATTCAATCCCAGAATTTGTACAATATCAGTGATGTAGTCAGAAATAATTATGCTTTCCATAACTTAACAAACAAGCTGCTGTCGCCAAATATAAACAGCGTGAAAGAGTGTTGCCCTTCAAGGTCAGTTTATTCTGTTTATTCAGTCACGTAAACAAAGTTTTCTCTTGTTTGTTAAGTTTGTCTGAGCATGAAAAAAAATCAGTCAATGAAGAACTTTCTTTGCTGATTAGAATTTCTTCCCCAAAACTACGTAGTGCACCTTTAAATTAAGGTTTTTGCACAGAGAGTTAGCATAGCATAGTGAATGTGGGCCTTTGCATGAACAATTCATCGTCAGTGATTTTATTTTCAGCACCTCTCAGTTTTTTCAGCTTTTAAGCATGTGAATGTACATTTTTTGAAGCAGTGGATTATTTACAGTGCAGCCTCTGTATTTATCACCTGTGGCAGCGAATGCGGTGAATAGCAGAAACACGAGGATGTCTGAAGCATCTCGACATTTCTGAAAAGCGCCTCCTCTTCTTTAAACCCTGAGCTGACCTTCACTGGATGTGGACTCACTGCTGAGCTTCCCAGCGGTCAGAAAAGACACCTGCACTCCTTCTCAGGTTTTGTGACACAGTTTGTGATAGTGCGTGACGGCGTGTTGCCACATCCCACTGGATTTACTGGAACATCGAATGAATCGTGTCAGAGTGATGAACATTTATTTTCACTGTTTGGTGTGGGGAGGGCAGTAAAGGAAATGCGGCCTTCATTATGACATACGGAACTGCGTTTGCACAAACATTTCTGATGAGAAAATAGTCGTCACTCAAAGTTCATTTAAGTTTATTTTTGGTAGAATGAGACCAGAGAAATGTGGAAGTACAGTGGATGAAAACATGGTCAAATCCGGCGTCCACATCCAGCGATCTTCTCTTTACATCATGTTCTGGAAAAGAGAAGAGGCAAGTCATGGTTACACAGCAATACTAGCATACGAATAAGGAGTTATTTTGTAACTTATTCTGAAGCCTATATAGAAAACACATCACGAATACTGACGGAGTTAATCCAGTCGATGTAGGCAGAGACACGGGTGAAGACGGTGGGCTTCTGGGGATAGTTGCATCCATAACCAGACACAAAGCTGGCGATACCATGGACGTAGTATCTTCCGTCAACAAAGCAGTTAAGAGGGCCGCCAGAGTCACCCTGAGAGGAGATGGAAAAGAGCATCTTCAGCATTGTAATCATAAAGATTCAGTGGTGGATACGAAATAGCATTAAAACATAGTTTTTCCACTTTTCCGGATTTCTTCATCATGCAGCAGGAGACTCACGTTGCATCCAGACTCAGCACCGCCGCCACCACACACCATGGTGTCCTTGACAGTGCTGCCCCACCAGCTGCTGCTGGAGCAGACCTCGTGGCCGACCAGAGGAAGGTAGGCCTCCTTCAGCTGGCTGGACAGGCTGCCACCAGCTACACAAGGTGCAATGGGAAAGGGAAGATATGTTGAGCTTTACAGAAAAGACCAAGCATTTAAAACCAACCGACGGGTACTGAGAGGCATCACGCCATCAACTCACTGGAAGTGAGTCCCCATCCGGTGATGTAGCAGAGGTTGTTGTGGGGCAGGATCTGGCCAGAATGAGGCAGAGAGCCCAGCTCGACGTGGGAGTTCAGAGTGGCGTCATTGGCCAAACGCAGCAGGGCGATGTCGTACCTGAGGTGGAGATCCACGTATCAAACAGGAGGAACTCAAAACAACTTGGTAAAGATACTTAGATAAACTACCACTTATGCAACATTTGTGCCTTATATCAACATTAACCAAGGATGTGGGATCTCGGGGTGCTGAGGGGGCTGTAGTTCCCTGCAAAACCGGCCTTAACGTGCCGGATTTCCAAGAAATAATCAAGAATTTGTCAGGAATAGTGCTTAAGAAAGTTTACTAAGTTCCTCCTAACTCAAGACTCACAAAACGAAGTGATTTTATAAGGGAGTCTGGTGAATTTCTTCTCTTCCCTCTCTCCCACTCCCTCTTTCCTTGCTGTTGTTGACTGTAGCTGATGTGGCTGCTTCGACTTCTAATACGTCGGTGTTCAAGCTTGCCATCTGCTACAGTGAAAAACATTCTCAAGTTGTTGATACATTTGTTTGTCTGCTGTTAATTGAATTATTTGTTTATGACGCTAAGATACGGGTTATCAAATTAATACATGAAGCACGACTGCGACTGACTTCCCGCATCCCTGCTTGGATATACAGGTTTAGCACAAGGATGTCTGAGAAATGAATTACCTCATAAACTTACTCATCTGAAAAAAGCTAACAGATACATTTCTATTAAGCTCATCAACAACAGACAAAGTGTGGGTGGAAGATGCTTAAAAAAGTGAGAAGATGCAAAAAAATGAAATAAAAATGTAATCGTCACCCGTCAGCCACATTGTAGCGGTTCCAGCCAGCATGGATGATAACTTGTTTGACATCAATGATTTGCTCTGTGCCGCTGTTGCTGTAGAGGTCATGTTCCCCGAGAACGACGCGATAAGTCCTCCCGCTGCCATATGCCAAACAAAGAAGCAAAGAGAAAACATCATGTGGTAAACAATCAAAGATCGGATGTTGCAGCGACTCGAATAACTCATCGCAAAGTCAGGACAGCTTCATGAATTCCTTATTTTGTTTATGCGTCAATTCCTTTGTTTGGAGACTCTTTCTTTCATCTGATTCAAGGAAATGAATCCCCTCGGTATGTGACAGTTATAAATGAGGCCGTGAGAGGTTTATATCACCGGTGACATTCAGAAACACTGAAATAAATCGAGCATCTCTATCGTGATAAGAGCAGGGCGTTGGACGTTTAAGTCAAAATACTACAAATTGCCCACAAATGCGCCTTAAAATCATGCAGCCAAAGAACAGTGTGTCGCTGCTCTTGTTAATGATTATGGTACCTGTCCACACAGTGAGCAGCTGTCATCACCCAGCCTTTCTCAATCAGGGTTCCTCCGCAGGTGTGGTAGTAATTGCTGCCAGATCTGTACTGAAGAGAGATCTAAAGGGGGGGGAAAAAGCAGACCATAAGACATTCTCTAAACATCCACTGATCTTCTGCTGAAACAGTGCAATGTTGTGTTAAAGTAGATTACCTGCCAGGGCCAGGAGTTGGGTTTTGCCACATTACCTCCCACAACCCTTCCCACGCTGTCTTCCAGGTACCTGGGCTGGGGCACCAGGTTACCCAGAGCTAGGTAAAAACAGAACAAACACAGGTTTTTTTAATCAAGGGTTTAGACATGGGTTATACACGGTATCCCAGAAGCCTCATAACATCATTTCCTTTCCGCCTTCAGAGAGCTAAAACGAGAAAATGAGGGCAGCGGAATACGGGCGAGGCAGAGCATCTGCAGTTCCTGTGTGTTGAATAAAAAAATAAAAAAATAAAAAAGAGTGAGTGACTGACTGGCAGACAGAGAGAGTGACACACTGTTCGAGAATTAGAGAGTGAATGAGACAGAAAGAGATCAATAATATATTGCTAAAGAGCACAGTTGCGTGCTGTCATTTTCTTACCCAAGGCGGCGAGACTTGTCAACACCAGAAACCTGAGCATGTCTGCAGTACGTCGATAAAACGTTTCTACAAGGAGCAAATGCTTCCCTCCTGCTTTTTATACCTCAACTCAACCTTTGCTGGGGTGGAAAAAAAAAAGTGTGTGCGGCTGTTCTTTCCCCCTGTGACAAAAGCCAAGTATGCACCTGTGGTCTGTCTCACACGGCGTTATCAGGCGGTCGCCACACACCTCCTTCTTTGACCAGTAGAAAAATGGTCCACAGTGGAGAATGACACGTAGAATGACAAGTATATCGCTGGATGACATGAGTCACATCGACTCAAAGGGCTTAGAAGAGTTTGATAAAGTCCACCACATCTATTTTGGGCAAGAGTTTATGGAAAAAATTACACATATTTGTAGGGATGTAACCTGAGGGAGGGAAGTTAACCAATGACCTGATTACTGGTGAAGCATTATGATACAACAGACACATTTGTCTTTGGACATATGGTTTGTGACCTTTATTCTCATTCTATTTTGATGTCGATCCTGAGAGATCAATTTTGTTGTTACTTTCCGTTATGAAGCCTTAAAATGAATCATCTGGTGTAACTAAGAGCAATGTTTGTGACTATTTACGCGACAAAATAACAATGTGTCCTTTGAAAGAACAGCGTTAATTATGAAATAAGCATGCAAGAACACGTTCCCGTGTCGTCTCTTGTCTCAAGTGGACCTCTGAGAGGAAGTAATGACAAAGAAAACAACCGTGAAAGTTGATTTACAAGTAATTTTGACAAACATAAAGAACATGAAAAATTTTAATAGTACATTTAGTTTATATACAGTAAAAGGTACCTGAGTGATAATGATGACACATTCTGATTTTCTTGTGTCATTCAGCACATTCAGCTGAGTCACTGTACGGTAAATGCTTCTGTCTGTTGTTTTTAAGCACACGAGAAGCATTAGAGAAGTTTCACCTTCTACACTTAAGTAGAGTGGCCCCGAAGATCAAAACACAACATTACAGAAAACACAACAATAGTTTTCTGTAATGCTGTAGTTTGTGAAATGTTATTGTGTTTTCTCTAAGGTTGTTGTGTTTTGACTTTCAGGGCCACTATACTGAAGATCTAAAAAAAGAAAAAAAGAAGTCTAATGATGATGAATGACCACATTATGGAAACTAAACTATGAATATATTCTACAATATTTAACACACAAAAATTAGTGCAACCAGCACAATTTCTTCATAAAGTTGCATAATTACACGTTGGTATGTTTTAAACTTATTTTCTTCTTATCTATCAAATTACAAAGTTTAGGTTTTGGAAAAGAATTCACTTTATTAATCATTTGACTGTACATACTAGAGGATTGCGGTCCAACACCAGATGGTGCTAAAGCCTTACAAACATGCTGAATCGCTTCTTTCGCCATACAGACACACACTTTTATAGAAGACAGACAGATTACATGTCATCTTGGGAATATCCTTTTGAAAACCCAGCTCTTAATACAGGTCTAATTTAAATACAGTTTTTGATGTTGTACTTTTGCAACATTTAAAGAAAAAAAAACATTTGAAGAGAAAGTCAAAATCCACATTCCGAGCTGGAAAGATTTTAATCCAGTGTGAGAACTGAGTTGAAAAGGATTTCTCGACGATTTCTCGACGATTCGTGCACCGCAAGTCTCTCGGCAAAACATACATATTAATACTTTATAAAAAAACCTTTTAAATGTTATCAACTGGTCACGCTGATAGTTCTAACAATAGATTTCTGGACAATAGGAAGGCCTCCAATGTGTCTGCCTTTTATAAAACAGCCCTTAATTAGACAGAAAGTCATTAAAACTGTGTGGATTCTGGATTATTGCTTTATCAGGCTATTAAAGAGATAGCCACGCTGGCTGGTAATTGAGCTGGCCCCATGACACGCAGGGAAAAAGCGTCCTCATGCTGCAAGACTTCCTGATCAACAGGGGCTCCGCGGTTTCGCCATTTTTCTCATCGAGTCCTCGTCCCCTCCAAACTCCTTCCACCGCCCCAACCTTTTCTTGCAGAGGCATAAATCAAATGAGGAGATCAAAGACAGGAAGTGCTGGGGATGTGTTAATTAAAGATGTTTGCTCTTGATACAGCTTCCCCTCGTTAATGAATAGTCGATTTGGTTCCCATAAAGATGTCTCACACACATGGGCAGGAAATTGAGGTTCCAAAAAAAAATTAATGGGATGCACTGATTGGGTCTACGATAGAAAGTCGGGGAGGGTTATCACTGAGTAACTGTTGATTATGTCAGTGTGACACTATTTAAAAAGCTCAGGCTGTGGAGCTAAACGATTTAAACCCCATTAAAATCAGAAACTACCATTGCTGTTAGTGCACAGTCATCCATTCCAGCAAATTTCTGGTATTAGTGCTGCAATGTGACGAGTTTACCATCAGAAATGCACAACTTGCTGTGAGGCAAATGAGTGTTCCTTTAAAGCAGTACTAATTGATTTTTTATTTTTTATTTTTTGGCCTACTGGGGGCTGCAGAACAAGCTGTTAACACGACACTCACATATTATCACCGTATAAAGTTGATATGGCAAACTTGTTTGCACAACTGTCCTTTTAAAATGAAAACAGCCGCCTGCAGCCAATGACAGCAGTGAGTCAGTAAAGTCGCAGGCTGTAAAACCAAAACCAGAACATAGACCTCAAACACCAGTGTTCAAAATTAATTATTTGACCCGCCAGCCAACTTGACTGGTAGACGAAAAAATTCCACCAACCAGCCATATTTTGTACCTGTCAGAATGTATTCAAATTGGGTATGGCTCTAGTTTCCTGCTTCAACATTTCATATCATTTGTTCCCTGTAAACCTCGCTATCACTATACAATTTTGTATGAGTGGCAGCGGGAAGATTAACTGGCATTCTGTTTCTGTTTTAGACTAAATGACTGAATAAACCTGTGTTTCACCCTGTGTTGCTGTTGTTGTTTGTGACTCTTGGGGAAAACAGAAAATAATCCAGTTGCCCTTTCGACAGTGTCACCAAAAATGATAGCACTTGGAAACGCTGAGGGGGAAACGTTGTCTGTTGCCACTTTAATTGATATGGAAAGTGGCCATAAAACATTTTAGAAAATAACATAGTGGTAATAGGGGATCAGGTTTATTGTTGAGCGTGCTGACAACAACTTGATTGGATTTTTATTGAATCCTTCAAATTTGAATGAAAAAATGCAAAAGATAGTGTTGCTGTTTTGGCCCCTAATTATTTTACATTAAGGCAGTTGCATTTCAACAAATGAACATAATAATAGTATATGAAATAAGGAAACAACCTTCGTGGCCATTCAAGAAAAGATTTCTGAGTTTCTGAGGCACACTTGTACACACCATGAGGTCCCTGCAGAGACATATGCATAATCATCAGTGCCGAACATTCGCCTCCTGTTCACTTCTATTCAATGCCAACAAAGGAGCAAATAAAACATTTGCGTCCTGTGGCGTAGCAAATTCAGATCTTGGCCTCACGTGGCGAATACTGGTGAGCTTTGACCGGTGAACAACCAATAGCAGAGACGTGCGTGTGGTTCACCCCACGAACTGACTACAAACCAGCAAACAGAGGTCCATGTGCCTTTCAGCCTGGACTGCCCACACTCAGCACTCGCAGGCAATTTTCTTTTTCGCCTGCATTTGTGTGTGTGTGAGAAGGCAGCATTAATAAGAAGAAGGGGATACAAACGTCAGAGGCAGAGCCCTGGTCTTTCCTATGAAAGCTGCTCACGGGTATAAAATTCCCCCAGTTCCTTTGTATTGTGCGGCCCATGGAGCATGCTCAGCCGAGAGGGTCCCCTGTTGTAATATCCAGTTTAACCCTCCACTAACTTGAATGGGGGTAAAATGATTTAATCGTGCGTCTCTTCCAGACTTTTCAAATGTAATCAGACTGAATGGATCAAATTAAGATAGTACAACCAGTCATTTTGCAGAGGTTGCGACGCTACTAAAATGTATCCACTGTACAAAATGAGCTTAACATTGTGATTACACAGTTTGGCAACTATGTCAAATTGAGCCTGGTGCTGTACCTCGGGACGTCGTTAGTGCCCAAAGTGAGGCAGATTTCCACATTTTCCGAGGTGCACCTGAATGCACCTTCAAAGTCCCTGTTCATGTATGTGAAATTTGACACAGACAGCCACCAGAAGCAGCTTACCCCTTGATCAACCCAAAATGCAGTCGAGACTCTCAGGATAGTTTTTCATTACATGACTATTTTGGTACAAAAGTAGCGATTTACTTGCCAAACTGAAAATCTACCCACTCGCTTGGCGGGGGTTAATTTCGTACCATGTCAGAGACACTAAAATAATACGTAGAATTTAGGCAGCTGCAGAGTCAGGTGATATATGTCTGTAGGTTCATCACTACAGACAACCCCATTCACGCTGTGCTTAATCATTTCATCAAGGTTTTTCACCGCTGATTGAAAAATATTGAGTAGAGCAGTAAAGCTATTATCTGCAAAGACATTTTAGATAAGTATATCCTTGAGGTATTTGCAGAGTGCAGAATAACCTCTTTTTTCCTCTTTATTTTATATTTCTAGCGGTCTAAGTTGAACAAAAAAGGTACGAAAACAAAAAACATTTAGCGAGCCGGATGTTTCTTTTGAGGTTGCTGTGCTCACCTACAAAAGCATCCGTTCCTTTATTGGACGTAGCAACAAATATCCTGAAAATTAAAGCTCTATCAGAAGGCCGCCTTGCTTACAGCACTCTCTGGCACACGATGAGCGCTGTGTACTGTTCTCCACACAAAACGACACGAGATGAATGTTAAATATCTACAGAATATATGTATGAAGTGCGGTTGAGTAACACAGCCTTCAAACCTTTCTATAACAGCAAAGGATGACAAGGACAAAAGTGGCCATAAGAGCATTTGGACTTTTCATTCCATCTCCAGTCAACAAACTGCCGTCTCTCCTTTCATCTAGTTTGTGGCTGTGGTATTATTTTCCGGTAAAATGCTTTCCTTTTTACTGTATGAGTACAAAGTCCCAGCGCTACATTACTGCACGACATGGCAGTAATCTACACACGGTCTGCGGGGACTGACAGTGTGTTAGCGCTTCTCCCTGCTGGCTGAGGAAATGTGTAGGGATGCATCAACGCTGCCATGCGTCCTGCTGGGTGACAGCCGCGAAACTGATCCACTGGCCTGTTTGCAACCTTTAATTGCAATTACACCACAGTGAAAACAATCAATACATCCACCCACCACCCCCAACCTCTCTCTCTCTCTCTCTCTCTCTCTCTCTCTCTCTCTCTCTCTCTGCAGCTTCCTCACCACCTCACTTTACTTCTCGTGTTTCCTCCCTCGCTCTTCTTTCAGCTTGCCTCTCTCTCAATATATATGGCGAAAAAAAAGGTGCCGTATAGACTGGGGGTCAATGTGGTTTGTGGGTGGGGTGGGGTGGGCTGGGGGCTGGGGGAGGGGGGGTGTTAACTAACGTGCTGCTGGAGAAAGATGACCTGCCGTGGCTACGAGTGCCTGATTGATCCTGTGGAGTACCGTTCATCCATCTCCGTCCTCCCGCGGCTGCTTCTGCTTCTGCTGCTGCTGCGTTCACCTCTGGATGCTCGCCTCTTCCCTCTCCTTATTCCCCTTCTGCCCTGGCCTCAGCTGCCGCCTCACTGCCGGGTCCTGGCCCCTCGGTTGTAGCAGCGATAGGGTCTGCTGGAGTGGAAAAGGAGGCCGCTGCTTTGAGCTTCCCTTACTGAGTGATGGAGGGAAGAGGGATGTGATTAAAAACTGATGTACCATGTTGCTCCACCCTGTGGGCGATGGAGCTTGGACCATTAGACGGCCTTCAGGATCGGACTCTCACACTTGCTCATTAACATTTTCAATTAAAAAAAAGGGAATCAATCGCCCAATCTAAGGAGGAATAAACAGAAGATTCACTCGAGTATGGACCAAATGTTTATAACCTCTGTAAAAAGACTCCTTTCATTTCACAGCAAACGCCATCATCCCTCTGCACCGGAGAACCTGAGATGTTCGCTTGATTGAGAGATCGTTTGAGCGGATACGCCCGCCCTAGAGCCTGCAACAGCAAATGAGTAATCGTGTAGACAAGTAACCTATTTTCTTCTCTACCGGGCCCCTTACATACCAGCCTCCGGGTGATTGCTGCAAGTAGCCAGAGACTCATTTAAAAGCATCACATTAGTTTAAATAAGCAAAAAAAGAGCTATAACAAGTTTTTGACCCTGATAGTCTCAAGCGGGGGTTATTGGGGTCACAAAAGTGCTTCTTGCTTTTGCCAGACACCTGAATATCTCCTTAGAATAATGTTTGTTTTCTATGATATTGTTATAAAATTACTATATGATATGAACCTGTTGTGTTTTCAAGCACGTGGAGGCAGTTGCAGGTTATCTGCAGGCTTATTTTTGCATTAAGGTGAGAAAAATAAATAATTCAATAATTCAAACTGCTATAGATTTATGCATGAATCACGTACAGAGCTTCTGCCAGCTTGGAAGGAAGAAAATCATCTCAAAACCTTCCAACATTCATGTACTCCAAATGGTTGAATAGCTGCGTTAAAAGTACTTTTGGCTGGACTGGGAAAGGTGTTTGAGGATAATTTTTACATACAGTTCGAGGAATAAGTTAAAATATACATGAAGCGTTATAGTAAGTTAAGCAGCGTGTATAGCTAGAAAGAATATAATTAAAACAACCACATACAGTGAGGGGACCTTGTGCAGCTGTTTCGTCAAGCATGTTTTTACTGCACTGCCCATTTATACCTGTCACTGCCTGTCAACATAATTATTGCCAGAGGGAAAGAGGAGAAAATAACTATATGTCAATTAGCACAGTTTAGCAGAGAGTGTGTCAGTCAGTTTGAATGAGTGCGGTGTGATAACACTAACTTGTTAATTTCAAGACTAATGTGTCAAAATCAATACATCCTCCACACATGTGGGGCTGCCGGTAATTCTTTCATACCGTTTACATGTTTGTGTTTTTCAACCATCAAAGGTAACACACGAGTCGGATATCTTACAGGGAGGAGTTAAAGTGGTGAAATTTGGTAATGGGATGTCTGAGGACGACGTGACTTTAACAACACACTTCTGAACCTCCAAGTTCCAAATCTATTGTGTATCCTGTCAGTCAATTTTACCACTGACAATTGGAAGCATGGGAGGAGACAGAGAGTGCAATCTCACAGCTCTACTGGCCTGTGCAATATTACTTTCATGCATGACTACTACAGTATGAGCTAAGGTTAGGGAGCAGAAAATCAACTTGGATCTCAATCATTTTGAATAGTTAAAGGAAATGAAGTTGGAATGACGAGTGTATGGATCGCTGTAACGTTGTTCTGGCCCCTATAAAATACTCAGAGAATTTTTGTCCATCGCAAAAACACCATTTTAACTTAGACTTGTGGAAATAAAAATGCATTAAAGGTATTTATTTTAGTTTAGATTTCTGTTCTTGACCTTGGCAGAAACACTTTGTATAAAGTTCTTGTAATAGTTGTCAGTTATTATGTAATAATTCCATTCTAAGTCCTTATAAGGTGATTAGTAACATTAATAAGACCGTTTGTGTGTTGATAGTAGCCTAATAAAGATTTTTATTGTTAGGTTAAGACAATTATAGGCATTTATTCAATAAATGTGTTTATATTGTTATTGTAAGCAAATCTAAGAAACTCACAAGGCCTTTGATAATATTATCAAGCAGTCTATAAACTAATAAAGTTTCTTATAAACCTCTTATATAGTATCACTAATGTTAGGAAGGATCATATAAGGATTAATAAGGGTCTTTATAACCTATTAACTAATGCTTATTACAGTAATATAAAGCATTACCTGGACCCTTACGCAAATCTATGCATACCTAATTTGCTAACAACTTGAAAACATTTCATACAAAAATCATTAGTCTTAATTTAAGCAATCTGGTAAAGTTTCTTGTAATAGCTATTTGTTCATGTTGAATCCTTTCTTTGATTCTTCCTTATACTCTGAGCACAGATCTCCAGTTGAGCTCTTTACATACACCAAACTTTTGCAGTTTTATGCCAATCTATATTCTCAAGCTTTTAGCAGAGGCGGTTTGTTCATACATCATTCATGGCCTAATTTAAATAACATTTCATTCCTAATACAATAGCAAAACTTTTTTCTATGGCTGTTGACAGTATTTTCTGATTTATGGAGTGCTAAAAGAAGAGATCTCCAAAAATCCCACTGTAAGAGCGAATACACATAATATATCAGTAAAATGAACCGAGTGCTTGGAGCCTGGCTTTATCCAGTGTTCATATTTGTGTTCTGTAAATGTATGCAAATCCGTGCGCGACTCGTTTGCATATCTAAACACGACATTTCAGAGAGCTTGAGACAAAAAATAATGTATTTAATGTAAGCAATCAACTAGTGAAATTTCATGTTGACATCGATAGGTTAAAAACTTTTCCCTAATCACCTGTAGTGCTTCATGTTTTGGATTGATTAAGATATAAAGCCAGCTGCTGTCACTAGGACCGTTTAACTTGTTGCTATCGAGTAAATGCTGCAAATGTAGACCTCTTAAACTCTGCAGAATGTTGTTAGTGCTGGGAGAAAGAAAGGTTTTCTCCTCCTTCCCCTCTTGAATGGTACACTCAGATATTTCATCTGGTTTCACTGAAATTAGATGCTGATCCGTTCTTAAGAGCAGTGGAGGGCTTCTCTCGGCTCTTTGCCTCTCTATTTCATTCCGTCCTACAGAGCTAACAATATGACTTAAAGCTATTGATTGGGGGCCCATGTAGGCAGCCAGCTGCTGGGTAAATCATAAAAAGGGAATATCAAAATGTCTATATCAAGAATATTCCCCATGTCTACTTCGGAATTGCCTCTGAGCGAATAGCAGCCAGCTCTTTACAATTTTTATCGAAAAAGTTTGGTAGCGTTCCTTCGTGTGCAATTTCACCACCAGACTTGAAAAACCTGCTTTTCAAAATTGAACTAAAAATCAATGGGAAGTCATCCACAATAAGTATCCTTATAAGCACTCTCCGCGGTTAGTTATGAAAAGTAATTGCTGGCGATTTAATTTTCAATTATCTCTTCAATGAAAACTAATTCCTTTCATGACTAGGTGCCCATTTTGCTAAGCCCATATCTCATACATGCAGTGGTACAATACAATTTACTTTTGCCTTCCTCCCCAGTACAGCAGAATATTGTGCAGCAGACCACCAATGAAATAAGAGACAGAGACAAAGCGAGGGGGGGGGTAGAGCCAGGCCTGCTGCATGTGAATATTTAATTAGTTGTTAATGAAAAGAAGTCATTAGGATTAATTCCTCCTTAAGGCTAATTTAAATGTTCTTTTGCACTTCTCATGAGAGTAGAAGTCTGTGTGCAAGGGACTGAAGTCAAGTTCCCATGCTGGCCCTTAATGGGGCTTCAGCTGTGGACAATAGCCAATCATTCAAAATTGTGTTGCAGTAATAAGCTCACAAGTCACCGACGTATACGTAATTAGCGGCATTTTCTGAGCAGCTTGTTTTGCTCATGAAAAATATGAGGGAGTAGCACGACCATTCGCTTACCTTCTAGAATACTTGGACGCAAATACGTCTGTGTCGTCGTACACGTCAGTGATGAAAGAGGATCTGCCTGCGAGCCAAAATACTTGCAACAGCACATTAACTGAAACATTTCACTGCTTTTGCCTGGCGCCTCGATTTGTTAAAATGTCAACACAGTAAGTATAAAATAAGTGTAAAGGTCTCGCATTACTAGCTTCCCAAATATCTCATGACACTCATTTTTGGATCGAGCCCGAGGCTGTGGGCGAACAAAGTTTGTGGATGACGCTTCTAAAACTTTTTCTTCCAGGGCTAGAGAATCAATCTCCACTGCAGAGTAACCTGATGTTGTATTGAACCTGTGACGCAGATGAATAAGCCATGTTAAGTCACAATCAACCACTCTAAGACAGGTAGGAATAGCAGTGGTGAGTTGACCAATACCATCTTACCAATAAATTGCATTGTGCCACGTCCTACACCTGCTCCAACCAGGTTCTTATATCAAAGTGGCTTGAGGGCTAATCACTAGGCCTTTCAGCGATAGCTCCCAATGCCTACTATCAACTTACCCACAGGCACATGTAAAGCTTGAGAATCAGAAATAAGAATGGCTATTTTCCAAGTAACTTTTACTCTCATCTGGTGCGCAAATTAACTCTGCTGCTCTTTCCCTCAAGAGCATGAGCTGGCAACATGAAAAAATAGATGCATGGAGGGTTGTAAACTTTCCGCTAAGCATTATCCCGGCATGATTCGCTCTTGAAACAGCAGAAGTACAATCCTGTAATTACATTGACAGGGAGGTTGAGAAGCAACACTCTTACAAAGCTGCACATAACTAAACATATTGTAGCTTAAAGGAAGAGACATCTTGGTGAGCTGGCTCTTGCAAAGAGCTGTGGCTCAACTGGGGTATCGAGGCTGATGAATTCCCGTGCCGTCCATAAAGGCGTCCTTGACGGATGATCATCATTGCCCACTAGGGTTGTATGCATTTGTCTGGACCGAAAACTGCAAATTCTCATTATTAGATCTAAGGACCATCTGTCTATGAAGACCTTGTCTGTCACCTTCTGATGATATCATCCTCTGGACCAGTGCCAATGAAACAGTCCCTTGGAAGCTGGTTCTAGGTGTGCGGCTGGAAGCAGACCCAAATCATCAGGGTCAAGAGCCTCCTGCTCCCTCTGTGTCCTGCTTACCCAATGATAACTAAAGAGACTTGTCAATGGGGCCCTAGAGTGTATTCATATTCCCTGCCAGCTCCCACTGAGTTGGTTGGCACGACACGTAGCCTTGGCCAAAGTAAAAGCCAATCTGCATGGAGTGAGCTGAAAGGAAAGGAGGACACAAGAGAGACGAGAGGAATGGGGAGACTGGATAATCTCCCCATGTGTGTAAGCCTACTCTCACCGCTAGTGTAATCCAAATGAAATATTAAAGGAGGCTCGACCTCACAAAGAGTTATGGAGACAAACCTCTTGTTGTGCTAACACGGCCCAGTTTTCTATAAATTTCTCTCATCCTGTATGCAGTATTTAGGAATATGCTGATTGGTACTGAAACAGTTTGCCATGTTTAACACTTAGCTAATATGCACTGATACAAATTGTAGCCAGAAATCTGAATTTAGTTGCGCCTGTCGTATATAAGTATCAGAGCTAATGCAAAAAGTTATATGTAATAGTAGTAGTTATATGGTCAACCCAAACACAATATTTGGAGGATTTCGATTTTGGTATTGGATTATTGTTGAAAAAACCCCAGTTAGATAATCTTCGCAGACTTTTGGGATTTTCGTTGATCAATGCATGAGTTGTAAAGTTAGAGTTAAAAAGATTTGCAACTGAAGTCGACCTGTAAAGATGGACAAGTGAGTAAATGAGTCTCCGTGTTCGGCGTGATGATTTTTAATGTCCCTGACAACCTCCCTAGTCTCATTTAGCCACTTGTTAACAGCTGCCATTTTTAAGACACATCAGCGGACCCTTAGCCCCATCCCCTTATACAGGCTGTTGTTGCTGTGCTAATACTGTGCATATATGATTTGCAGTGATAATGGCGGTAGATTTAGGCAACATGTTTGCAGACGCAGATGCAGATGGCTGGCTGACTATTTAAGCTAGCATGAACTCTGAGAAACAGTGGAGGAAACCAACAGGAAGAAAATGTAACAGAATGGCATAAAAGCAACATATAGTTTGGATTTATTTTTTATTGTTTGGATGATTTTGTTCATAATAACAACATGTTTTACCGCTTTTGCGTGTACAAGTGATTTTTACCAACAAAAACTCGGATCTAGCTTGATCTGACTGCTTGGATTTGAAAGTTTGGTTCAGTCAGATTTTTTGGGTCCTTCTTTTTGTTATTAACCCCCACGTTGAGCCTCTCATACAGAGATGCAGGTAACATTAGCATTAGCATCCCCGATTAGCGCTCACTGAAAAACATTGTTGTCAACGTGAATGAGATTTATTTAGCAGTGCTGGCACAAAACCCAAGACATTGGCCTGCAGGTAACTGTGGTAAATTCAGAGCTTGACATGATATTTAAGGCTGGTGAACAGTGACATTAGGTGTGATTAACGGCAGGGCTGTAACTCTTTAGGCTACCGGATCTCAGTCCCACCGCAGAGTCTTGTAGTCTAGATGCACACACACAGACTCTCTAAAATGGCCAAAAATGGGGTCCTGGTGACTGTCAAAGGTCCACCAGACTCCCTGTGCTTCCAGCAGAGAAACAGAGTCTGACAGTAGCTTCTCATGGCTGGTTAGCTCTGACTGCAGGCTCTACGTTGCTGTCCGTGCTACGCTGAGCGGTGGTCAGTCAGTCTCAGCTGTGTCCCCTGACCCTCCACTTCACATGCTATGTGGACATGACCAAATATTCTGAAGTTGTTGCTTCTTTTTAAAATGTGCTGGGAGGCAGGGCTGAGGCAGAATCTGAGATTGAAGTTACTCTTAAACATGGCTGCTGGAGACTAAACATCCCCAAATCAACTAAGCTGATCATAGTTAAACTCTAGTACCTTGACTACCACAAAGTTTTGTTCCAGGGAAAAATTTGCTGCAACTTAACTATGTAGTTAACTGTATTGTCTTGGCTCTGGAAGGAACACCTACTGCGTGTACTATATGTAGCAATTGAAAAATCTGCCTAATTGGGGCAAATCTGCCTTGCGGCTGCCTTCAGTGTGCTCACGCAATTTTGTATGGCTTCCTGTCAAACTTTGAGCTAAATCAGCTCAACTTTTGACGGAGATGATGCTCTTATCTGCATGTGCACTTTTTAAGAACGGACGGAGTTGCTGATGTCATCGCAGAGCGAAAACACAAAACACAAATTACATTAAAAGGCTATTTAATGGGAGCCCAGAGACTAGGAACTTCTAATCTGTGATTTTTACATACATACTGTATCTGCGGGCTAGCTGTCGTTAATGCATTTAGTTCCCAGTGCCTCTCAGTGCTCTTCTACTTCATAAAAACATCCCTCTTCTGTCCTAACACTCCTTGCCCAATCAGTATCTTTTAAACAATTTACTTGCAAGTACATTCACACATTAGCTGAGAGAAAAGAGGCACAACAGGGGAGCAAATAACCATCTTGTTTTTTTTTCTGCTTAGAAAAATAGAGAAAAAAAATCAAAGCCTGCATTAGTCCTGTTCTTACAAAAGGTGCTCACTCAAACTGCCCATAATTGCAACAAAGATTTGGTTGAGGTTGAAAATTGCACTCAAAGACACAATGGTAAAGTCCATTTAGGCAAGCCATCTTGGCACTGCCCCCGAGCCCATTCCTTAAATGAATGGGAAAGGAGGCGTAGCTTCACTTGCAATGGTCACCGGGGCATAAAAAAGTAACATGACTTTTTCCCACAACAACGTTTAAAATCTTTAATCTCACAGGTTATACTTCTGCCACGTATTCGCACGGTTTCAAGATGACTTCTTTTGCTCGATCCAGAGCGATGCGATGTGGCGCTGTCAGCTCACCCCAGCAGAGCGCTTGAACTGATGTGAGTTTAATGTCTGGTCATTGAATAACTTCAACTTTCTTGTACTAATTGGAATATGCGGGGAAGGGGCGGGTCAGGCGTATTACAACTGCTGCCTCTGCTGTTGCAGACTTTTCTATTTTCAGTGCTTTTAGTGATTTGTCACTTTAAACAAACATTAATGCAACCAAGAAATAAAATAATGTCAGACGTAATGCATAGCACCTGATAACTGCGATAACACAGACACTGCAAAGTGCACTACTTTTTACTTGATAATCTGTATAATTAAATACCTATCCCTTCATGCAACACCTGAAGTGCTGCCAGTACATCTGACGTTTCTTTTCAACTTCTCAGCTTTCATGTCTGTGTCAAAAAAGAAGAAAAAAGAAGAGGCCCACTTTTACAGTGCCAATGGATAGAAATACATTCACAAGCAGGTCTGGACAGCAGGAAAGTCTAGCCTGAATTGTACCAAAGACTAGCCTGCAAAGCCGCACTGAAAAAGGATTTTGTCAGAGGCCTATTTATCCACATACCACTGAGGAGCATTATACTATCATATTCTTCAGGATAATGTAAACAGATAGAAGTATCCTTCCTGTAAGCTGTTCAAGCAACATTGTGCCGCTAACAGACAACCATTATATAAATTTGGGTCCGACCAACTGCTATCAAAATATACCTCAGTAATTTAATGTCTACTGTAATAGCAAAACCATGTGTGTCACTGCTGCATAATGTCTGCCCAGAATTCACATCATCTCACTGGAAGAGTGCATGGCTCATCTTCCCAGCACTGCTGATCAATATAAGATGCCACATTGTCACAGTCAATACTATGGCAAATGGCAATTATGGACAAATTATGAACAATTTCATGGGTGAGCTCCCCTCGCCTCTTGGCAATACGGTTTCTATGACAGATTTGGCACTGGCAGTCTTGCGACACATCTGCCTTATTGCCTGCGTTTGGCTCACTCACTCACTCTGACATATTTGGATGTTCCATTCAGTCAACTACAGAGAATTGGTCATGGGAGAAAATAGATTTGCTCAGGGATTTGTATGAGCCTGTGTACAACTCTGAATATGCGCGCATGTGTGCTTAGGCATGCCTGAATATGTATGTGTACAAATAACATGTGCGCAGATACTATATGTGTGTTATACATCTGTGTACATCTATTGTCATATTTGTTTGCAAATGGCTGTCTTTTAGTAAATGTGTTTGTGTCATTAGCAGCTTTAAATGGCTGTATAAATGGGCAATAAACCAGGGGCAGTAGTATTTTTTCTTTGCAAATTTTCAGAATGTTCTTAGATTTCTATAGAGCGAATCAAATCGACATCATGGTTACAACAACAGTCACTTCCAGGTAGAAAATTGGCTGTTGATTTTGATTGTGGAACAGGGGATTTGTGAAATCTCCGCACAAATCTTTCAAATTGTGAAATTGTTTATTTCTATTGTCACAGGTGTAACTGTAACTTTTGAAGATATACAGTAAAACACGATGGTCCGTTTCTGCAATGCTTACTTCATCAACTGTGTTGCTTTGCTACCATCTTTGATATCTACCCAAAAGTGGATTTCAGACTAACTGTTATGGGTGCACACAAGCTGTCATTTTCTAACAGGTAAAAGTGTTGTAAAGCATCAGACACGTATTTTTAATTGACTGGATATACTTTGAACTTTTTAGAAATTCAAAGTATATCCAATCAATATCCTATGTAATTTTCCAGAAAGATATCTCATGCAAAAGCTTTGCATTATCCTTATTTTATGGATTATACTTGTCTTTCAGTTCCACTTCTTGTGAGTACCTAGTTCTTCATGTGGCCCTCAACCAATTTTTGGAAACCTTTATGTATCTCTGCCCTAATGGGAGGCTTCCACTTCAAGTCAAGTGCCCCTTAGCTCAAGAACTGCACTGCTATGCTATCAGGAGAAAATCAACTGTTACTCTGCTGTGGATTCTTTTTTTTTTTTTACATTTTCATTCTTGCCCCTTAGAGAATCTGTCACCACACTGACTCAGTGTTAGTGTTTCGACTTTACCCCTAGACAGTACTGCAGTATGTTGATGAGATACTACATGTATCTGAGCTTTTCAAGCTTTTCCACTTGAAAATTACACATGAATACACTCAAACGCCTTGTTTCAGACCTCTTCACCGCACGCTCTGAATACAAATAAATCCCAGTGTGCCAAGTCATGTGTAAATGCAGAACTATCTTTATCAACTGAATGCTAAAGAATTTAAATCTATCCTCTTTCCCCCCTACATTTCTAAAACCTCAGCATATAAAATCATATAAATCTATTATCTATTTCGATTTTTGAGGCAATATAATGTAGATTTACTCACAAAAATAAAATAGACTTAACTCACTTTATGTCTCCTGTAATAAAAATATAAATACATTAAAAAACGAAATAAGAAGCCTAATTAAAATTTATGTAAAGCAAAACAGATAAAGGAAACCTTGATATAAAACAGTCTTAGAAGATGTATTAACATGCTTCATCATCATTTTATTGGATGGTTTTCACCTCAAAGGAAAACAAAAAGAACGAGTAAACAGGTGATGATGATAAAGTAGCCTAATTCTGAGACAAGAGACCAAATCACTGCGACGCTGTGGCAACAACAACTTACTTCAGGGCAGAAGAAATGGCTGTTGATTTGCATAGTCTAGATAGCCTTATAATCGGCACACTTGCTTATTATCTTAATTGCTGTGAGCATGCATTTTAGATGAAAAAAAAAAAGACACTTAAGTTGTATGTAAGCTAATGACTGATACAGCGCTTTTGTTTTTTTACTAGGACGTGATTATAAACAAATGTTGTGATTTGGTCTGTATGGTCTGGCTGATTCTAGATTCTATACATTATCGCTTTATGACAAAACAATACCCTGTATAAATCTGTCTTCTTTCTGGATTGTTCATTTGTCCTCTGAGGGCCACCATACACATGCTACACTACTCCTGAAACTAGCATTATGGTTGGAATTTGGTTAGCACTCACCTAGCTAGCTAGTAGCTAACTGAACTAATTTCCCATTAAAAACCAGGTACAATAACTCACTTTACCTCAGCTGTTGATGGTAAGGTGCCTGTGGCCTAACAGGTCTTAAACCTAGTGTAAGTAAAAGTTGCATTATTAATAAGCTATGACAGCATGCAACATGCTTTTTTAGTCGAATTAAATGTATACAATTTGAAATGCTATCATCAAAAAAATATACTTCCATTGTATGTAAGCTAATACCTGATACAGGGATTGGGTCTAAATGGTCTGGCAGAGTTTTCTAGATTATATACATTACTGCTTTATGACAAAAATCTGGGCATTTTTTGTAAAATTCCCAGCATGTCTGTTTTGTTAAAGGAGAACTTTGGTCGATTTAAACATGCAGCTTCATTGCTCAAGCTACCCTTGACTTGCCAGTACCGAAGACGCTAACAAATTTGGTCCAGCCATTACAGAGCTCCTTGAACGGAGACTTAGCATTGAACGCTAACAGCATGGGGTCAGAACTTTACACTGGGTTTTAAGCGTCTTAACATGCTCCACATCTCACACCAAAAGTTATGCAACATCAGCAGACACCTTAGCACACAGCACTGTAGCGTGTATGACTCAAACTGAATAAAAAAGTAGTTAAAACAGTGTGTTTGTGCAAGGAGCCACGTACCTGTTTGTTGACATCGGCGTCTTCCGGTAGCTAGACCAAACTAGTATATCCACCGAGTGTGCACTTAACAGGCTTAACAGGCTATTGTAAGGCTCATGGCTCATGACAGGCTGTAACATGGACATGTACATTATGAACATAAACACGAAAATGCTGGAATACGTTTCCGTCTCCGCCAGTGAGGGAGTAAGTGCAAGCTCGACGGATTGACTAGTTTGGTCTAGCTACCGGAAGACGCCGATGTCAACAAACAGGTAAGTAGCTGCTTGCACAAACACACTGTTTTAACTACTTTTTTATTCATTTTGAGTCATACACGCTACAGTGCTGTGTGCTAAGGTGTCTGCTGATGTTGCATAACTTTTGGTGTGAAATGTGGAGCATGTTAAGACGCTTAAAACACAGTGTAAAGTTCTGACCCCATGCTGTTAGCTGTCAAGGCTAAGTCTCCGTTCACGGAGCTCTGTAATGGCTGGACCAAATTTGTTCGCGTCTTCGGTACTGGCAAGTCAAGGGTAGCTTGAGCAATGAAGCTGCATGTTTAAATCGACCGAAGTTCTCCTTTAATCTGTCTTCTGAAATCTCCTCTTTTTTTGCCCTTGAAGGCCACCATACAAATGCTACGCAGATAACCGTTAAATTATCGGTTGAAATTCGGTCGGCACTCATCTAGCTAGGTACTAGCTAACTAAGCTAATTTACCTTTAAATACAAGCTACAACTTAACTGCTAACTGATTTTACCTCCACTGATAATGGTAAGGTACCATTTTATCGCAATTTTGCTTTATGCGATTAAAATACCAAGTTTTACTGCTAAAAAGAAAGTTGACTCTACCTAATTTTTCATAATTTTGTCTAGCTCAGAGGAAAGACCACAGCAGTGAGTGAATGGGCGGCATACGAGGTAATGACTAATATTTGAGTCATGTTGTATCATCTGTGCTGAAATTGTGGGCTCAGTACACCGCTGTTGGCTCGCTTCTGGGTAAAGTACAGGCATCGCTGAAGTGACACCGACGCTTGACTTCGTCAGCCGTGTAAAATACACGCCGTCCTATCCTCGCTCTCTCCTGCTCGGGGCGAATTTAATTGATCCCGGCAAACCGCGACCGCCTCTGAGGCTGTACGCCTGAATCCATAACGCTGAGCAATTCGGGCGGCAGTTGCCTCTTTTTTTTTCCTCTCCAAGCCCAGGTGCACAGTTTTGTCTTCTTTATTTTTTTTAAATCCAGAACACTCTAACTGAAGGATAAGCCAGTGGAAAATCCGGAGTAAATCATCCCCGCATTGTTGTGGGGGGCAAGCTCGGAGGAGGGAATGGATGCGAGCGAGCGAGCGGAGGCGCACCGAGGCAGCTACCTGACAGACCCGGCTCCTCTGTGATGCAGCTGTTTGTGCTGGCTGCGAGAAACCCAGGACGCCACAACGGCTGCTTCCTTTTTTAAAAAACGCTAACGAGCGAGAAATCAGCGGCTATTTGTTATTCCACACGTGTTTGGGATTGCATATGAGGAGCGGGTCGGGGGGGTGGGGGGGAAAGCCATGTTGCCGGTTTACTCTCACGGAGGGAGAGAGAATTCACCAGCGCTTTGATTTTTCTAATCCACATTCCACTGTTTTCCACGCCGAGGTGATCTGTCAGTTTGTTTGCCTCCTTCCCTAAACGTGATCCGTCTTTTTTTGCGGACCTGTTTTTCTTTTTCTTCTTCTTCTTGTTTTTAGAGACCAACTCGGTAATAATACAGAAGTGTGCGACTGCGAGGAGGAGAGGACGGCGTTGGCATCTATCCATGCGCGCTCCACACCGCGCTATTTATTATGGAAGTGTGACCCCCAGGCAGCCGAGACACAACACATGCTCCCATCCCCGATCTATACTTCCTCCAAGTGTTTTCATGTAAAAGGACGGGGGGCAGTATTTTGAGCACGTCTTCGGGTAAAAATGCTCTGAACGTCGGGCTGTCAGTGACGCAACATCTCCCACAGACTGCATGAGAGATACATGCGTCGAAGGGCGTGAACTTGCAGAGTCTAACCTCCTTATCCGTTAAGAAAGCATCCACTTATCTATAAAGCCACTTTTGAAAAGCCGCCCCTGCCCCGTCCACACATCCGAACTCGTCACAATGGATCTCAAAGCGGACTCGGAGGACATGGACTACAAGCGGCCGGCTCCCATCGAAGTTTTCGCCAGCAGGTCCACGCTGCACGGCATCTCGCACATGTTCACCATCGAGCGGATGTGTATCAAGCGCACCCTTTGGATTTTGTTCTTCATGTGCTCCGTGGGCATGCTGGTGATGGTGTGCGTGGACCGGGTGCAGTTCTACTTCCAGTACCCGCATGTCACCAAGCTGGACGAGGTGGCGGCTCCGATGATGGTGTTCCCCTCAGTCACCTTCTGCAACCTCAACTCCTTCCGCTTCAGCCGGGTGACGCGCAACGACCTGTACCACGCTGGGGAGCTCCTTGCCTTGCTCAACGGCAGGTGTGTGTGTGTGTGTGTGTGTGGCCCCACTGCAGGTCAACCTGTTGGTATGCATGAAGCAAACCTGTGAATGATCAAGTGCTTTGATAGCAGACAGATTCTTTAATTGGTGTCATTCAGTAACCCACCTCACTTTTCTTTTTTTTTCTTTTTTGTTTACAGCCACTCTCCCAAACAGACACACACTAGCTGCTTGGATGATAAGATTTTGCCTCAGGGAAACCCATCTGTGAGGATTTAGTGGTTGTTGATTCAGGAATTGATTGTGTCCATCCCACAATATCAGATAACAGTCACAAGATTTAAACGCTTGGTGGAAACAGTACATTTTTAATTTGGGTTCACAAAACTGAACTGTTATTTATTCCAATAAATTAATTGAGAAACGCTGAATAACTAAATCCGTAAACCCAATGACTGAATTCCAAGAGTCCCCCTTGAGGTATTCTGTGAGGGGAAATGGTGCCTGTGCTTTCCTTATCAGCCCTAACGGTTTAAATCTATAAGGCACTGGTGAACCTTGAACTTATGTGAAATTCCGTCTTGGATTTCAGCAGCCTCGTGGGAACGCGGCCTGCAATTTTGCCATGATTTGCGAATCGTCTCAGGCGAAATCTTACATGTCACACGGAAGTGCAAAGCAGTGTTTTAACACCTGTCTCGCTGGTTGTCGCTGTTAGGCCACTGGGCAATATGCGAGCAACATGGATAAAGCATGAAAAACATTTTAAGGCTCTCTGTGTATATGAACTTGAATTGAACTTCAACGTAGAAAAAAAATAAAGGGGGGTTCTGGGGGGGGGGGGGCGGCGAAGGTGCTTTCTAAAAGTGGGTTATTTAATAATGTAGTGTGACATTAAAGATCATGTTAGCCGAAATCCACACTGCACATAAGCTGCTGTATTTATGAAATCATATGCAACAATATGAAATATGCCCCCGACATCAATCTGTTCAAATATGTTGTCACAGTATTTGATAAAAAAAAAAAAAGAAAGAAAAGGGAAACAACCCATTTGGTCACAGATCACGAGAACAAGGTAGCAGATAATGGATGAGCTGTTTCTGAGTGGTTAATATAAAACGATGAAGGAGAACATGCCGCTGGTGCTATTCCTTGCCTCATCACTTTACAGCTCACGTGATATGAATATCTCAATATTGGATAAGTAGACGAGTAGATTTTTAAATCCCCTGCTGACAAAGTGTGAAGAGACAAGTGTGTATCTGTGTGTGATTCATAACTACCAATCCCTCCCTTTACACTTGTTGCTCTATGCTTTGCTTTGATCATTTAGTCTTCTGGCAGCCATGACAAGCTCTCCGTTGTGTGTTGAAACTTTTGACTTTAAATGTCTTAACTTTTTCTTCTATTTTTTTTTTTTATGCTACCCAGATTATGCCAGTCACGTTCACCAGTGCACTACAGATAACCGTCGGTGACTCTGTTTTCACAGCTATTCTAGTAGAATTCACATACATGCACACAAATGTCGACTACCTCAAGACTAAATGATCTACTACATACAAACACATCTAAATGACATCTTGAATTCATTAGTGGGTGTATTTTTAGTTGATCGATCCACACAGCTCTGCGGCTGAAGGCACAGTTGGAGAGTAGCTCTGTGGTACATGCTAGACTGACATAAATCCAATTCCTTGTTTTCTTACTGACTATCGTTGCTCTGTGACCTCTATATGCGTCCAAATAACAGGTGATAACCTTACAGGAAAGCAATAGATTCCATTGCTTGGGGCTGCAGTTCTCGTGCTTTGTATGGTATAGATTTCACCCCGTGTGCCTACATCCTACATAGATTTGTTTCTCTCTGTAATGGCAACATAGGCCTCCACTTCTTTGATTATTAGTGCAGGTTGAGTCAGATTTCCTGTAAGAAGTGAGATGCACAGAAGAGAAAAATTGAAGGCTGTGGCCCTTGCTCCAAGTGACTTTGGAATGAGCTGATTTTAGATGGGAGGAGGGGAACTGCAGGCAGAGGCAATTAACTTGTGTCTCGTAAGCTGTGTGATGAACAAGTCTTTATCCCTGTGTAATTAGTGCTGTTTGTTAAGCTACAGCGTTGTCCTGCTGATTAACGCTCTCTCATCTATCTGGCTGTTTCTTGCCCCCTCTGTTTCCTGTTGCCTATAGGGGGGAGACCCCTTACTTTTTGCCAACTCAGAGAATGGCGACGTTTTCTTAAAAGATGACAGGGCAAGCCTAGTGTTACTCTCAGACAGCCTCATGGAGGTAGAAAAAGTGTTGTGTGATAAGGACTGTGGAGAATGATAAAACAAAGGAATTTGGGCCAACTTGAATCTGACTTGTAGATAATAAAAACATTTGTAGGGCTTTCTGTAGAGACTACTTCTAAATGACAAATTGATTGGCCAGAAAACATTTCAGTGGTAAGCTTCTTGATATCAGGCGACATGCTGTGGATTTTGTCAGAAAATGGCAGAAGGAAAACAAAGTGTCATGTGGCTGTGAGTCTGTGCCCATCACTGTCTCCAGAGGAAGCAGCAGGCAGTATCTACCCTTGATGCCAGACTTTCTTAGACAAGTTTATAACTGAACTAGAAGTAGCTTCACCTTGGTTTTTTTCTGCACAAAAGAAAATCAATCATATTCACATTGGGTTTTTGCAGGTTGAAGTCACACTTGGCAGTGCAGAACATAACCCGTAAATTGCTCAATTTTATTTTTATTATGTCGCAAAGGCAATTACGTGATAATTAACAAAAGAAAGGTCATTTTGGAGTAGGTGTTGGTTATGTGGTTTATGCTGCCAAAAAGTGTTGGTTCAGCTCATGAAGTCAGAGAAGCGAGTCTTCTGCTTGCACAGTTATCGAGCTTTAACATGTTTCCTGAGCTTGCAAACATGCTTTAAATTCAAGTAAGCAGTTTGTAAAGTGCCACAAAATGTAACGCTTGGTAACTTTCACAACCTTATCTGTCTCAGCACGATCGCAGCTCCTAATCAGGATTTGACTGTCGTATAAAAGTGTTAGGTAGAGGACGTGGGGAGGTCAGAAAATACTAAATCAAACGGTTGCTTCCGAAGCTGATTTTTTTTCAAACAACTGTTCATTTGCATTTATATTGTGAATGTTTGCCAGAGAGAAGCCTATCAATTGAGAGACTTAGGCAATTTATCAAAGGTCAAGGTTTTTCAACGATCAAACGTGTTGGACGGTGTTGCATGTTACTCTTGGATTTTTCGCTTCTTTGGTTTTTAACGTGTGATTACCTTTCAATGAATCAGAGATTCTTTTGGGTTTGCATCTCCCCCTCCATGGCCCTTGTTTGCATTTCTATGATCTTGTCCAAAGTGGCATAATAACCGTATCACAGGCGCACCATCATTAAGATGTGATTATCAAAACTGCTACAGGGAATCATTGCAGTTATTCATTGTCAAGGACACTGCACAAACAATTCCGTCCTCATTAGTATATGAGTTCAATTTGTGCTAATTGGATAATTACCTGAGATTATATCAAGATGTGTTCATTGCTGTGTCACACAGCCTGTAGTATTAACACCAACTTTATACACTGGGAGTATAAACTGCTACTTTTGCTAGATTTTTGTTAAATTGGCAGTGTCATGAAAGTCCTGAGTGAGTGCAGCGTTGTGACCACAGTCTCGCTGTCAAAGTTCACTCTGAAAATCAGTGGTTGCTAGTATTTACTCACTCCTCTCATGAGGTGGCAAAGTGATGCAGATGCTCCTTCATTCGTTTTAGTCCCCGCAAGAAAATTAAAGTGCTTGTGGCCCATAATCCAATTTAGCCTCCCCCGCCCCTACGTCGTGAGTTTGCTGTGATTGCTTTAGGGAGCAGTGGCAGGGCAATATTAAAAATCTACCCATATTATTGTGATTGTATACGCTTCAACTAAAGCCTCCTGACTCGGGGATCTGAGCACGGCGTCTTAAGTGCTCTCCTGGCAGCTTTGTGTTGCTTCTAAGACACAGGCTCAGGATACAATTCAATTAAGTTCAGAATATACCACAACAGGCTGTATCTTCTTATTACAATAAAGCGTGACAATGTAGTGATTAAGTCCCAGCATGAGCCACAGCACTGAACTAGTTTTGAGCTCAAAGATGCAACTTTTTCAGGCAGTATTTTGCCTGTGTGATATGACTTGTCTTTTCCAAAGCCCCAGATGAACCTTTCAGAACAGTAACATTTCTGCTTTAGTAGTATCACGTAAAACAACTGGAGTTGAAAAAGTTTAGTGCATCATGTGTACAAAATTGACAAACAATGACAACATAATCGAATCTTGAAACATAATCTGTAATGTAACTGTGAATGACAGAAGAGTTGTGAGTATTTATTTATCTACTTGTTGACATTTCTCTAATACAGTGACCCGTTTGTGTGATCCACCATATAGGGTCGCAGCTATAGGTATAGAATAATCAGCCCGGCCAATAATTGGTGACGATTTCTGGATTTAAAAAACATTATTTGGCTCTCATGCAGTATTTTTCTCTCTCTGTAGTTAACACCTTGTAGTCTCACTCAATGTTCCGCCCACAACACCATGTTAGATGTTGTTGTGGAATTTTGACAAGCTTGACCATTTAGGAGAGATGAAGAAAACTCAGACACAGATGACTTAAGTTGAAGTAGTTGATAAAAACTTGAACAAGGAGGAACAACATAACAACACATCTGCGTGCACAGTGTCATGCCAAGTCAATCCCTCTCGAACCCTCTCCAGTTTCATGTTCCATCCTCTCAGCCCAGGAAGCAGCTCTCCCATACATGGTTTTATGTTTAACAACAAATAAGTGGAAAGTGACTGCAGAGCTTCTCACCTCTGACATAGCGAAGAATAGAAAGGAAATGCGTAGAACACAGTCAGTGTGCTAACGCATATGGATTGCAGGCTACCCTATGAGTTTACATAAACAACAGCTGTGGTTTGTCAGAGATCCGTTTGTAAGCATATCTGCAGCTGCTTCGAACTGCTAAGTTTGAGGTGACCGTGAGAGATATAAACACATAGATCAAGAGGGACTGTGCCCTCATCCATATATCGGGCCTGGGCTCCTAACCTGTATACAGGGTACATATGACATCTTATCCTGTGGGGCCTCGTAGATTTTTCTCCCACAGATGTCACAACTAAATAACCTATCAACAGTGAATAATCTGTATCTGCAAAGTAACTTGTAACTGAAGTTATTTAATAAATGTATTGGATTGGAAGTATAAAGTAGCAGAACATTAAAATATTCCTCAAAGTTGTACTTTAATACAATATTTAAGTAAACTGTTGTTAGGTACATTCCATCAATGGTTATTTTAGAATTTAAGATTTAGATTTTTTTTCTGCGCCTTCACTGCGGTGGCAGATCAGTGTCTGCAGGGACAGCAGCATGGGTAGTTTGATGACATTAGAGAGTGGCCCCCAGTTACTAATTAAGGTATCTTATACGGATGCCATTCTTAACATTATTCAGAATTTACACACTAGACATTGCTTATGACAATAGCTCGAATAAATCATGGAGAAATACAGAAAAGACATGACCTTCTGCCATATGTATGATGAAGTAGGCTAATTTGTAGTTTTATATTACTAGCTAGCTAGTGCAGTCAGTTAAGTGCTGCATTTAATCATAGACCAGTGACATGAGTGAAAAAGAAAGATAATCATAAATAAGTTATTAAAGATTATTTTATTAATCACCTGGCAACGAAATGCCAATTACAGGTCAATCATACAGTAGAGGGTCATTACATCTGTAACAATATAATCAATCATTAGCCTAATAATTATATTTTAATATCCTTGATTTACTTCTGGTTCTCTAAAAGTGTACAACATTTCAGACAGGGAGACTTCAGTTTTTTTTTTTCCAAAATTGTTTGCCACTATTGTTCAGGTTCTGCCTGATGTCCTTGACATTGCTGTAAAAAGTAAAGTTTCATAAAAGGTAAAGCTAGAAGTAGAAAAGGGTTCATTTCTTGGGACAGCTTGCATTCAAATGTGCGGATATTGTCGGGTGAGAGCGCCGCAGGAATGGCAACTTGTCATTGTCTGATAGTAGCCCACATTCATGTATAGCTAGAGGGTTATAGGTTTATTTCCAGTTGAACACAATCATTTTAAAGTATTTCTCGATTGGTTCCCGGTTTCTGTCTACTGGATGAATTTTCCCTTAGATAAAATAGTTACTTCTATGTGTATTCATCAAACATCTAGGTCATTTGTGATGAAGGTTAGCTTTCAGGTGAAGATCTGCTTGAGACTTATTCAGAAGAGCTGTCACACTGGCTAAAACCCACACATCCCCCTTGGTAATAGACATCTTTCGAAACCAAGGTAATTTAAAAAATACAGGCAGCCAGATCGCACATTTATAGTGTATTATGTGTTCACATGTTCACACACAAGTGGAGTTGAGCGTCAGCCTCAACAACAGCCAAATTAGTAACGACAACATAGCAACTAATGAATAAACTTTGTTGCGTTTATCATCTATTTAATTTATGAGCTAAGTGGTTATCTGCACTGTCCTGTCTTTAGTTGGTTGTTGCTGCTTGTGTTAATTCATCTTAAAATATTTTAAATGAATAAATAAAAAGAAAACAGCTTTTACTTTTTTTTATAAAAAATAAATAAATAAGATACATCACTTTAAAAAAATAAAACTGAATAATTAGCCAGAGTTGATTTTCAGAGTTTGCTTTGAACTGTGGAGAATGTTAGAAGCAGACATGTTAAAAACTTTATGCCAGTGCTGCTATTTCATCCATTGATTGTTTCTGTTAAGTAGGTGTAATAGTGACTGAAGAATCACATTGGATACATTGTCATACTAATCAGCTGATAAAATAAAAAATCTGAATTTACAATATTGCAGGGTAGAATTTGTGTGATAGTCAACTCTTGGTCAGAACAATAGTCCTCATCTTGTCTTTTAACTCCATCTGTAATTCCTCTTCCAACATGAAGTGTGATGGATTCCCATCTCATCAGTGTTATGAGCGCAGTGGGGAGAAACAGTCCTCATTTCAAATTACAGCACATACTATCTCACATGGTGAATATTTAATTTCACTCTGTTTGCAGCAGGTAAACAAAGCTGTAGCAGCAGTGAAACATATTACAGTCCTGTAATTTGGTTGGGACGCGAGTTGAAAATACATTGCCAGTTGAATATTAAGGCAGTGCTCACAAAAGAAATAATGTAATATTTCATTTTTTATTCATGAATCAACTTACATTATTCCTATCATCAAGGGACAAAATCTTGTTCATGAGTACAGACAAAGCTTGACCTTGTGGAATTAAAAAAAAATCCATTAAGATTTACCACCAATTATAGTTTGAAATAGTGCCCATATCCATGAGAAATAACTCTGCTGTCATCGTCCACAAAGTCATTCACAGATTTATTGTCAGAGGAGCAGGGTAAGCCTTTGTCTCTGTCTGTCTCTCGCGGTTTTTCAATTCTAATTCTGGTTTCTCTAGCATTGGGACCGGCTTATTCATGTTTGCAAATGTAAATTGAGCTGTCCAAAATTATTACAATAGCACAATACATGAACCCTATTATAAGATGGCTGCTGCTCTGTCACATTACACACAAATTCAGGCCTTCATATCAAAACCCAATACCTTACAATGTTGCAGTAATTCTAAAGAATAGCAGAAATGACTACCTTGTTTCGCAGTTAATTAAAAAAACCTGTTTGCAGTATTTTACAGTGCGATTCACACAATAGACTCTGTGTTCAAACAAATTATTCTCATAAGTGTCTGTCAGTAGTGCTTAATCTTGGCGCTGCATAATTTGGATGCTTGTACTGCTGATGGCCCGTTGCTCTGCAGGGGTCATCAATGGGCCGTTTTTTCTGCGAGCTGGGCCACACCACTTAATTGGGGTTAATTTGTGTCTGTGAATGACTGTGAGCAGGTGCTGGAGGTTGATGGTGGTTGTCAAGCAGAGGCATGTCATAAATGACTTCCCTCCTGTTTTCCCTCTGTGAGTATGGCCATTATGGTAAAGTAGAGTTTCAGTGTGGTGTGTGTTTGGCCCTTTCCACTCACAATGTTCACAGCTTTTTCTTCAAACAAAACTTAATCTGTGCGTTTTGGCCTTTTGTATACACGTAAACAGCATTTTCTGAAACACTTCTTTCCTCCGTGTTTACGTATGGACAGACAGGAATGGAGATTTTTTGAAACAAGAACTAATCAAGAAGTGAATGTTGGTGTCTTTGTCATTATCAGTGTATGGGCTCTGGGTTATGATATTGATTTGATACAAGATTTTCATGGTGCAATAAGTAAGAATGAGAAAATATCACAGTCTCATGGTATTACACAATTATTATTCAATATTATTATTCAGTTATTATCTAAAACAAAAGCTTTTTTGGTTGAACTACTGTATTTTCATAATTTCAAAAGATATTTTGTCCTGACAGAAATTTGAAGTACATACATTTTTTGATAACACATAATATAACACATGAATACAAGTATGTAAGTTATTGAACTCTTCCTTAACGTAGGACGACCATCAGTTTTCATACCATGGTAACGTTAAAAACAGTATGTATCGCTGCAGCCCTAGTTTGTCCATTGATGGAACGGTATGTTATGTTGTCTAGATTTAGAAAGACACAAACAGACATTGATAAGGGACCTACACCGATGGAAGAAAGAGACCAAAATGGCTGCTTTTAATAAAAATAGCATTATCTGAAAGCCATTGTCATGAACCCCATACCTCAAAACGCATTCGGGGAGTTTCTACAAATTCAGCACAATAGTCCACCATTTACTGAATCATGGATGAACTGATTAGAACTTGGTGGCCAAAGGTCAGAGGTCAAGGCCACTGTGACCTCACAAAACACATTTTTGGCCGTGACAAAATAATTCATATGATATGAGGATATGACATTTGATATCTAAAAGGTCAGAGGTTACATTCACTGTGACATAATGATATCCTGCAAAAATGCAACGTGTTGTGGTTCTAGTTTTTGTTCTGTTGTCAGGAAAAATTAAGCTACCTGGTACCTGTAACGGAACAAAAAGTAAGAAGTATAGTGATTAAAAGTAAAACTAATTCAGAGTATTTTCTGTAACTAAGCAACTTCAACCACTTAGTATACAACCTGCTTTCTCTTTAGACTGGCGTGTGCATGCCTAGTGTATGTGAATGGTCATGTGACGTTTTCAGCTGTGTTAGTATGGACAGAGAATTTTCTCACAAGCTAAAGTGCTTGCCTGGACGAAAGTCTAGCTGGCTTGCATGCAGGTTGACAGTCCCTGTGTATAGCAAAAGAGGAATGCAATTCCGGACCCCAATGGCTATCGTCTGCTGACAATTTAGTTTTTTATTAGTTCTTAAATTTAACTGTTTAAGATTAGTTTTGAAATCATCTCTCAATTCCAAATCCATTCTGGAGTCACATGTTGTTAATTGGACTGCAAACAATTTCTGGTGCCAAAAACAGGAAGTGTTGGCACAGATACCTTTTATCTGCTGGCTACACCAGAAGCGATGGAACATTGGTCATTGCCCGCTGAGGCTATAATCGGGTATACAATAGGTCATGAGATAGGGTGCGTGTTGATAGACGTGAATTTATCATACTAAGTCTTGTTTTTGTGATTGTGTGGAGGAAAGAGAAACAGAACAAGAGAGAGTGAGTGTGTATGCTTCCCTACATGATACACCTGATAAATGTTTCACACGGAAATTGCACCGGATACCATGAGAAGTGTTTTGCTTTGCTTTAATAACAAGTAGTTTGAATACTCTTTTCTGGACTGAATAACAGCATTTTGAACATTGTTATGCTTACTATGTGAAAACGCTCTGCTACCACAGTTCCCAGTAATTTGACAGGGTTATTAACATGATTGTGCAAAAAGAAATACCCCCATCCTTTCAATAATGAGCCATTTTCTCTTGCTCATTGACACTGTGATAACGTGCCCCAGCTAGGCCGCCAGCTTCAGACAACATGTGGATAATATTATGAGAGCTTGCTAACTGCAGGTCTGGGAGAGCTGGCGTGCACAAGCATGTACCATTCATTCAGTTGGAGAGTGAGTATGCGCTTTTTGCTGTTTGTCTATTAATTTTTTTACACGATAATCCCTATTGTACTGCCAAAATGCTGGTTTGCTTGCCAAACTCTTTAAATGCACATTTTAAAATGGATCTGAGGTACAGCCAGTTGTTGTGTCTTTCTTTATTGTACAAGGGAATTCCCTGAAATCAAGTCTATTTTTTACTCTTTCATGGGTAGATTAAGGTTTTGTGTTTGACGATGATTCTGTTTGAATAAAAAAGATACTCAAGAATAACAGTCTGTGGGTTAGGTTTTTCTTTTAGATGCTTCCTCTGTTGTTGCCATTTTTCACACAACAACCTTTTCTTTTGATACAGCATGACAAGTAATAGAAAATTAAGCATGTGGTTCTGAGGCAATAATTGTTTTTTTTTCAGAGGATAGTGGCACAAAACAAAACAAAAATGAAGACATTTAACAAGGCTGGTTCATTACTGTATCTATGGGTCTTATAAAAGTGCTACCTCATCACCACATGTACTAACTCCAAGGAACTTCCTGTCCAGGTATGAGATCCGGGACCCACACCTGGTGGAGGAAAATGTCCTGCAGATCCTGAAGGAAAGGGCCGATTTTGACAACTACAAGCCCCGGCCCTTCAACATGCGCGAATTCTACGACCGGACAGGCCACGACATCAAGGACATGCTTCTGTCCTGCTACTACCGAGGCATGGAGTGCAGTGCTGAAGACTTCAAAGTGGTGAGTCAGGCGTGTTAACAGTTAAAATATGTACAGAGCCAGCAGAGTCGGGTCAGCTGAGCAAATCTGTGATATAAGTTCAGCATTGATATAGTGATAGCGGAAGACTCTGAAGACCCAGGTACAATATACACACAAAAATTGGGTGGTCATGAAGTCCTCATGAAGACTCTACAGGAACTCAAAACAAAGAAACATCTGGAACAGATTGACTGGCTAGCTCATGCACCTAATCTGAGCCTGTGACAAGTGATACCTGTCACTTTATATTTATCCTTGAACCTCCATACATTGACAGAACGATGTGGCTACATACCAAGAAAGAAATACAATCCAACAATAACTAAACATTGCATAATAGAGGATTTCCTCCCATCATGTAGTTTATGTTAGTGTCTATATAATATGACTGTCTGTTGAGCAATCATTGCTGAAGTTTGCTTTTGGAAATGACATGGCAGGATATATAAGTAGTGATTTCACGGATTGATTTTTATCCTCACTGCAGTCAATGGGGCTCCATTAGTCCAGATCCGGGACTGACGATATTTAGTGTTCATCTAAGTATTGTGATACACATCAAGTCTGCCGCCCTGCACGCTGGCCTTAGAGTTATAGCAGTGTAGCCCCTATATGCATTCTGCAGCGGCGCGCTGCAAAAAAAAAAAAAAAGACATGATTTTTGTAGGTTTAATATCACGGGCGAATGGCGAAGTTGCACACAGTGAAAGCACTACACCCTAAGTTATCTTGAAATCGATTATTATTGTCATTTGTATAATTTCTACAAGTCGCCTTGTCATTTGTAAGAATGAGACTGATTTTGTAAGTCTCAGTCAAAAATCTCACCAGTAGTCACCATTTAAAATGTGAGGGCATGCCCCGGACCCCCCTAGTGTTACTATGTTACCGACTCAGAGCACCGCTGCTACAAAACAATCTAGGGGAAACACTGTACAGTTTACAGTCTCTGAAAGGTTGAGCACTCATAAAAGGCTGAAACATGGTCTTTGGCTGAACTTTCTGTCGCTGCTATAACACTTGCTTTATGAGTGAGAAGTTAAAAAAATCTGACGCTGTGGGAGACTTGCTGTGTGTTTGTTTTTCTCTTCTGTCGGATGGATACAGACATCCAGTTTTTACCTGGAACCTGTGTGACCTCTGTACAGTATGTGCTGAGCAGTCTATGGATTAATCAGGTACAATAGCGGTAAAACGACTATCTGAAGCACATCTGAAGCACATGGGGTTCACTGTGTCAGCCTCTAATTTTTGTCAGTTATTGCACATTATTTGTGATTTCTGTCTAATAACAGCTACTGGTAAAAACACAGGTTTAAATTTATGGAGGCACTGACTGCACTATTGACGTTACTTTGTCAGTACACACTCACAGAGGAACATTTGGTTGGTAATTAAATGTGTATGTTTTTGCTGACACTTGTCAAACATAGCAATTATTTTGAAAAGAAAATGAGCAATTTGTCTTTCTCTTCAATTTGCTACTCTTTCTCCACTATCTAAGTTTGTCTGTCTGTGGTTTGGTGCTGACAGGTAGCATACAGTGTGTTTATCAGAGCTTGTTTGCTGAGGATGGCTGTTTAGTGCTGCAACAAGAAATAGGCCTGATAAGTGCCGTGACTATCAAAGATCCAGTAAATGTTTGGGCCACAATACAATACAATAAAACAGAGTGGTGGAATGGGCTGGTATTTCTTTTTGTGTTTATGAGAGAGCCTTTCAAATTACACGGACCCTTTGTTAGAGATAAATAAATTTCTTTACTATCGTTTTTATTTTCCTAATGTTTCTTGCTATTTAATTTTCTAACTAAGGCAACAGTTATTGTAATTATGACAGTAAGTTAGTAAGAAAGTAAAACTTTATTTATATAGCACTCTTCTCAACACAAATTGCAAAGTGCTTTACGCCAATAATAATATAGTAAATATAGTAATATTGACTCTTTGTGATGTCACAAATCATGCTCATGGGAAGCCTCTGAAAAAACAATTTTCAATGAGCACAGAGAAACTTTACACTTAAAGCAATGAATGTGAAAACAGTCTTCAAATGTCGGACTCTGCACACATATCTTCCTACACAGTGAAGCGCAAATATTCAACTGTTGGAACAAGAAGAAAAGCATGTTTTTGACTGGAGTGTGGACTTAAATGAATACAGAAAATGAGATAGAAGATAATTCCAACTCAAAAAAATAAGTTTGAGGTGATTGTTGCTTATAAAACAGATGCATTAGAAGTACTACAAAAAAAAAGAAAATGATCGTTCAAGGCTCATAAGAAAAGGAGGCCTCACAGTAAAATGTCACACACTGCGACCAGTGGCAGCTTGCTGGAGCTAATCCAGACGGAGCAACTATCCAGCAGATGCTCATGCCAGAGCAGGTGGCGAGTGATGATGGCACTGTATTGATAAGGTTGAAGTCTCTTGAGACTTCTGTGGTAATTGCAACCTAATGCACATTTGTAAATGTCTCATAAAGATTCCAGTTGGCATAGGTTACAGAATATCTCAGTAGACACCACATGCTTGTTTCTGAGAAAATGCTACTTTTTTCTTTATCACTCTAAAAGCCTCCTATGACATAAACTGGGTTGAGACACATCAACACAAAACTGACCCTCACAAATTGTCTGAAACTTTCTCAGTCAAGTGAATCACATAGTTAACTACAAAATTATTTCTCACCCCTTTATCTGCCCATCCTCCAATAAATGTGCATGCATAAAAGGAGCGAGCCACATGACAGATTACGGGTGCTCTTCAGATGACAAGGAAACTGTTCTTCCAGACTGCTGTACCAGTTCTATAGATGCATGTCTGTAGGAAGAGAGTGTGTCTGAAAGAAAGCAAAAACAGTCTTTAAAATCCACTGTGTCAGTGACTCTTATAGCCTGTGTCCTTCAGTGGTCCTTTGAAGCTGAACCCCCTCCCCTGTGTACCCAGTAAAAAAAAAAAAAAAAATGTAGTACAGCAGTGGCTGCAACACGGTCCACATGGTGCAGCTCCTCTAATGTGCTGATGTGTCGACATTTACTGTAGTTAGTTGTGCTTATGGCAGATGGTGCTTCGCAGGGCTCTACTGTATTAGTACAGTAGTGGACCTGGACAGAACAGCTCAGCAGAGAGCACTAATGGTGTGGAAAGAATCTTCAGAGTGCTAGAAAAAAAAAGAAAAAGGACGATGAAGACTCCCACATGCCTCTGCCTACAAACCCCAGAGCATGGAAGCAGTAAAACTGTGATTAACACTGTCGGCAGCTCTTGCTTGTGTACCCCCAGCATCGGCAGCGTGCCTCGCTAGCTGCTCCCTTGCTGTGGAAGATAGCCAGAAACAAATGGTCGCTGCTGCAAATGGCATCAGGGCGTCCAGTTGCATCGCATCATTTCATCAGCACTCTGATAAAGATGGAAAATAAAACAGTCAGACCGCAGCAATGTTAACACTTAATGCAGGTTGTCTCAGATGAGATGGTGAGAGTGATGGATGAAAGGACTCTTCAGCTTCTATCTCAGAATTGATATCAAATTGTTTTCAGGTTCCCGTTCAGGTATTGCGTCCACCTCAGGCCAATCATAAGTACAGTGTGTCCTTTTCAGGTCAATATTGTCGTCAATTAATGGTCACTGGTCCCAAATTTCTGTCATGACTGCTGAAAATATTTCAGATTAGTAACTCCTTTTGTAGTTGACCCTGCCTTTTCTATTTCCTCAGAAAGACTTTTGCTAATTAGTAATCCAGAAGGTTGGGCTTACATCTTTTAGCTCATTTGATACTAAAGAGCAGCAGGACAGAAAAATGACCCTCAATTAATATTAATAGGTGGCCTTCAGCTTCTGAACTAGCACTGCAGGAGATAATAGAAAACACTAAAAAGTGAGTGAAATACAAAGACCATGATTTGATTTTTTTATGACATTGTGTTTGATTAATGAGACACACATACGTCGACACATGGATCATAAGTGTAGAGTCAGTTTAAGAGGAAAATTATTGAGCTCACAATCTATCTTAGTGCATCCCTAAGGAACCCTCTGCAGATTATATGTTGATAGGTGACTGACAAAACCAAGATATAACATGTTAAACACTTCAAGACACCTACATCTGACTACAGTCACTGGGGTAAACTCTGACAGACTTATAACTTTGCTCGACTTAAAACTGAAGCAGAGGGGGTTTGGCAGAGAGTGAAACAGATAGACCGTGATGGCACATGAGAAAATAAGACCAAGAAAGAAAAAGAGAAAGATGGATAGATAGTCTCAAAGACTGAGGCCCAGGTAACAACAAAGTCCTTGGGATGAAACTGAACATAATGGTCAAGTGCTGCAGAGAGGCACAAAGGCACAAACCAGCAGCTGCCGCTGCAGTAGCGGCAGTGGAAGTACTATCAGTAGACACACAGGTTTGTGCTCATTTAACATCTGAGACTGCAGAGCTGCACTGTATCTCCCTTTCCCAGCTGCCCAATTGTTTCCCCAAACACAATGAAGTATGTGGCAGCTCAACAGGTCTCTCCTTTCCACCTTTTGTTAAGAATAACATTTCAGATTGTATCCAAATGTTATAGGTCATAGTGTTAATTCAATTAATTTATAAAAATTGCCATCACACTACTATTCTTCACGTCCCTATTGAAGGCCATCTCACTTATTGCCTATGCAGTCCCCCTTTGGGGCCAGTAGGCTGCGAATTAACAGGAGGATTGGTCTTGCTACTTATATTCACAAGAATATAGAGTTGCCAGCCAACTGAGAAGGAGCAACTTTGGCAGATTGCAGACATATCTGTTATGATATATTTCTTTAAGTGCAATTTTGGTAATTTAGTTTAAAAAAAATTAACAATTTTAGTTGACATTATAATACACCCTAAAGAAAATCTATGTAATAGCCAGTAACAACAGAAGTTCACTGGGAACTTCTTCTATATCTAACTCTAACAGCACAGTGTTTCCCACACATAGACTTTACATTAACCAGTGCACGTAACAGTTGTGATGTCGCTCGCTATATGTTGGTTTGGATTGACCACACAATTAACGAGGTATGTTTTTTGGATGACTTTTTAAAACTTACTGCTCAATAAGAAAGAAGGTAATGTGCTGGGTGAGAGAAAACAATAAGGGCAAATAAGTTTAAATTATTGGCTTATCAAACACCGTTTTTTATTTGTCTTTCAGTAGTTTCCACCAGCTAATTTTGTTTCACTCTTGATCTATAACAAGCCCCCCTGTCACCGTCCTCTACCCCCCACCTTTGTGTAACCCAGACTCCTGCATAATTACCATGATCATTCTATTGAGCCATTGGCTCCATTTCAGCTGTCCATTGACCCTGAGAGTCAGAGAAGAGAAGTGTCACTAATGAGATGTGATCAATAGAGAAAGCCTTTCAGAGACACCTGCCCATGGATCACATTTCACAAATACCCTTTGAAACAATCTAAAGCTTGGGACTTTATGAAGTCTTAAAATATTAGATATAATTCACTCTTCACATTTGTAAGTTAAAATAATTGGTCGCTTTAATACTTCCTCCTCCCGATCCAAATGAATTGTTCCCTTTGATAAATGAGGATGGTGTTTATTTTCTTTTTAGTGTTGCTGAGCTATGTTGGAAGGATGCTGGTAGTCGTGTGTGTCGGCTTCGTACTGGGGCCAGCTTGTGGGATCTAGTTTCTTTAGTTAGTTCTGGCTGTAATCTAATTTAATTATCTTAGCTATTAAAAGTGATGACTGTTGAGGCTGAGAGACTTTTGAGGTAGCTGCCATTTGTAATATCAAACATTCAAACATGCTTTTATCCCCCATTCCTCATCAACTGTTTTTGACACAGCTCACCTTTGTTCCACCCTTTTTTACTCATTGCTATTCAAGTCTCATCCATCAGCTCAAAGCCGATGATACTGCCGTTCTTTTTGGCCAGACAATTCCCATCAATTTTCCTCTTGGGGATAAATCAATCAATTTGCTATTACTGTAGAACTCAAAGACATGGATCAATTAGGTTGTTACTGAGTAATGGATGCATCCCTAATGAAAAAAAAACACCTTTGAGTGTAACGAGGCCAGGGGCTCTCCCTGACACAGTCATGTCATTTACTCTCACTAAGCAAGTCAAATAAGAAATTGAATTGTTGGGAAATAAACACTACAATACACTCTTTGGTTCTGAACCAAGTTTGTTTGAGGTATCGCCACAGTCCTATCAGATGAGCTCAAGAGCCCTTTCATCATCACCATGTAGTGTTCTTACTATTTCTCACTAGAAGTGTTGATTTTTGAACAAGCCATACCTATATTCAGCACTTTAAGCTTCAGTTGCTGTCTAGGTAACTCGTTTTCACACACAGTCAATAGCAACAAGTTGTGTTCGGGTCCTGACAGTTTGACGAAAGGTCAGCCGTGACCAATGCGTGGGCTGTTGGAGAGCTTCTGTTGCTCCAGTTTTTGGGTCCTGCATGTTGGCACTACTCAGTCCTTGTTGTCAGCTTTTTGGCCAGTTAAGCTTATAGAATTGGCAGCGGAGCATGTCGTTAACAGAAATCACTGAAATGCTGCTTTGTCATAACAATGGTTTGAGGTGACTGAGGTTGGTGATAAATTGTGCAGTTAGCCTACAGTATCATTGCTGTTGCGCTGTTATTGGTTTATGTTAAAGATTCACTAAAGAACATCCCCACACCGATTTATACTTCTACTTCATATGTTGCAGATAACTATAACATTGTCAAAATGTTATAACTTATTTTTTGAACGCTGCATTTTTCAAAAGCAGTTTTCAATTATAGAACACATACAAAAAAGTATAAATCGTTTAAATGAAGTGAAAGTGTTGTTGTGGGTGTTTAATGGAAGATTAAATAATTTTAAGATGTTGCATTACGAAATAATTCTAGCCAAGACAAGTGTAATATTAGTGCGTGTGATCACTGTGAAGTGGCAACTTGCTTCTGGTATCAGTCATTATAGTTTACTTTTTAAGAAGTGGCGGGACAAGTTGCACAAGAGCCGACATCATCCTAGGCCAACTTTTTTTAAGTAAGGGAAGGGGAATGATACTAGGCGTGGACTCCCTGTCTTTTGATAAAGCCACGCATGTCCTTTGCCCTAGTGTACACAGAAAGTCAAATTTCAGCTGACCTCTTTCGAGATAGTTCCCAAATGTGTGAGGTGCAGGATGGACAAAAAGTGAAAAGGGGAGGAAACCACGGATGAAGGCAAATTCAGGAGAGATCTGAGAATCCATGTATTCCCTGTCACCCTATCAGTACTCCTACACTGACAAAAATGACTTTTAGTAATAAATTTGGTGAGGGGTACACAATGGGCAAGAGAGTGAGAGAGCGAAAGAGAGAGAGAGAACTTATCCCTTAAAGAATCAATTATAAACACTAGTTGAGATCAGAGGCTACGGATGGCTGAGCGAGACTTTGGAGATGGGGGGGGGGGAGAGTGGATGGGGCAGGAAACTATCCTCAAATAAAAACGTCGGTGAACCAGCAGGGAGTCTTCTCTGTTTGGCTCTGGGGGTGGTTGTGATGCTGGGGAGCCAGTGGGAACAGAGGCAAGGAGGAAAGAGGTGGGGATTGATATACGCTGAGGGAGACCAGCAGCGCACTAACTGAATGAGAAGCAGGGTAGTGTGAGATCTCTCTGCTGAGGCCCTCCCTGCATGCACACAGTGTGTAAACCTCTCAGTTTGCTCCACTCCGCTGCACAAACAGCGGATGTATGGTTTAGATTCTGCAGACAGTCTTGTGATAATTCACATGGTACTGGCAGGTGGCACACTGCAGCATTAGTCAGCTAATTACCATCTAGGCTCATATTAGCAGGGCTGATTTTTTTTTTTTTTTCTTCTGTTTACTGTTTTTTTTCTCTTTTGAAATTTTTAAATAATTTTCGGAAATGTATTACATTTGCCTTGTTGCCTTACATCTGGCGTTTTTTTTTTTTGTCCTCTCTAGTTCATTAACACCTTTGAATTAATTAAAGATAAATTACTGGTAAACATGATTAATGGTTTTGGCATTTAAAGTTGATTCTGATAATTACAGCTGCTGATTGATGACTCCGAGTAAGCGTGCACGCTGTTTCTCGTGATTGCATGATGTAGCTTTTGTCTCAACTGTATTATTAAATATGAGACTCGGGAAGGTGAGCGACAGACAGGTCAAAAAAGATGTTTCTTTATTTCACAGACGACAGGGTACAGATGCTGTCATCTTGTGCTCCAGCGTCTGGGGATAGACAGAGCGATAAAAGAAGTTGGAGCACCACTCACGCCCCCGTGGGACGCTGTGTTTTCATCTCACCAGCCATTGTCGTCATTATTTTTTTTTTCTTGTCTTCGTCTCTAGGGTGCATCCACTACTTTAAAAATACCCTGTCAAATTCCTTTTGACTCCCGTGTTTTTTGTATTCAATGGGGCTTCAAAGTAAGGAACTGTAATGAATACCCAGTTGTGTTCTTGTAAAAGATTAGAATAACAAATCATTTATGTCACGATAATCATTTTTAAAGTATTATTTATTACCTCCGCCAAGGAGGTTATGTTTTCACCCATGTCAGTTTGTTGGTTGGTAGGGTTGCCAACAGGATTACACAAAAACTACTGAACGGATTTACATGACACACAAAATAACGCCCATTAACTTTTGGTTAGAACAGATCCGTTCTAACTTTCTTTAAAATAGCAAGATAGGGTCTTGCTATATTTAACTTCTCAAGGAATAATGCATGGGTCTTGACGAAGGTATGCCGACTCATGAGAGAGAAATATTTTTTATTCGTAATACAATGATTTGTTCAAGTATGCAGGCAGGTACCTACTTGTAGCTCGAGGCTGTGCTACATCTGTTTAATTCTTGTTCCTCTATTTATGTTGAGGTAATGTTGCATTTGGACTAAAAAGTGGCTGCAGAAGCACCTGTGTTGCTATAGAGTTGTTGGCTTGGATATTGAGAAAAAGAGACCTGGCTTGGAGTGGCTTGGAGGACTGAAACTGATTAAGGGACACAATGTAGGAAATAATGTTGTAGTGTTAGTTCTTACAGGAGGCCATTGATTGTCTCTCCAACTTGTAGAAGGTAGAAATGGCATACTTCGGAGAACAAAGCATTCATCGACAAGAAAATGTCTGTGTTGAAAGAGAGGAAGTGAAAAAGATTGAGCAGCCATGCATGAGACACAGAACAAAGTGGCCCCATACTGATAAGTCCTTATCTTGCATTGTTTTTGAAGTCATTGTTGAATACATGTGTGATTTCCTCTCTCAGATACAATGAGCTGGTTTTGATGTGTTTGCAGCAAGTCACATGTCCCAGCTGCCCCAGTCAGTCAGTAAGTCAGTCAGTCAGTCAGTCAGTCAGCCAGTCAACAGTTGGCCGAATTAATAAAAGATGCTTCGGATTCCTTCCCATTGAAAAAAGAGACCTGTCACTCCAGGCTCAAACGACCTTGTGTGTCCTTGTTATCATCTGCTCACCAACCAAAGCCTGAAGGCATCAGCTCATCCGTTGTTTATTGCATTTGTTTTTAGTGTTTTCATATAAAGTTTCAACCTTGTGAAAATGGGGCATTGGGAATATCTGTGTTGCATATATCTGCCAACAACTAAGGGCAAAGCTGAACTACCTTAAACAAAAAACAGGTCATATGGTCCCTGAGTTTTACATGCAGTAATAGACAAATAGAAAAACCCTTTAAAAAGATTAGTATTTACAGAGTACATACGTACATACATGTAAGTATTTATCAGTTCTTAATTTGAAGAGCATGGACTCATGTATTTGTCAAAAATATTTTAATATCAGTGGTTCAAAATGATCCCCAAATTGCTCCTGATGTGCGGTTGGCACCTTGTATGGCGGCCCTGCGATGAGCTGGCGACTTGTCCAGGGTGTCCTGCTTTGTCCAGAGACAGCTGGGATTGGCTCCAGCAAAAAAACCCACGACCCCATAAAAGGGATAAAGCGGTTACAGACGATGGATGGATGATAAAATGGAACTTCATGTAACATTAAAACAACTTTATTTTTTGTTGGATTTGAGAAGAGTAGACTTCCTTGAGATACAGTGTGTTTAGGACCAGAGGGTGGCTGCAGGGCCTAGTGTTGAAATCAAAAAGACTTCCATAATTGGAATCAGATCATTTAAAGTCCAGGGTGTGCTGAGTAAAGACACTGGCTTTAGTGCTTTATCACGTTTTAGCTAGACAGAGGTTTGTAGCTGCCAGTGTGGTGATCAACCACTTTAAACCTCTATGCCCTCCAGTGGTGTTTCAATATTCAGCCTTTGCCTGCAGGACCTGAAGCAGTGCTCTTCCTCTCATCCTCATCAGTAGACTGTCTGCCTCTTCTTAATGTTTAATTAACAATATGTTGGATTGAAATACATTTATTCATTCATTCTAACCTTTGTAACCCTCATACCCATCCGACATTTTTCTTCCCTAACCTTTTATATCCGTGCTGAAGACAACTGTCAGTCATCATCTTTTAACGTTTCCTCAGTTCGCAGTCTCTTTATCTCACCAATCCCTTGCAATGGATTTTTTTCCCCCAGCTGTGGGGGTTGGTAAGGGAATTTAAAAGCATCAGAAATCACTTACAGATTGCTGAGTGTACAGTTCACACAAGCCTAGTTCGCTGTGTGCAGGCCTCAGAAAGGTGCAGGCAGCATATTCATGCAGTCCATCTAATTTATGGCTCCATTCAGTATTAAATATGTGTGTGTGTGTGTGTGTGTGTGTGTGTGTGTGTGTGTGTGTGTGTGTGTGTGTGTGTGTGTGTGTGTGTGTGTGTGTGTGTGTGTGTGTGTGCATGCCAACAGGTCACACTCAGTAAAAGCTCCAAATTAAATATCCAGATTCAAGAGCTTCTGCTATACAGCAAGATGCTGACCTGCAACTTTGTTGGTTAAACCCCCCGAAAAGCAAAGTTTGTGGTCTTTTTATCTCTTCAGGCTGCACAGTTATCAAAAAAAGTTGTTTTTTTAAGTTGTACTGTACTGGAGCAGGTCTGCCTTTTCTGCAGATTTTGTGTGTGTGCGTGTGTGCGCGTGTGTGTGGTTTTGCATTTGTGATTGATGTCCAATATTATATATTAGTGCACGTTTCCTTAACTCTAGGTACAAATATTCTTGAGGTTATATTTGTCATATAAGCCAGGAAAGTGCTTTCATGTAATGGCGCAAATGTGGCCACTGCAGCATTTCTCTTTTAATACGGCGAAGTAATTTTGTCCTGATGCCAGACTGTCAGGTACAATGGATGTGCCAGGCCCAAGTTACAAATCAGTGGATGGGCGGTGGCAGCAGAGTGGACATAGCTAAAATACTGCCTCTGCACCCTTATTCTGTCACTGAGTTTATGCTCCTGCTTACCCGGGGAGCAAACAGCTAGGCGGATAAGTACTGAGATTATTGCTTATGAAAGGGGGAAGGACGGTTGTAGTAGAGTTACGACAACCCAATACATTACCTAAACAGCAGAGACAGAATCCGACAAGTGGCTCACTCCACTCATGCAACCTTGGGGTCTGTTACTCTTGGCTTAGTCATAGATGCTGTTTCCCAGTGTCTCTGACCCTGTGTCTTTGTAAACATAACAAGCCAAATACCCAGCTGTAATGGCCTCATTTTCTGGTGCCCTCTTCTCTGTCATCTAACCCTCATAGATACATGTTTGCCTGCAAAAGGCCTTGTGATTGTTTTGGTCAGCTGGATCACATCAACTAGCCATTCTCTAAATTTTTAGCATTTCCAGCATTTTCCCAGGAACATTTCATTTTACCTCAGCGACTGGTTCAAAGAGCCTCATTTGTTGCCTTGACAAATAATCCAACAAGTAATTCCTTTCTTTCTGGTGTTTCGGTATTAAGATTTTGGTAAAATTTTAGTAAGTGATTGGCCAAATAATGCCAATTTAATGAAAGGTCAAAACTTCTGATTTTAAAAAGCCACAGTTGGTCTCTTTCATTTGAAGTTGATCAGAGTAGGGGAAGATGAATGCAAGTCTGCAGCTTTTCATCACACACACTGGCATACATTAGATGTTGGCTCAATCTCTTCAGTTTTGTTTTACAATGAATAATTGCAATTTAATATTAAAGACCACTCCTTTCAGTAGTGGTAGGATGAAGTTTGATTATGTATAAGATGGTTCGGTATTCATCAAGTTGATCCACAAAGCTACATAGGGTAGTAGAGTTTTGCAGTATGTGTCATGTGTGATTATTGCAGTTTTTAACTTGACACTGCCTTCATTAAGCCTGATTCATTTCTTCTTCTGTTTATTAGAGGCCATTGTGCTGTACGTGCACGGTTACCGCACATACAAATAAATAGCAGCCAGTTAAGTATGATTGTAATTCAAGCTGTCTACTCTCTCTACTAGGTGACACAAGCATGTGTCAGTAAAGAGAGTAGAACTCCTTTGGGTGTATAATATGTTTTAGCGAAAAGCTTTTTTGAATTTAATAATATGTTATATCGCTTTAATGACAGATTTTTTTGTCAGGTCACTGTTAGTGAGGTAAAACTATTTGAATTTGCTCGTCCTTTGGTTTATGCAGCACTTCCTAGATAGAATCGGCCTGAGGTTCTAAACACCAGCCTGTCCACTGACGTTAGTTTCAACACCTCGCCTTTACTACACTGACACAAAAGCCTCAGATTTCTATTTCAAGGCACTGCACAGAGTCGCAGTTAGAATATTCACTTTGTCCAGCAGGCTATAAGAAGGGGATGGTTGGTGCTAAGAGAGGGTGGACCCACTTTTTATTTATTTTTTTGATAGTCCTGCTCTTGTCATGTCTGGGTCTCACAGTTTCATTTCCTTGAGACACGAAATGTAGACAGCTTTAGGTTTCTGGTTCAAAGCCTAGTTTAGTTGAGGAGCAGAGCTTAACTTCATGTGTCAAAGAAATAAAAAGCTTCCACTTAACACCGTTGTGCATGACTTCATCCTGCAGATTATGCTCAGGCGACTGGAGGCTGAAATAAAAGGGTTGGTGTGCCGAAGAGAAAAGCGAGTGCTGGTTTTCCCACCTGCATGTGAGCATGGGACTCTGTGTCTGTTTGTATCTGTTTGAATTTCCCTGTGTGTGTGCGTGTCTTCTGGTGCACATAGGCCTCCATGTGATGCGTGTGCTTATTTAAGGTGGGTAATGGGATGGTTTGAATTAACAACAGTTTAAAAATATACAGATGACAATTAATTCTGACAATGCAAACCAAGCCCCTTGTTTCTTTATTTTTGAGTGTGTGCCGATATGCTGTAGTATATTTTATCTGAATGTCAGTTTGTCAGTTATGGATTGTTAGAAAAATTGTTAGAAACCGTATTTAGTGAGCAGTTTGGTTTGACCATACTGATGTGTTTGGTGTTCTTCTCCTCACGCCTGTAAGCAGGGCAGATACGAGGGATTTGGTTTTTCCAAATCCGACAGCTCTGCTGCATTTACCCTCATGGTTGACATTACCAAAGTTGATGATTTTTCAAATCATACATACATGCAAAATCCAGGTCACTCTGATTTGACATATGTACAATATTTTCCTTTCCTTGAAGACGTTTCTGGACAAGGAAAGCACTGTAACACACATACCACAATAATGTCATATGTCCAGAATCCTCATTGTATTTGGTTTAAATATTACATCAACCAGTCAGTACCAAAACCTGTATCAAGTTGACATTGGCATCAAAAATGACTGAAAATATAACCAACTATATGTAACCCTAACCTTCAGGCTGAAACTATATCAAAAGGCTATAATATTTGGTTCTGTTTTACAAAGTACTTTGGCCTTTATGGTATCAACTTTTATGGCTGCTTGTGTGAAAACTGAAGGGCTAGATAACTTTTGAATAGTGCAAACAGAATACTACAGAAATACCAATTTGGTTGTTCAGGTTGACAAAACTAACAAAACAAGCTGTCTTTGTCAATGATTGTTGCACTGTCTTAAAAACACTAACGTGATAGTTATACCCAATGTCGCGCAATCTGAGTGTGAATGCTTGAGCAGATCTCAGTGTGCGCGCGTGGATGAACGATATGCGTGCACTCATATGCATGATTACATGTATGCATATCCCAACAGCTTTCAGAAGGAGTGCTACAGGTCAGTGCACTCTAACCTGAAGTGCGCCTCAGATTTTCTAGAAGAGACAAGACCTCACGCATTAAGCAGAAGTGAAGAGTGCAGCAGTAAATAGCTATTACTATGCACCGTCACAATCTGGACCCACATTACAATTACTGCCTGTCTTTTGGTCCAAGTGGATCTGCTTGCCCATTAGTGTCATATATTAAAATGCGGGATACCAAAAAGGCATAATTTTTTTTTACAGTTAAATAGGTCTTAATGAACCCTTTGGGTAATGAGGCAGGCAGCCATGAGGCAGGGAGGAACAATGGCAAACATGGCAAATGGCAGCTCTTGGTGAGTCCACTTTGTCATCAACCTGCCCTTGCCTGTCACTCGGAATAGAATCCATTTCCTGGTATTATTCCTGATATTGTTCCCTGCCTTTGTTCACTCACATCAATATTGCATAGGGTGACCATGAGCATGATACAGGCATATTATGTTTCTCTTGCTTAAAGTAAAGAACAACACAATCTAGTACAAAGGAGCCCTCAATACATTAGTCGCTGTTCTCAGTATGCATCTGAGTGTGCAAATAAATTAATGTCTAAAGCTACAGAGGAGAGCCAGCTCCATCTCCAATGATGTCTCTCATCCTCTTGCGAGTGAGTTCCAGCTCCTGCCATCTGGACGGAGATTCATAGTCCCAAGATCTAGGACCACACGCTATAGGAACAGCTTTGTCCCTGCTGCTGTTTCCCTTTTTAATAAGTCCTAATGCTCTTTGAGGTCTATTCTGTGACTTGTTGTTATTTATCTATTTATTTCTATTTATTGAAAATGGTTTTTAAACCTATTTATTGTCCCTTGCATCATCACTTTGTCGTATCTTATCTGCTTTTAATCCTGCTCAGTGAACTTAGGAAGTACCCATGTCTGTTTCGTGCTGTGTGTTAACTCGTCTTCTGTATGTCCTGTCATCAATGTTTGTGTGACGCCCTCTCCTGCTACTGCACAACAAATCTACCTACGGGTATTAATAAAGTAAACTGAACTGAACTGAACTGAGCTCTTTCCTTGCTTGTGGTTGTATTGGTATAAGCCATTAGGAAAAACCAGAGGAACTGAATGAATGAATCATCAACCATAATAAAATACATGGTGACATGTGTTCGATCCATGTATCATTCATGGGCACTCATCAATTTATAAGGCTGTATGAGTCATTGTCTTACCAGCCATCATTAGCTGAGGGAAACAGAAGCTAATGCTGCTGCGGAAGATATAAATCAAGTTTCATGCTTCCTGTTGGCTACATCTTTGCATGTATTAACCAAGGGCCAGTGGATTGAAGGTTAAAAAAGTGGGCCAGCAAGTGGAAGATTGGCTTACCAACCGTCTGGGAAAATTTGACTAGAGGAAATGAATCTGAAACAAGCCCTGTTTTTTAACATCTAAAGGTAGACATCTCAAGTGCCCTTGAGTAAGACAGGCCAACATTAAAATACTGGTAAGCCTGTAAGTACAGAGAAAGATGGGAAATGTGAGGAAGAGACGAATTGATGGATAGAAGATGACGAAAAGGTTTTATCATTTGTATTCAGTATGTCATCACCCTTAGACCATTTTAAAGTGCATATTTCTGCCTCAAGTAAGAGTTCAAATGGAAAATTAATTTTAAATTTTGATGTTATACCAACTTTTTTGAAGTAGTGCAGTCGCAAAAGAACTGCTCATCCAATTGTTATGAAAGAAGTGTAAATTTGAGTCCGTCTGTTCTGCTCTGTGTTGTTTCTACATTGCCCACACACAGGAAACGGCCGTTCTGTTGAGGGTGGGAATGTTTTCTGTTACACATGACACACTTAAGACTCTGCAGGCCTGAGAACTTAAATTCTTCTTCTCTTGAGTTTTTGCTCACCGGGTGTAACAGAAGTTCAACACATCACAGTCTCCGGGTTCTAATCCCAAGTGAGGCAATTTAACGCCAACCACTTTACAGCTTATCTCCAATATGTTTTTGTTTTTCCCTAAATTATCAAGCCCATTTTACTGTGCTACCAGAGTGGCACATTTTTAGGATACTACAAGGCCCTGTAAATGTCGCATAGTATAGTATAGACCGACCAAAAATATTACGAGTTTCTATGTAGAGGCTTATTGTAATGCATTTGTAAAGTGAATACACTTGTGGCACTTTGCACCTGGATGATTTTGTCAGTATATATCACCTCTGCGTCTGTGAGCACAGAAAACTCAAATCTTATCGATGTATTCTGCTTGGGGTTCAGTATTTCCAAAGGCTCCAAGCAAGTCTTTCGACATTTAGTATAATAGACATCTCCAGACACAACCTAGCTATTATCTTGCAATTTATTAGCAATGGCATAATGAGTGTGTGCAAAATCTACAAGTGTTAGCACACAATCCTCTGTGGAAAAGTCAGGCACACAACATGCACAGGAGACAAGTTGTGATTTGCCTCCTGTGGGCTTTAGTGCTCATGAAAGATTTGTCTCAAACATGATTTCCATTCACTTTACATGAAGGCAAAGCAGGTTTATTTTTCTAGCATCTTTTAACAAGGTGAAAGTAATTTAATGTGCTTAACAAAAGACAGAAATGTGTTAAGAAAAGGCAACACAGTATAGCTACTCTGTCCTGTGGATACATACTGTGGGACACGTTGGCTACCACATGAACCTTAGTTGTCTACACCCACAAAAACAATGCAGGCACTCTCTCTTTATATGATAAATAACATCTGTGTCCTTCAGGTCATCTTTGATCTGACTTTGAAGAGAGAGTTTAATGTTACAAGATAAACAATGGCAGAGAGGCTTGATTCTTCCCTTCAGAAGAGATGACACACATCTGACAGGACACAGGGGAGGAAAACAAAGAAAAAGCAGGAATTCTGTTGGGAGCAGCTGAGAAGCTCTGGTGAAATGAAAGAGGCTGAGATGAAAGAATGGGAAAGAAGATGATTGAAAAGACATGTAGCTGTGTTGTAAACGAGGGCAGAAGTCCAGAGCCAGATGCATATCAACAAATTTGTACTGGCAGTTGATGTTTTTGAGAAAGCCTTGCTGTGGTCTGGATTACATTCACAGATCCAGGTTACATGCTGAGGGAAAGAATGTTAAAACATCAATATGTCAGGATCAGAATTCCCATCATTTTTGTTGTGGTTTAGATGAGGCAGCTTTGAAGAAGAGTCATGAGGTTAAGATGCTGTGTGAAGCGAAGGGGTCCAGTGCATGCCGGTGTTCTTAAACCACAGGATTTTTCTTTGGGGAGTTTGGTATTTGACTTTTGACTCACTTATCAACAGAGTCAGCCTGAGATGCACACATCATTGGTATTGAACGGTAATGGCTTTACAACGAAAACATTTCTGCCAATAAAATGACGCATTCATTTGAAATATGGGCACATAATATGGACCATTGACTAAGGAGTTGTATTTTTTATCCATTGAATGTATACTTTTTAAAAATCATGTCTGCATCTGGACTATCATGTAGCATAAAAATGTGCTATCACAACGCTTATAATTAACATATTAATTAAAGTTCTCTGCAATAAGGTGGACATTTCTTTTTGCATGAATTGGCATTGTCAAGCGGCTGTAAATTACTAGGAAAATATTCATATTGGTGAAACAGCTGTTATCGTGCATTCCTGAGGTCAGCAGCTGGAGCTGCAGTGGTGACAGAGACACAATTAACCAATGAAAGCACTTAAAGTCCACTTGAATCAGTGTCACAAAGTGCGGTGTAGATGTTTTCAAATGAGGTAAGAAAAGACAAAAGAAGAATTCTAAAAGGTTAGTCGTTGCTATCTGGACTTTGTTAGCTGTTTCAGGTGCTGCACTGATTGCCTTCTATTGTGACAAACTGCTCCCGATAATATGACCAAATATTACTGACACCCAAAGTCCTGGTGGTCAAGCAATTTTTAGGGTTATAATGTTTAGTCTGATCTCAACACTAACAGGTGAGATGGGACACTTGGAATTTTTTTCGGTGTTTAACCGAGCGCTTTGAGCATTAAAGACACCACAGCTTTCAGGAGATATTGCTGGGAACAGAAGTAAATATTGTAGTTGTTGATATAAAAGCAATGCAGGCAGCATTACCTTTACTGGATGTTTTAACTAATGCAAATAGTGTTATATTGCTGCTCTGTGTGCACAATTTTAGAAAACCTAGTAATGCATTGTGAGCAATAAGCAGTGTTGGTAGAAAACTGAGTGCTTAGTGGGTGAAATGAATGGCTCTGTCACAGAGCGGAGGAATATGTGATTGAACTTCCCTTTTTGGCTTCAGATTATATGCACACTTTATTGAATTGCGTTCCCTTATTTGTGCTCCAACACTATATTTAATAACTTAGAGCAGACTCAACCATCTTTTCTGCCTTAATATTTTGGCTGTCCACCAGACTTTAAAACACCAGCACCAAGTGGTGGAATTGTCTCATGAACTACTTGGTTTAATTTAGACCTTCTTCCTTCTTGCTCTTATTGCTCTTGAACTGATAAAGCCGCAATCCAGAAAATGAAATGGACTTTAGTAAGCTGTAGTGATGAAGAAGTCCTCTCAGCATTTCTGCTTCACCGGAACAGCGAAGCCAACCCCTCCCGACTCGTGTCCTGACTGAGGAAAGCATGTGTTAGACAGCACGGTACACTTGGGTGTCATTAATATCTCAGTCGCTGTTGGAACTATTGAGCATCAGGTAGTGAAAATGTGATCCAACACTCTCACGCCCATCACGCACATCAATAGCACTTTACCCAATACACTTGGGGAAAATGTGAGTCCCCTCTTCTCTGCAAAGACACCATAATGGGCAATTAAGCAGCTCATCTGGCAGAAGCAAAACAAGGTTGATAAAAAGGAATGGAGCATTTAGGGGTGGACTAATTAACACCAGACCTGGAATGGAGCCAATGCCATGTTTCTTTTGTAGTGTGTATTAAACTCTGGATGCTGATGACTGGGTATATGGATGGCAAATTGTAGCTTTGACAAAGTGGCTTGTGTTCCTGTTCATGCTGTTAATCATGTTGTGTTTGAGCAGGTAATGAAGCTTCTGGGGCTGAAGAGTGTGGTCATCCATCCTAATAAAAGTGTTGTTGGTGTGCTTTACATGTTATTGTCTCTCACTTAGGTGAGGGAAATAGGTTTCCCGATAGGTCAGAGCAAACAAGCTGACGGCTAAACACATTAGAGTGTGTGTCTGTGTGTGTCTGGTTTCTTGTATTTAGAAAAGGGTGTGGACATGTGACACAGCATGATCAATGTAATCTGTTTAATTATAACCATGATAATAACTTGTAACAATAAGACCTAACACACAGAGCTCCTAAAATGGGTTGCACGTCTTCAAAAATGTGACCGTAAACTTGTTTTGAACCCACACCTTAAACAATAAGTGTGTATTCTTTACAGCATAAGCAAGGCAGTAAAGCTGATAACAAAGTCCCACACCGAGGTATTCATACCCACAAACAGTTGTACAAGCATAAAACAGCTCAGTCATCTGACTTCCCCACAGGGTTGCTTACTCCTTAGCTGGTCCTAAAACTGCGCATCATCAGCCACCCGGGAACAGTTTTATCCCACATTCCTGTAATTAGAATCCAGCCTCTCAAGCTTAGATATGACCAGGAGCTTACTCTATTTGGATATAGTCATGCAGCTACAGCTCCTGCTGTAAGCATTCTCAGATTTAGGGGCAGACTGTGCAACATGAATAACCAAACCTTTGCACAAACCTGCAATATGTTGCATGTTTTTTCGTTTCCCAGATGAGGTTGATAAAGAATAGGCTGTATAATATATATACAGCCTGTTCTATACTGTAGAGGCAACACCCCTTCATTATGGCTGTAGACCACTCCAGGGTCAGTTGACATCAATTATATAGCAAAAAGCAAATGTGTTGCAGGTTGTCTTCTGGGTGTAGGCGGCCTAATGTTTCGCAGCGTAATGAAAATGTTCAGTCACACTTAAAGTCAGTGTATTGTGGCCCTCAGGACTATTGATATGTGGCAAAAGTCCCTAGTATTAAAGGAGATATGTGCTGATGGTGTTTGCAGTTCAGAAACCAGGTATTAAAGAAAGGAATTTGAGATGTTGTCTTTTTATTGTTGGCGATTCTGTGATTGCTGAGATCCAATTTCACTTTTTACTTTTTTCTCATTTTATTTTGATAATGGAAGTCTATGACAGTCATGTTGAAACCTTGTTTTTATATCATCCTGCATCATCATACATCATCATCTTCTTCATTTCCTTCCTCAATCCATCTTTCATTGTTGCTTTTCATTTCTCTTGAAACATGCTTGTAACACTACTCTTCCCATGGTTCATATACCTTCAGCTGCTTGTTCTTCACGCGGCATTTCTCGTGAAAATGTCACACTCTTCTTGATGGCTTTTGCATTACTTCCTCTAGCTCTCTCTTCTCTTTATCCCTCACACTTGTTGCTGACATAAAAGGCTAATGCACAGTAGATCGATTTGGTGAAGTGCGTTGTGGCAGTGTTACTTTTGTTGTGGTATCCTATCAAATTTAACACCCTTAGTGAAACAAACCAGGTAGAGAGGAAATATTGACTGATTACTCATTTACAGTGATAGTTGTCTGTGTTCTTCCAGACCTAAAAGAAGGGAACTTTTCAGTTGTTCAGGTGAATTATGTGGTGCCTTGTCAGTAATACAAAGTCATCATGTAACCATGTTTAGCTTTGTGACACATAAGATATGTAACCAACATATTTAATGTTGACCAGATTCATTATTTATCGTGGTGCACATTCAATTTGTCTGCGTGGTTTCTCCATTACATGCTGACACTGAAAGGGAAGACGGGACAAACATAAATCATAATCCTTGGAAAGAAAGAAGGGATTATGATTTTCACTTGGACAAAAAGCTTTTCTTCAGTTTTCCACATTACAGTTATTTCACTGTGTTGCAAATGAACAAATAATGAACACAGGCCAAACAAAAAGCCCATTGTAAAACTGTGTTAATTTTACACATTGCTCCAAGGTCAGATTTGTGTGGCAGAGCATCTTGCGTGCAGTACAAATTATTTTCCATATTTTACGCATTTATCAACCGACAATACTAAAGCCTATGCATTCAGACTGGATGATTATATCACTGTATGCACTGTGTATGGATTAGAGAGACAGAGACAGATAATTTGCTTGTGTGCGTGCGACACAGTGAGCTGAAACTATTCTGTATGTATGGTAGTGCAACTGTGTGCCGAAAAAGCAATCTGAGATTAGATTGAAAATGCCAAAGAAGAGACAAAAAATATATTTTCACAGCAGGATGTACATATACATTATATACATACAGTGGTTTATGGTAATGCAGTTGGCTTGCCTGCACCTTGGCTGGGATGATGATGATGAGGTGCAAATCTAAAAGTCATTACACCTCCCTATGAGTTCTATTATCACCGCTGACTGATAATTGCATTGGGCTGTGGTGCTACGAGAGCGGCAGCCTGGTGCCGGTGCCTTTCTTTATGGTGCGGCCCGATATGATCTTCAGGCGCACTGGTGCGAACACTCTGGACTTTTTATGGTGTCCTTTTGTGTCACACAGGCCAGACGGAGCTGAGACTGTGAGATAGGAATGGGAAGAAAGGGAAGAAGAAGTTAATGTTAATTAACGGAGAAGAATGAAGGAGGCAGAGCAAAATCAAATCTCATTTATGAGAATATTTACTGGCCCTCTGCTCTCGTTTTTATTCATCTTTTTCTTAAAAAAAAAAGAGAATGATGAGGCCAGTTTTACTATTAAAAGGATGATGGGTCATGCAAGGACGAGCGGAGAAAGGTGAACTTAACTGACACCTGTCCCATATAATCACTAATTTAGTGCTGTTATTACTGGTGTAAGTGGATTTTCATCTCTCCTTAATGCATTCCAGCATTCAATCATTGATATTTAACTTTAGATCAGCTCGCCTAAAGCAACTCCCCACTGAGAAGTGTGTTGGTTTCAATGGGTGTTTTCATCCTCTTAAACAAATAATGGCAGTGGTGTCCAAGCGATGAGGATAATAGGCTTGTGGTTACTGTTGAGATCCTTGGTTTTGCTGAGAAACTCCTGGCTGGAGAGGCGAGAGAACACACTCCATTAACTGATCAACCACCGCTGAGATGCCTTAGAGCAAGGCACTAAACTTAATTAATCCAGCAGAGCCACCCACCAGCGTGTGGCTGTTGTTTTATTATGAAGCTCCTAGGTATGTTAGGTCTGATGTTTTGCTACAAAGCAAGCAAGGAAAACAGGAAAAAAAAGACGAAAAGGCTGTTGAAACATGAAGGAGCCACCGTCTTTAAATCATGTATAAAATGTATCTTATTTACTTGCCTCTCTCAGCTAAAGAGACATCATAAACTGAACATGCAGTAGATCAAAAGATATTTGCATGTGCTTGTTCTCAGGCACCCTGCAAAGACCGGTCAACAGCATCATCATTCACATTTACATGGATTGGGTGATGCAGTCGGAAAGTTGCTCATCTCCCTCTCCCCTTGAGCTTTGAAAAAAGATGCATCTGCAATTATTTTCCTCCTTTCCTGCTTCATCATTACCTCAGAGACCTGCCTCTATCTCTCTCTCATTTCGTCTTAGTTGTCCATCAAGAGCTCTGCTTTGATATTCATGTTGCCGCATGATTGAGATGCAGAAGAGATAGTTGCAAGGTCCTAGGTCATCTTCGTCTCCTCCTCTGTTTCCTTTTCACCTCTGAAACCTTTTCATCCTCTTCTCTTCCTCTCTCCTCTGTTCCTCTGGTGCATTCTCTCTGCTGCTTCTTAAAGGTTGTGTAACTGAGTTTGTGCCTGCATGGCAACATCTTTTATAATGTGATTCACACCACAATCACCTTTTTTAACCAGAGAACACATCATGACATGCTCTCAGGTCAGCTCGAGTCTTGTTAAGGAAGGAAGGAGGTTAAGACAATCTTTTGCTTTTGTTTTTCACACTCTTTGCATTTCGAGGTCTTACATTCTGCATATAACATCTCGTCCAGACTCGTGCTTGCTTTGTGGTCAGGCTTTGGAAATGATCTGCCATTTAGCCTGCAGTCACTATCAGTCGTGTGTAGAGAGTTGATCATTTGGCCTTCAGGATGACTTAAACCTACTTCTAATTCGTGAAATTGTGTTAGGCTGGAGGAAAGTTTTGACCCTCTGAGAAAAGAACACATTTGAGAAAGAATTCAGGCGAAGCCACTTGATCCGGCTTTACTGTGGATTTGTGATTTCTTCCTGCAGACTGAACTAAACTGAACCTTCACCCTTTTTTGCCTCATAGTGTATCTGAGAGGCTGCTGTAATGCACCTTTTTGTTCAGTTTTGTCACAGTGTTTTCTGTGCATCGTAATAATGGCAAGGAGATGGCGATATGTCTGGGCTCATGTTTCGGAGAAGTATGCTCCACTTCCTGTCTCAAACTGTTAGTTTACACCCACGCTGCTGGGATTACATCTCAGGCACACACATGGCCAGTCATATTTTCACACACACACTAACAGATATCACACAGTGCTAGTAAACTGTGAAACAACCACAGCCTTTTGATCCCTAGCTCTTCAGAGTTGGAAGAGGACAAGTTGTGCAGACCTCTGAAATGTGTAAGCCCCCCTCCCCCCTGGCCACAACATTTGCACCAATGACCTTTTCAGACTGGCACGCTTGTGCTCAGCCTCGGCCACGTCTGTAAAGCCAAAGCCAATATCCAGTGATTTATTTCATTTGGCTGCTCGAGTACATCCTCTCGGCTGAACTGCCCTGCCTTAGGCAAAGATAAAGCTGCAGCCTGAGCCCCAGGGGGAAACCGTGGATGTCCCCCCTCATCAGCCCTCAACAACTGTCACATCCCCACCATGCGCACAGAAACACCCCAGATGCAACAGCACAGGACAGGAATCAGCATCAGGCGGTTACTTGTGGCTTGTGCCATGTCTACGCTACATGTTACAGTCCTGAAGTACAATCAGACACATTGATGGAACCACTTAAAGTGGTAAGGCGGGCAACAAGACAAGCAGCGTATTGGTCAGTAGGCTACTGTTTTGATATCTTGGGGGCTAAAACCCTGCTGCGTTTGTGTTGCTTTGAACAGGAGTGGCAGGGGAAGAAAGCAGGGGGTAGAGGAGGCTGGAAATGGGCTTTGGAGGACATGGACCTATAGAGCCTTGCCTGCAGCAAGAGCATTTGGTATTCACCCATCGAGGGTTGTGTCAGCAAACTCTCAGAGGTCAGCATGAGAAAATTCATTGTTTCCATACACTCCTACTATCTGAGATTGGATGAATATCACAAAGTTTTTTCAAAAGACAACTGTGAAGTGTCACCTCACATAAGCACGATAAATGTCATCTGTCTGCTGTTTTCAGATGTTCCGAGGCTTCATGCGTGATTGTGCTGATTATTTTCAACCATTTGGCTAAAACTTTGCCACCGGTAATGTTTGCAGCCATCAAATGTATGTATTGCATGATGAGCAATCTTTTGTGAATGAGATAAGAACACAGAACTTAGTTAGACTAGAGTTTATTTTTATACATAATTATTTATGGCTAGACGGACAGCGATGGGTGATGTATATTTCTCATTATTTTCATCATTTGAAATGGCACGAGGCAGGTGTGTTTGAAATGAGGCCTCTGGCATAAAGGGAAAGTGCTCCTAAGCTGTTACCTATCCCACTGGTCTGAAATACATCTTGATGCTTAATTTAGCAAAAGCACCTGCAAAGAGTAATACCAATGCAAAGGCTAATGCTTTGCTGTCCTTACTTTGTTAACATGCTTTTTAAAGACAAAATCTGTGTCTGTTCCTCGCCCAGGTGCTTACGTCTCTGTGGTGTATCCACTGTGGATCTACTCAGTTTCACCTCTAAAAGCAGAAAAAAAAGAACCAAAAGAACATCTTGTCATCAATTACACAAGTGTCCATTTCCATATACATTGGGAAGAAAGTGGACATCTCAGTCGTGCTCGTCTTCAGTCAGTGAAGTGGTATAAGAGCCCGTTCTGTTGAATGAATGCGTCTCACACTCATGTATCACTCTTATTGCAACTTATTTTGAGCAGCTGATGAATCCTCTCCAGACCTCTTACAACACTGATGTGTAGCTTTTGTTTGCATCATGTATAGGTGGCACTCAAGACCATATTCTGCTGTCTTCCCCTATGATAAAGGGACTGATGACTGAAAAGAGAGTTATTAGGCTATGTGTTATAATAAATGCATGTGACTGGAGTGGTAGATGGCTCAACATCTGTGTTAAGGCATAAGAATGTTTTTTTTGCCCAAATGAAGTTCTATGATATTCCCAATAATATTGTACGATGATACACAGTATTCTTTGTTGTGTGGTTTTGGCAAACTATTGTAATGTCAGTATAAATTTTAATGCATGCCACAATTTTTAGAGGTCAACTGATGTTTTACAAATATTCATCATCGGCAAAACTCGGCTCAGACAGTGGCTGATGGCTGCACAGCCTCCACTAGCAACTCAGGGACGCACATCATCATTTGGCATTCAGGCTCGTTACACAAGTCAAGGTAATTTCATTGTGTGCCTGAGATAATTTATATTTAAGTGAACGTTCACTTCATAAATGATGAGCATGTTACAACTGACTGACTCTTTTTTGCCAGCACATGTTCTTTAGAATTTGGCTTGCCAATAATGCAAGCCTATACCACAGCAACTAATAATTATTTTCATTCTCAATTAATGGATTAGTTGTTTGGTCTATAAAATTTCAGGAAAATGGTTGATCAAAAAAAAAATGTCGATCCGTGTTTTCTAAAAAGACCAAGAAGACCAATTAAAATATACAGATTGTCAGAGGTTGGCATCAGAGAATTTTGTGTTTTTTCTTGAAAAATGACCAAAATTGATTCACTGATAATCAAGATAGTCAGTGATTAAGTTAATAGTTGAGAACTGATCAGTTCATTGATTAATCATTGCACCTCAACAAGCCTGGCACAACTGTATCATACTTAGTGTTCAGTGAGGTTGGGATCCTACTAAACAAAACGGAGGTGTCTCTCTGGTGAGAATACAGACCAGCTATGTTTGATCCATAGTAATATATGGCATCTCCAACTTTGAGGGAAAAATAATAGCTCAAAAAATAAATCACTGCCATCTAAATTTGTAATGGTTAGTTCAATGGTCAAGTCCACATGTATTTAATTATCTAGGTTTTTAACACTTTGCTCAGATGTTCAGTTCAGCGGATTCAGTTTTTAACAAAGTCAAAGATTGAATAGTGAACAAAAAATAGACATTTTTTTCCCAGGGTGAAGGGGGTGGTGTCATGTTGGTGATTAATTGGCTATTCGCACTTCCCTGCTCCAAATAATCGTTATTATATTGGCCTTTAAAAATTCCCTATTTTCCAACCGAGTTATTTCATGTAACCATTATTCTTTAAAGATGTCATTCTACATTAGAATGTTCAACACTTTTTTTGTACTGTAAAAAAGGGAACTTTTGCCCCAACAGCTTCTTTGAAAATTTTACTTTTCTGGATTGCAATTTTCAATATTTCTTACAGTTACATAATGCAAGCAATTTTGTACCTTGATAGCAGGCTTTTGGCAACAGTAATTGATCTGACCTATTATTGGAGCGAAAGTGGAAAACTGCTTCCTCTAGTTGAGTGCAGGAGGCATATCCCAGCCTGCTTTTAAGGCCTGAAGGCAGCAGAGAAATACAGAGGAGCTGCAGTAACCACTGCTGCTTCTGTGGTTAGCCCTGTCACAACTCTTCTCTCATCATTCCACTTTCTTCTCCAACCTGACATTACATCTTGCTTTTTTTCTTTTTTTTATTCTCTTCATCTTCTATTGAACCTTTTTTTTCTAATCTGCAATGATAAAGGCGGAAGGGCATTACAGCAAATCTCATATGCTTTTACATCTTTTTTTCATGCATTGCGGGTGCAGTGAGAGTTGGGCGAAGCAAAAATAGGGCAGTAAGTATACCTGAGTAGGGGGATAGGTATTGCACTCAGTGAATGTGGGGAAGTGCCAAAGACAAGACACAGTAAAAAGCAATACTTGGATGTGTCCATCTCCCCAAGTAGTAACGTGTCTGTGAAAGCTGAATGAGGAGTGTTATTTTGTTGAACAATAGAGACATTTAGAGAGAGAGCGTTTCACTCTAGCAAATGGTTATAGACTTGGAAATTTCTGCTCATCATTCCTGCAAAGAAACAAGAGATTCATAAAGAAGGAAAACAGGACTACATCCAACTATTTTAGTAGTCTAAATCCTCTTTGGAAAATTTCCCATGTATGATACTTATGCTGCATAGGTGGATGCTTATGGGCATTTCTCCAGATGGTGTGTGTGCGTGTATGTGTGGGAATCTATCTTCATCAGTCTTTGTTCTTTGCCAAATGTACCTAAGAAAGACTGTAGTGAGATCACACAATTGATGCCTACTCTACTCACTGTGTAGAGCATTCATTCAGACACAAACCCAGCCCACGTACACCCACGCACATATTCAATATGTTCTTACCTGTGCACATTCCTCCAAATGTGTGTGTTGTTGTTTTTTTTAACACGACACTTTGTCGTCATTTCGTGCATTCAGACGTTTTTGCTTCAGTGCAAACAAGCCTGTGTGGACACTCATGCTGATTTATTCTTAATGTAAAACATATTAATGCGCAGCAAATATTGACCAGTGTCCTTCAACAGATGACAAATATTGACAGCAGTACTCTGGTGGCTTTGTGTTTTTAATGGAGGTGGCAGGTGTAATTTCTTGGCTGGTGAAATCTGTGTCAGCTTGCATTGAATTGTAATAAACTGTGTGTCAATCAAATAAGGAGGTATGAATTTTCCAGTTCTCATCCAGTTTCCATATCTGTTCATTTATCTAGCAGGATCCCATTCCCAATCTCATTCTTAAGTCTTAGATCTTTGTTCAAAAAATTATTCAAGCATTAACAGCTGCTCTGATAGGCTGTACTTAGGTACAGCAGTGCTTTAAGATGAAACATTTTTTCATTGTAGATTCATTTGTAGGTTGTTGTGTTTTTTTATTGATGGATTAGTTGTTTAGTCTATAAAATGCTGAAAAATGTTGATCAGTGTCTCCCAAAGCCCAAGATGAGGTCCTCAAATGTCTTGTTTTGTCCACAATCCAAAGATATTCAGTCAACTGCGATAAAGGAATAAAGACACCAGAACATATTCACATTTAAGAAACTGAAATTAAGATGATTAATCTATTATTGCAATAACTGGCACTTATTAAATAGTTGACACCTAATTGATCAATCAATTAATTGTTTCAGCCTAAAGCTAAAAGCTATCATCAGGTCTGGTCTTAGTTTTTAGCAAGCTAATTATCACTTAACTCAGCTTTAACCTTCATTATTTTTCCAGGGATTTGGTCTCATACCAAAATCTTGGATAAGTTAAGATCATAAATATCTGAACCACAGCCCCAAACTCAGTTATTGACTTTAAAAATGTAATAACACATCTCATTGTGATTACAGCAAAAAAATATTTGTTGGTTTTTTCTAACAAGCTACTGCAATTTTTTTTTCTTACTGTGAAATCATAATACTCAAGTGCTGTAGCCACTCACAGGCAAAGGATAGCCCTGGGCTAAGAATATGCAGTGTGAAAAGCCCTACTGTGTAATTAATGTTGTACTGTCGTTGGTGATGTGTCATGTGATCACATTGTTAACAAGCATTGTGGGAAACTGTGCAAATTGGTATCGGAGTGTACAACTAGAAAGGTGACTTCTATCTGTGAAAGTGACAACTTCATTAGGTTTTTACACTCACACACATTCCATTTACTCTTTTTCCAATCTTGAAATTTAGAATCTGAAACAAATTCACCATTCATGTTGGACTTGATAATCACTGAAAGTAGTAATAGTCAAGCCTTCACAGATTGATGGCTACAAGCACAAGCCATGCGGAAAGAATTAGGCCTGCAATGAAATGTATAATCATTTATTTGACAGAAGCAGCACACTCAATGTATCTTTTGATTAAGCACTGAAGGATTTGGCAAGAGCTGAGCCCCAACTAGTCCATCAAGGGTTAAATGATCAAGGTAATTATCCCATGTGATTTTTTTATCCTGAGCACATTCATTTTGAAAAATTGCTCAGAAATTCATCTTTTATGTCAGCTCATTCATTGTTCCATATATTCACAACCATAGATCATCAGTTCCTCACTTCTGTAACTCTCAGGAGGACTTCTTTCTCAGTATTTCTTTTAGTACTAGCATTTTTCACATCAGATATTTTAATCCATAGAATTTGAATTTATGACAAATGATATATTGCAGAACATGGAAGAGTCACTCACACATTTTTTATATCGGTCCTTATGTTGAAAACTTACAGTGCCAATCAGATATCAACAGGAAGATTAAGGTTGCCTTTGTTAAAATACAGAAAAGAAAAAAAAAGATCTGGTTAGTTTAAGTTAATATTATGATATCAAGTGATATTGAGATACTTTGGGAACATTTTAGATCTCCAGTCAGACTATGTTGAAGTAATACAAATTATAAGAATTACTAATTACCCCTTACTGATTTCAAAGATAGAGATGGCAGCGTCAGGTGAATGTCTCTGAACAGCTCCAGCAGCAGCTATTGCAGTGACGGGGACTCTGATACAGCCGGCCTTGAGTAGTTTGGGAAGATGTTATGCGTATGGTTTTGTGTAATAGAAAATGTTTTGATTGATATGACATCATCAGGTAAAGCTGATTAACCTTGAGCGTGTGACTAACTACCGGCCTTTGTTTGTGATTGACTCAGAGAGAGTTGTCACCTGTAAAGAGAAACTGTGTTTGATCAGACAGAAGAATATGAAACAAGTGGGCTCTCTTTCATGTCTGTACAGTCAGAATGTTTTCAAAGGCATCAGGCTCTCTCAATCCATCCACCAGTGGAGCTATCCGCTTATTATGTGTTCCTCTGTGTCGCAGACAGGCGATGATCGCCTTAGGGTACCCGACCACAGTGTGTTCACAGATTGGACTTCATTAAAGCGCAGAAGATTGCACCGGACAGGGATCACTGAGCCCCTCTCTCTTTTTCTCCTTCACTCTGTCTCACTTGACGGACTGAACTAGTGTCCCGACGGCGGAGATTAAATATAAAAGAAAAAAATAAATAAATAATGCGAGCGGGGAAAATGGTGAAAGTTATCTTATTAAAACTTGAAAGAGTGATGCAAAAGAGGAGGAGGTGCTCATCACTGGCGCTAGGGAATATAACCAGCAGAACTACCAGTTGGCCAGATGGCCACTAAGTCTCTCAGTGTGTGTGTGTGTGTGTGTGTGTGTGTGTGTGTGTGTGTGTGTGTGTGTGTGTGTGTGTGTGTGTGTGTGTGTGTGTGTGTGGTTGTACAGGTGCGCGGTGCTGGTCATCATAAGCCTGGGGCTTTGTTGTACCTGTGTCAAATCTTCCTGCCGACTGACTTATTAAACTGTTCTCACCTTACTGTATCCCCACTTAATCATCATGACCTCCAAATTCGAAACACCCTTCACACAATTAGTTTGCTTTTTGCCAACTCAAAACATTTCACATCTGCTGTGCAAGGTGGAGTCATCTTTCTCATCAAGGGTTTGGACATCTTAAAGCAAGGCAAAAATGAACTGTTTGTAAATATCGCCCTGATAAATGATCAGCTAGATTTTGGGAAATGTAGATAATTGGCTATATATTGGTATCAGTACATTTATAGCAATAAATGGAGCCAATGATATGACGCCACCCTGCTGCATTTGGATAGAGCCGTGCAGCTGAGACTGGAAAGCATAGGATGTCGTCGCTGATGTGGACATTTTTGTTTGTTTTGGAGTAAGACAACGTGACTGTAAATTGCAGAACTGTAAGGTAATAGAGAGGACAGGACATGCCCACTACATCTTAATCTTTCTTACCCTCAGGTGTGCAAAAAAACTACAGGTTAAGAACCATTTTTCTGTAAATACAAAATACCTTTGAATATGTTTGTATAAATAAATAGTAAGGATACAAGTACAACAGTTTCCTGCTTAAGGAAGTGGAAAAGCAATGGAACCCTCATTGCTCTAATTTAATTTCCGATTCCAGACCTTTTTGAGGGGAAAATTTTTTTTCCACAGATATTTACTAGGTAGTTCCCTATGTGTGTTATCGCAACCCAAATCATATGATGATCTTCTTATGAATTTATTTATTTACGCTAGATAAACTAGATGATTGTTTCTCACTCTCATGTATTGCAGACTGATGGTTTCTGTCTTGTTTTTGGGCCTGTGTGTGTGTGTGTGTGTATGTGTGTGTGTAAATGCATGTAAATCAGCCTGCTGTATTTTGATATTTCCATGTCAATGAGTATACTTGCATTTCTATGCCAGACTGAAGAGGGCATGAATAAACAACACCTGAACAGAGCAAGTAAAGCCCACTTAGATAAAATATGCAAAAGGTGGGTGGTTTTCCAACAGGTTCCCTTTTTATGTCTTTAACTGAGATGTGGACAAACATTAGAATACAGATAATAGAGAGTGAAGAGAATAAATTAAAATATCTGTTTTGTTTGCCACAACCTTGTGTGTCTATCAGTCAAGGTGAGCGCTGGATGAGACAGTGAGGAAAAAGAAGAGTTTGTGTGTGTGTGGGCGAATAGAACTACTAAACTGTAGAGAAAAGGGCTGATGAAATGTATGTTATTTATCTGTTTTGCCAAGGTGTGTGTCCATCAACCAACTCTGCTACTGACAGAGGCCTTGATCCCTCAGAGAATTATCTGGAGAATAATTATGAGCCAAATACAGGATAACCCATCAGATTTCTCAGCTTCACAAAATGTCCTTAGCATCTATAATAAATCTCTTTCTATATTAACATCTGAAAAGACTGAATCACAGTGTTGAATTTAGAAGGTTTGTGCAGAATAGTGGAGTTTTTGACAGCCATTTCTGAAGCCCCTCTTTTTATGAAACTCATATTTTAAGTCTGATGTTTTCATCATTTGTTACTGAGGACAGTGCACCTCATAGATTGACAGCATGTTTATGTTTTACTCATAGGCAATTCATTATGGTCTTCTGAATAACGACTGTTGTGCATTGGCAGAAGTTGAAAGGAGTTCTGGGGCAATGGTTGTGCATTAAAACCAGCCAGATGTCTGTTCATGTACAGTCTCCTGTGAATAGTCAATGTTGGTTTATTTTAATGCTGGATTCAGACTATACAGTTTCATCAATTCAGAATCAGAATCAGTATTCCTTTATTGTGCCCAAACTGGGAATCTTGTTTGCCACATCAGCCAAAGGACAAAATATCACAATAAAAACTATAAGAATAGTAAAAATAAACAATGTAATTAAAAAGGTAACAAATATAATAGACTCACATATACATATAAACATGATATTGTACAAAATGAACATTTTTAATTCATAATAAACAGTGTGGCAGTGAATTTTTATCTACAAATACAAATAATAAATATGGGTATTAAAAAAATTGACCAGATGCAAACCAGTAATGCATTTTGTATAGTCGGATTGCAAAGTGCAGAGTGAGGTCTTTTGGAAGCAGTGCTTGTTGTACAGTCTGAGAGCATCATCACACACTTGGGGTGTATTAGTCTATTGCTGAAGGAGCTTATACACCCCAAGTGTGTGAAGGAGAGGTATCGAGGAATCAATTGACTGTTTTATCCTGTGGAGGGTGTCATAGTGGATAATAACCAAGGCTGCATCTGAGACACCTCACCACATCATCCCAAAAGAAAGACCAACATGTTGAAATTCTTTTTTACTTTCCACCACAAACTCTAACCTGACATGCAAGATGGTTTGTTACACAGAACCATCTGGGAAGGCGCTGCTAGAAACTATTAGATAAGGACAGGTACTTGCGAAAAACACTTGGCAGGTGATTGGACGAACCCTGTGTCTATCACTGTCTTATCAAATTACAATAGGACAGCGCCACTGCCAGCACAGCCAGCCTTTGGTTCCATTTTTGCTCTTCATTGAATACAATATAATCTCCAGCTCTGATTTAACTACTGCTATAGCAGGTGTGCTAACCTCTTGAGGAGCCAACATTGTCATTTCCAAATAAACAGTTGCCTCTCTAGTTGGTCATTACATCTCTGTCTTCTCTAGCTGCCAGTAGTTTCATGAACGAGGCTGATGGATTCACAACAAACTGCGTGTTTGGCCACAAAAGCTTGAAGCCTAGTGAGATTAATTTGCAAGATCATTATGATCTCAGGGTTCTTTCAAATCCAGCTGCATCGCAAAGACAAATAGCATAACTGTCCAAATGTTGACCAATATGCACAGCTAAACATGGTACAGCAAAGAGGAATGATGTTCTTGGCGATGCTAAGTGGAGCTTTGGAACAGAGAAAGGGTCAGCATCAATTATCTTTTCTTTTTAGATTTTTCTGAGCTCAAGACAGCTGGTGTAGCTCACACTGCTTGAGACGCGTTGTCTGTTAACATTCTTGAAGTTGGTCCAACAGCATATTTTGTCATCTAGATCAAAGGTCTTGGTAGTTCTCCAGACATGAGATGCAGATATTTTCTCGTTTTCAAGTTTGTAGACCATCCAGACACTGCGAGAAATGAAGGCACTTTTGACAGGGGTATACTCTTTATTATCTTCTCCCCGCTCTTGTTAGCATGCATAAAGCATGCAGCGTTCTCTGGCCTAGAGAGAAATGTTAACCAGGACAAGAGACATCAGAGGAGAGTCAAATGAAGAAAAACCTAATATATTTGAAGAAATGATTTAAGTGGAAACGGGCAGGCGACCCAACTCAGACAAAGTTATCAGTGTATTGTGTCCATTTTACTTTCCCCTTGAATGTCTGGCAAAAGGCAGGCAGACTACCTCGCTTAACCTTGAGTATAATAAATTATTGCTGGGAAAATAAAGAAGAACCAAATGTAATTGTTGACCCTTTCCAACGGAGAACAGAGGATGTTGTTTCTTGTTTGATAGATGCATCAGAGTGAGGAAACAATGGTCCACTATGTTTAACTGCAGGGAGGTTCATTTCAATTTGTGCTCTGTGTGCATAGCCTCCTTCACCATCCTGGGAGGTGTCTTTCCAACAACCCTATACATAATGGATTGGTTATTTGAAATCCTGAATGTCCCAGTTAAGTTTGTGTCAGTTTAATTCATGAATAATTTCGACCTTGTTTTCCTCGGGCTTGTTACCCCTACGCTCCGTACAGATCCTCTTTCTTTTTACTTCTCTGTGTGTGTCTCTCCTCCTCAGGCGCTCTCTGTTCATGAAAAAACTACACCTTCTCTATCTCTCTTCAAGCCGGCTGAAAAAACAAAACCTTCCTGTTTAGCTTTTCCTCTGAACCTCAATCCGTTGTTGTGTCATTAATAGCCCCCAGATGTTGCCTTGCACATGCTGTTTTTGTTCGTGAAGGACTTGCTCTTTTGAAGCCTGTCGCTGTGACCCAACGGCCACAACTGTATCTCGAAACAAACTTCACCCGAAATGGCCCACAAAAGAAAGAGGAAGAGGATAAAAGATGAAGAGATAAACAATCCAGAGACATAGCCTCTGTCACAGTATGCCCTTCCGAATTGACTTGCTTGTTTATGTCGGTCTCTGGTAAGCAGCACCCCGACTCCACAGCAGTCTGCAGTGTTAACTGTTGTTCTCAGTACAGAGGAGTATGAGCTCCTCAGCGGAGCTGGTCAATCAGTCATACTGACAGGCCAATAAAGGGTCTGTCTTTTAGTAAGAAAGGAATAGTAACCCACAGGTGGCCAATCTTTCATTTACTTTACCTTCTCGCTCCTGTCTCACTCTCTCACTTTTTAAGCAGTTGTTTTGTTATTGTTTGGTTCTGTGTCCAATTTAGCGTTGAACTTGGCTCCACTGCCACTGGTCCATTAAATTTTGGGTCTTTTCACGCCTGGTGGAGAGAACAACAAGTTTTAGTGGAGAGAGAGTGATTGTTCGGCCAAAGGAGAAGAAAGTAAGAAGAACAGAGAGCGTTATAAACTCAGTCTGCCACTGCCTCAGCAGGACTGGTAATAGACAACATTTGACGGTTACGCTTTGAAGAGAAAAAATGGTCTCTACCTGCGTCTGTGTTTTTCTCCTTTATGATGTTCATGCTTCATGAACTAGTGAGTGTGTGTAGGGGGGGAGGAGGGGAGCTGAGACAGTTCACAAAGCAAGCTTTTCTCTTTCTGTTTCCTTCAAAATCTCTTAATTACCCCTCCTCCTCAAATGCTCTTACTTATACTCTTACTTACTTTCCTTTTCCTCCCTACCTCTCTTTCTCTCTCTCGTGGGTCTCAAGGCCATCCTGCACCATTGCCGGACCCAACAGTTATTCAGCCACTCAGGTAGCTCCAGCAGGGAAAATTGGAGTCATGCATCACCCCACTGTAGACTGAGGATAGAAAAATTCCATTACAGTCTGTCGCATGTCTCTGGAGAAATGTCCAAACGAGAGGAAAGAGGGAGTCTGTAAAGCAAAAGACAGACAGCAGGAATGTTTAAATAGAGATAGAGAACAAAGGGAATATTTTGATAAAGAATGTCCGGTTCGGGGACAGACAGGATAAAAGGGTAATGGCTATAAAGTATCACCATTACAATGCATCACTGTCATAACCGCGGGGCCGGAGCAGCAGTGGGACCATTTGAACCTGCTCAGCTCTGCTCTCGAAGGAGCTGCGTCACCGGGACTGTCAGCCACATCTAGAGATAGAGCTGATCCATTTTTAATAGAAATCTTTAGAGTAAACAGATGTGGTGGAGCTGTGAATTTAAGCTGTTTTGATGAGAAGCATTTGTCGTGATGTGCCCTTTGGAAGACGCGGAGTTCTTTAAAGCTCCAAGGATGTCTATGTGACCCCAGAACTCCCTGGTGTACAAATAATTATCTTTTTTTTTTTCAAATGATGTACCCTTCGTGGTTATTTTATTTATTGTGTTGTTTATTGTATATGTAATCAGTCTATCATGTGGCAGCAATTCAATATAGTCGAGGGGTTTGGTTGTTGCTCAGACCTTCAGTAGACCTTCAGTAACCCCTTTCACAGTAGTCAAAAGTATCCGGCGTAATGTAAATGGGTAGAATTGTAGTAGTAGTCACAGGTGTTTGTCAGCTCCAGCTCCAGCTCCAGATCTAATCGGCTGTGATAGAAACACAACACCTGGGTGGACATGCAAATTTTCACCCCTTATCAAACATTGTGCTGCGACATGCCTCGAAGTTAATGACACTGACGTGTTGATACTTAAGGAGCCCAGACATGACATGGTCAAAGAAATAATTAAATTGTATTGTATATTGTGGCCACAATATAACTATAACGTGCACACAAAATACTAATTCATGGCCACAAAATACTAATTTGTGGCCACGAAATAAATACAATGTGCGCACAAAATACTAATTAATAATATTAATATCATTCCTGGACATCTGGGTAAGAAAATCGAGCGCACCTTCTCTAGAAACTGCAATAGCCTCCGTGATGTCCTTATGGTGAGTGTCTTTTCTTATTCTGTAAATAAACTGGCTACACATTAGCACAACAAAACAACGTGTAGAAACATAATGAGGATAAATAGTTTGTGAGTCGGATGAGACGTCAGCAGGTAGGCTACCTGTTGTAACAAAGTATCAAACATGGTTAAATAACTAAATGCAGGATAACAAGATATTGACTAGAACAGAATAAGAAAAGACGCTCACCTTAAGGACATCACGTAGGCTATTGCAGTTTCTAGAGAAGGTGCGCTCGATTTGCTTACCCAGCTGTCGGGGAATTATATTAATATTATTAATTAGTACTTCGTGTGAACATTATACCTACTTCATGGCCACAAATTAGTATTTGGTGCGCACGTTATGCTTATTTCGTGGCCACAAATTAGTATTTTGTGGCAATGAATTAGTATTTCGCGGGCATGAATTAGTATTTCGTACACGCATTATAGCTAAATTGTGGCCACAATAAAATGTTTTTTTTAACATCTCATGTCTGGGGCTCTGTTGATACTTGCCTGAAAGAGAGGCTAAAGTAAAAGATTCCAAAAAGTAACCACAATTAAAGCCTTCGGTGTTGTTAGCTGAGCCTTGTCAGCTCCTGATTGGTACTGCGCCTGTACAACTCTCAACAGAGAGGAGAAAGAAGCAATATGTATCACTCCTTCACAACTTCCGTTAACTCTCCTGAAAAAAAAAATGTGTCTGGTTTAGAACTGTATTAATTAAGACTTTTTAAACAGGTGTCTTCTGGATGTAGTCTGATTGGATATATGACATTCTACTGTCTACTGATCCCTGTGTTTCCAGCGAAACTTCATCACCTGACAATGGGAAATAAGTCAAATTCTTATTTTTTTTTTAATCCTGGATTTACACTCTAATTATGCTGTAAAAGTGGTATGATTGATTTTGACAGTTTTTTATCCTTTCGGTGGTTTTAATTTATCCTGGTGAGAAACTGAAACTGAACTCTGCAGTGGTGTTTTGGTGATGAGATATGAGTAGGAATCCCAAAGGTAAACTATTAAAACCATCTGCCAACAATTAAAATAAAGATTAGCTTTGTTGTCCTGAGTAGGTACTCAAACATGGAGTTTTATTCCGGATTGTCAATGCGTTCATTATACTTAGACAGAAATAGGCATACAGCTAAGATCAAGGCCAACATAGTTGAACAGTGGTAAACATAAACAGCTCAGTATTCGGTACATACAAGTAAGTGAAAAAAAGATACAAATATTCACAAGTGATATGTTAATAAAAAGCCACGGTAAACGACAACATATAAATACCACAAAGGTGATCTATTTATTCCTGGAAGATCATCTGGTAACCATGGTAACACATACACACGTCAACATGTGGGTGCAGTGTTTTTTTCCTACTCCATTTAAAACAGGTGTGTGTTGTGCTTGTGACCCGCTCTGTGTACTTTAGCAGTTCCTCACTAAAAACTCAGTGAAACAAAGCCATCCCACGGTAAATGAATGCCCATTAACAATCTGTTTTTTTAATTTTTGTCTGGACCAAATAAATCTCACCTCAAAAATGCCGAGAGATAACAGAGGCTGGTGCGACTGTTATTCACAAAAAGCAAGCATTAGAACAGCATCTCTTGGGGTGGAAAATGTTGAACCTTAAAGAGGAGGGGCTACACACCAGACCATACCAGGTGGTGGTGTAATGGTGTGGATGATATTTTCTTGGCACACAACAAGTCCTACCAACTGAGAATTGTTCATTTGCTACAGCCTACTTGAGCTGACAAACTGCAGCCACTGCATAAGGCTATAGACCGAATCATCACTATGACAGCAACAGTCACTTCCTGGCAGACAGCAGGCACTTGATTTACAATGAGGAAATATGTCAAATCTGTCCATTTCTGTGGTCATTTTCAGCCGTAATTGTAACATTAACAGATATAAAGGCAGACAGTGTTCTGACTGTGTTGCTTTGCTAGCATTTTCAATGTCCGCCAAACACCGCCAGCAGTTCAGATAAACTGCTAGTTTGAGGTAAACTCAAGCTGTAATTTTCTTTAGCCTGTGGCCCAACAATTAAGTTAGATTTCCAACGTAGCGCTAGTGAAAGTGTTGTGGTTAATAAGATATGACAACATCAAACATGCATTTGAGATGAACGAGAGGATTGTACAAACTTTTATATAACGTGATTAAAAAAAGTGGTCATTTGTATGTAAGATAGTGTGCAGTGCTTGCAGCACCTTGTTGAATACAGAATTCAGGATATTTAGGTTGTATAATAGGATCCTGCATCATACGAAAAAGGTAAACCTAATAAAGTGTATGAAAAGTATGGAAACCCATACTAGGGCTGCCCGATAAATCAAATTTTCATCGTCATCACGATATGAACATGTGCGATAAACACATCGCACAAGACTGCCTGACACGCGATGAATAAGATGGACTTATTTTGGATTCAGGGGAGACGACCTGTTACAAACACAGGTACTGTGTAAAACATGCCGAGCATGTTGTTGCAACTTCTAGAGGAAATACAACCAACCTCCATCACCACCTGCAATACAACCATAAAGACCTACACGAACAATTTAAAACTGTTGTTAGTCATCATTAACTTTATAGTTAATAATATGCAAACTTCAATATTTGTTAGTTTATCGCAGGTTATATCGTCATCGCAATATTGAACAGTGTTATCGCACATCGCAGATTTTCCTCATATTGTGCAGGCCTAACCGATACTTCTCCAAAGCTTAGAAATATATGTTGGGTGCATGGAAGTTGCAGGAGTCAACAGCAAACAAAACCCTGAGAACTCTCAGAGAAGTGCTGATGAAGGCTTGGTCCTGTTGAAGACTAATAAAGTGACCACTTAAAATGCAATATGTTGGAAGTTGGTGGCAGGCCTGACATACCACCCCGAAGCATCCAAATTTGACGATATTGGGGCTGGGTATCGAACTTCCGTACTTTCATGGCACTGACCGAATTAATAGTGCAGGTGATTGGCTGGCTAGTTCATTCCCAGTCAAGAGGCTCATGGATTTGTAATGTAATCTTTTGTTAAAAGGGATTTCATAAAATTGAAATCAAAGAAAGGTATCTTTATTCTTTAACGATACACAGTCTTTAACGATACACAGTCCTAGATTACTTGGAATGGGGCTCAGCAGTCAACTATCTAACTAGCGTTTTGCACCTTTAATGTAAAAATAAACAAGTGAAAATGCATATTAAAAGCACAGTGGAGGAGAAAATGCATGTTGGAACACTATACAGTACACAACATGCCTAACTGAAATCTTGAATTTTCTGTTGATAGAGTTAGCAAATGCAGATCTGTTTGCCGGGTGACTCACATTCCTACACATGGCATGGACCCATTGCATGGTATGTGAGTGCCCTTTAGGCGTTATGGGTAATCACCAGTTGTAACAGTGTTACTGAGAATAAAAAAGAGCACTTTTGCTTCCTGTTTCAAAGAGAATCTCTGGTTCTTTAGCCGCAGATTTTAGTTATTTCCCAAAAGGCCTTTACTTTGATCTGCTTCTGCAAGAAGCTGTGAGAGCCCAATTTCCATATACTGTGGAAGAGCTGAAACCTGCTTTTCTTTTGTCGTGCCATTTAGCAATGAATTGTACATGTTGTGCAAGATCTGTAACAGAAAAGGCTTGTGAAGTCTGGCAATGAATGTGCCAGTTTTTAATTTAACTGTATCGCGGTAGTGTAATTTGTTTGGGAGTTCTCCTGAACTGTTGCAGATGTTAAAGTGAAGATTTGAACTGGGAAAAATGTATTTACATCAAACACATTACCCATGACAAATCATACACAGAACAGTACAGACATATCCAGAGTGAAGTGATATTAAGAGACCTAGACTGAGCTGATCTTTCGCCTTCTCACAACTGTACTTTCCGAATGTAGTTTTGAGAGGGGTGGAGAGGGAATATTACAGATGTTCTTCTGAAACTACCGTTTTCAAAGCTGTGGTGAGCCGATAAGGTTTTACTGACACCTGCATCAACAAACTGACCCCCATCTCTCATTCACTGTCACCGAAAAATGGAGCTGAAAGACAGCACGGCGAGAGAAATGGAAGGAAGGACAGAGAAGGTGGTTGAGATTAGGTGGACAGGGAAGGAGGCGGTGATGAAATGAAATGACAAAAGATGGGATGGGAGGAAAGGCAAGAGAAGAGGAGGACGAGACAGCAGAACAGCGCTAGAAGAAAGAGGAGCTTGACAAACGAGAGAAAGACGACATCAACATGATGAAGAGAGAGGCGGGAGGTTCAACGAGAGGCTAACGTTTTTTTAGTTCTTTCTTGAATGTTGCGGGCCGAAAACCATCTTGTTTTGGGTAATATAGCCTTTTCTAAATATCAACATTCAATATGAAATGTTGGAACCTGATAATAGTGTTTAACAAATTCAGACCAACATAGATTATCTTAGAAAGTGAAAGGGAAGCTGTTGTGTTGTGATCTCTGGACGAGTTCGCAAGCAGTCACGAGCAACACCGTATGTATCATTTTCCAATCAGTGGATAATCTCCCACAAAACTATAACCAGTGTTATCATTTCAAAAATGCTGTTTCTTTGGCTCTACTGTGTCATCCTCTACGACTCTGTCTTTGTTATCAGTTTTTGTTTCGGAGGACGGGAGTATTTTCTTGCTCTCTTGTTTTAAAAATATCTGAGGCTGTTTGTCAGCCAGACAACAGTCAGACAGTTTGGGCTCGTAGCAATTTTACCGATAGCAGCTGAATATGACTTAAGAGCTGCATACACGTTTACAGGCACCAGTCAAGCCAGAAAGCTTCTATGGCAGTAGTTTCAATGCAGTTGGTATGACTGTGTGTGACTTTGTGTGACTTTGTGTGTGTGTGTGTGTGACTTTGTGTGACTTTGTGTGTGTGTGTGTGTGTGTGTGTGTGTGTGTGTGTAAGAGAGAAAAAGATATTACCTCTCTCCCAGACTCCGTTCTGTGTCTTTTTCTCTCTCTGTTCTGAAGGAGCTTTCAAGTCTGATGATAAGGCACGCGACTCCTGAACAAGAAAGCATGCTGAAGGACTAATGGCCTTATTAACAGCTGGGGCCAGCATGTGAGACATACAGGCAGAAATGACATCTCTTTAGCCATGGATGCAGAAGGACAGACAGAGGGAGAAATAAGAAAGCGATGGTAGGTGGGCTGGGAAAGAAACAACTAATGACTGCAGAGATGGGAGGCAGACAGGAAGGGGAGAGAGGGACTAAAACAGACAGATGGAGAGACTCACAGACACACTCACACACACACACACACACACACACACACACACACACACAGTCAATCTGTTGTCCTATGGAATCTTTTGCATCTCAGTTCGGGTCACCGTTTCTAACAATTGGTTAATCTTTTCATTTATATCTATTAATACTTCACTATGGTATTTAAAATATGTATCATCCTGGTCTCGAGAGGGATGGGATCGTGGCGGCTGTCAAATACAGTAAAATGCTGGGACTGTTTTTTTTTTTTTTTTAACATTGACTGTGTGCAAAGGGGCCCAGTGGAAAGCAAGCAGACAGACACAAAGTCAGATTTAGACATAGGCAGAGAAGGGGGTGAGTGAGATGAGGAGGAGAGATACAGAAGGGTTGAAAGAAATCAGACAAGAAAGAAGGAAGACAGACAAGAGGGCTGACAGAGGAAATCAGATGGGCTGGGACCAGACAGGATACTGTAGGAGGACTGGCTGGGGGGGTGGCGTTCCACCTGCTGAGGTCCTACGTGAAGGACATCTCATCTGTGTGTGCGTGTGTGTGTGTGTATCTATGTGTGTACGTGTTAGTATCGATGCACTGTATCTTGTATGGATGTGTCCCCTGTTGTGTTTGTGTTGATTTTTGTTTATCTGTGCTTGTGGGTGACTCACAATGTCTCTCTGGGTAGTGAGTGTGTGTGTGTGTGTGTGTGTGTGTGTGTGTGTGTGTGTGTGAGTGCACACCTGCTTATCTGTGCAGCGTGAACTGAATATGTGTCCACCAGATGCCTAACATACTATGTGTAAAAAAAACAGTCACACTGAGAGAATAAACAGTGAACTGTGCTCATCGCTACATCTGTTACAGTCTTCGACCAAATTAACTTACCTCTGGGAAACACTAATGATGCTTTAGTTTCATTTTGTTATTTGACATCTGCACCTGTGTTCTGGTCTAAATTTAATCCTTCAACTAAAAATTAAGGATAAAAACTGTTTGGATGAGCTACAAGGACATTTTTCACCATCATCTGTGATGGAAATTCAGATGGAGTTTAATTCTAGTGCTTTACTTTAAGAACATTAAAACACAAACTAGAAAGTGAAAAGAAAAAAACAAAAACAAATGAAAGATTGACACAGTTAATTAATTATAATTCAGTGTGCATTTCTCACACATTTCCCTGCTCCAGTTCAAGCAGCTATCATGATCATTTTGTTTGAATTACGTTTTTCTGTCATCAGCGATCATTTGATCAGATGAGTTTCTCACAGAAGCGGAATACTTAAAACACATTTTTGCCTTAATTTGCACCGCTTAGAGCAGAGTTCTATATTTAAATCCATCCTGCTCCATCCCTCTTCTTCCTATGATTTGCATATGAGATGCACCAATCCTTCTTTATCCGTCTGAAATTGATTTGAGTCCAAAACTTTTAGTTGACACCTAGTATGAATGTGATATCAATGCTCATCTTTTTCTGTTTGAAATCAGTTATAACACTTCATATTAGGGTGTACATATTTGATATTGACCAGTTGCTCACTAGCATGCATATAAGAAGCATTTTGGCTTTTTATTAGTCATTATCAAGTACTTATTAATGCCTTATCCTATGTATTCCTAACTACAGTTACTCTTCCATTAAACAAGAAACCCCATAACTTCCTCAATGCTGCTTATTAAAGTAATTGAGGAAGTTATTTTACATTAATTTTGATCTTAATATGCTTTGCTCAGTATTGGCCTTATAAGGTGGTCATGTCACAAGAATAATTATTCTCCTTTACTAATACTACAGACATCTGGTTCATTTTAATGAAGCAAAAATAAAACTGCAAGTGTTCATAGTGTCCAAAGAAATACAACTAAGTTTTTCTAACTCAGGTATGTCTTGTTTATAACTACTTCACTAGTAGAACCTGTATTTGCTAATAAGAGTCAGCAGCTGATCACACTACGATGCGTTGCCAGCAATGATTTACTAGCAATTACATATGACGAATGGTTGTGCACACAGCCATGCTCCATAGGCACACCACACTATTTTGCCCACTATGCTTTTCCAAGGCATTCTTCTCCGCGTTTTTAGCAAGTCTCTGTGATTAGGGCGTCAAACTACCAATAAGCAGTAATTAAGAGGTATTTGACCTTGTATTTGTACAATATGGTCATGCCAAAAAAAAAAGAACCAAAATGGTACTTATTTTTGCAGACAATCAGCTCTTATTTAATGGTTAATATGTGAACCCGAATAAAGTCTTACCAAATAAAAAAATCTCAATGTGAGATATATGAAATATGTTGAGTAATGTGTGAGATATGAGGTTATAACTACACAACAGTCATTCATTCTGAGTTGAGATTCATACACCAAACTTCTGTTGTTGCAAAGAAAATGAATTAAATTGGTCAGAGCAGGCCATACCCATCTGTTGTGTAAGGTCAGTATTGACACTGATAGTGAGCCAGCTTTCAAATCAGCACATCATTTGTAAGTATTTGAATTGATCCATTGCGGAACCAGTATCCAGAAACTACCATTTTTGTTCCACCTCTGGCTACCACTTTTTAATCAAAGCGCAAAGCTTGGCGATGTCTTTAAGTTCCACAAAGTTGGAAAAGGAAAACATCCTACAAGAAATTGCACTTCTGAAATATAAAGTCAGCTCCTTGTTACCCCGAAGTAAGACTATCGACAATCCACTACTGGCTTATTGTGAAACACCAATCTTGTCCCCAGACTCTGTTAGCTGTGGAGTAATATGTCAGGATGCCAGTGGCTCTGCTTAAGCAAACCTCCAAGGAGGGTCTTTATTGACTCACCAGGAAGACCAGCAAATTTGGACTTCAAAGGGCCTTCACGCCCACACACGTGCTTGGAGTTATTCTGGGTGATTAGACTTCAGGTTGAAGCCGGGTGGATTTATACTGGGAATTACCTGCATCAATGTAATCGAAAGAATGATAAAGGTAGAAGTCGTCTCTCTCTGACAGTTGCAGAGAGGAAAGAAGTTGTCTGTCAAGTTGAGAATGCTTGTACTGAATGTGTCAGTCAGTGAGTGAAAACGTGTGGGGGTGACTGCAGGAGTATTTATGTGTTACCTCCTTTTCAGAGTTGTTTTTCCTGTTCCTGCATTTGAACAAAGTCAAGTGCAATGATTATCACATTCCGGGTCCCATCCTCTAATCACCGGGATGATTACTGTAACTCAATTTGATCACGGCAAGCTTCCCAGGCAACTTGTTTTCCTTTCAGTATTATTGGCTTTTGCAGTTTCAGCTTGACTAGTGCAGTGCCTGTTCAAATCAGTTTGTCCGGTACACATTATTAGGAAATGTGAAGGGTGTTCAGATCCAATCTTAAGCCCCCTGAACTGCTCACAAACTCTTTAGAGCTTCCTAAATAATATCAAACATGTTTGATGGTTATGATTTAAAATCTGGATGATTGCATCCGTGTTTTCCGAGCCAGACCACACCAAGCGAAGAGAAAGTCATCTCGGAACAGCTGGTGGTGCTGCCAAGGCAATTGTAAACATTCTAGCCCTCGAGGCTAACGTCAGCTAACTTACTAACGTTGACAGAAACCTCACAAAGGTGAAAACTCACCTCCAGTTCTTGCTGAAGAATAGACGGCTGTGTTGACTGTGTCTCCGCACTGACAAACACTCCACAGACTTGTTTAACCTTCTCCTTTTTTTTTCTCATTTCAAATGGATTACAACAGCAAGTTGTACTACACAAATCTTCATTTTGTTTATGTCTGCTTCACCGTGAGATCATGTGACACAGATCACGTGTGAGCCCAGCTTCAGGCTGCGGAGCAATGAAGACAGAGCACTGAAGCCCTGTATTCAAATGTATTAATATTGAATGTGTGACATTTCCAAATTGCCCCAACTTTGACACTGCACTTCCTTTGGTCCTGAGCAACACAGCTGCAAAATAGCAAATGGCGCAAAAAAACGGTTCTCATGATATATGAATGAACAGACAGATGGACAGAGATTTCTTGCTGTATAGTTTGATACCTAAGCTGAACTCTAAAGACGTTTCATGAAATCACATACAGTACTGTTGTTGGTTGATGTGTTTGTACACGGTCTACACTTGCAGCCAAGAGAATATTATATTCATTCTCAAAATACTAATTTTCACTTTTGTTTAAAACACACAGGAGGATTTAAATAATATTTACAGTCAATGACAGTATTTTTTCTAAGACACTTTATGTATAGTCTTATCTAGTCAGAGATTTGTTTGTTTTTGAAGACAGGGTATGGCGTAATAGGAACGATCATAGAAATATTACAGGAATTTCATGGGAATATTACTCTCAGCAGTGTATGTCTGTGATCTTCTCCTTCTTCCATGACCACATGTTGCTTCTTGTCACTTGGATCATGAGGGTGATTAAAGTCAATGGAGTAGATATGCTTCAATATAGTATAGAATTGAGTATTTATAGCACATCATCTGTAGAATATGATGAATCTGAGACGAAACCGATGGAAGGGCAGAATGGCGAGAGGAAGGTGCAATTACAAATCAGTCTTCTACTTCAGCGCCACAGACAGCTCCATTGATTCACCAGTACGCATCACAGTAAGCTTGCTAATATTTCAGAGCCATTGGTGTGAGCAATAGATTCTAACTCGCATGAACCTCAGTCAGATCAGTCATCAATGGATCAATGAGTTAGTGGACTAGACTAACATGTTCACCTAAAAAGCCATCTGCTCCTGCACTCGCTCTGCTACTACAGGATGGAGCGGGAGGCTGGCAGGTTAACAAGGGGGATCTATTCTGGTCAATTCGCTAACAAGGGGAGGTGTTAGCCCCCTCATCCGGTCTCAGATGGTCAACTGGTCTTATCTAGCACTATTTTCTCCTTAATAAGGTTTAGAATCTGGGGACGAGCCCTGTAGTTTTAATTAATTATTTCAAGCCCTGTTAGACTGTAACTGAATATGGGCTTTGTAGACAAACTCAAATTAACTGTGCAGGCAGGGTCTCTATTAGTGGTGCCTTGTTAGACATTCAGTTAGTTACTTACAGTCCCTTGTTGGATATTCCGAGTGCACACACAGTTGCTGTACAGCACATAATAACAGCCTCTCGTCTGGAGGATGGTTATCCCTGTCTATCAAATGTAAGGCATACTGCCTTTGTGCAATGGAAGAAAGGACAATGCATTATGGAGACAGCACACTGCTGAATTATAAGAGCAGCACAAAAATGCATAGATCTTGCAACGGTAAACTCTGTAAATAAGCAGCGTAAATGTACAAATCTTAGAGCTTGACTGAGAGCAATATACAAATGGCCTGAAACTTTTTTTAGAAAGGTAAAATGTGTGTCAAAACATCATTAAGATGAAGAATAGTGCTGCAACAATGCCTTAGCCTACAAATCTTGTTCCACAGATCTTTGAAAACATGTTTGCTTTCCACAGACCACAGCAAATGTCACCTCATTGTGATCATTCTCTCTAATTATGAATCACAATACAGGTCGAAATAATCACAAGGTTTTTGTTTGACCATGTTGTACAGCCCTATTTAAGAATGATTTAAAGTTGGGCTGGGCAATATATTGATTTTATTTTATCAACGTGGTATGAGACTATATATTGTCTTTGATTTGGGATATTGTTATATTTTGATACAGCATTATTGATATACATTTTCATGTTTTTCTGTGATTTCTTTTATTTAGATTTATTTTGCAGTTTTGTCCCCATGTGTCAGGTGTTTTTTGTTTTTATTTCCTCCTTTTGTGTGAATCCCGGCCCTTTTTTCTGTGTTTACCTGTGTCCTGTTAATCAATCAGCACTTGTGTGTATATGTAGTCTGTGTGCTCCCTGTTGTCTTTGTCAGTTAATCCTGTATTGTTCACCTGAGCTCGTTCCCGTGTCTCCTCGTGGTATGTTCCTGTCTTTTTGTTCCTCGTGTTTTTACTGGTTTGTACTTTGCTTTTTGTTGTACTTTGTTAAGCCTTTTTCTTTTTGGTAATTTTGCAGTTCTTCATTTAAAGCTTGTTTTTTTTTTTGCTGCCTAATGGGTGTTTTTGCATTTGGGTCCTCACAATTTTTGCCAAAACCTGTCCTCATTTGCTGAACTTCCCAGACTCTGCTACTTGTTCTAATACTTGCCTTTACCCACTTAGTCATTATATCCACATTCCTGAATATGTATCAAAAATCTCACTGTGTCAAAATGTTGTCGAAGTTCTAATAGTCATCCCTATAATGTCACAATATCAATATCAGGGCATTTGATCAAAAAATATCATGATATATTATGTATTCTGAGCATTTATGACAAGATGTTTTGAGGACATTTCAAAATATTGAGCTATAAATTGCGTAATTGTGTTTACTTTGCATTAAAAGCCCTCCACTCACAAGCTTACAGTATGTCACTGCTACCATTGCTTCCATAATCTGTGATCATAAAACAGTACATTAAGCCTGGAATGATTCCATTGTCTGTCTCATCAAGGAGTAGTTTTTTCCAAGTCCAGTGGTTCCTTCACTGGCAGCCTGGAGCCGGTTGGCCGGCATGCCTCCAGCCACGGTATACTGGCTGTGTGGTGGCCCACTGCTGGGCATAATCTACATCACCGCCATATGCCTCAGTGCTGGACCGTCTCTCGGCTGTTTGTCTGCTTCCTGCATTCCTCTCCGTCTTCCTGATTTCCCTCTACATACATCTTCCCCTCTCTCTTTGTCTTCCTCACACACTGTCCTCCTATCTCTGTCTCACACGCGCATATAAGGCCTAGTGACAACACACTCCACAGTTATCTGTCTCTCTGCCTTCTCTCAATCTCCGTTTACACATTCACACACAGGCTATCAACACACAACACTGACGTTCCCTTTAAACAACATTCCTTATGATGGTGAAAATGTGTTAACCCTTTGTTAACCACTTGGGAATCATTTGAATACTAGCAGGAGATCTGTTCTCAAAACCCTGTCATTATCTTCTCATGACGGATCAGAAAAATTTGAGATGAACGTGAATTTGCCAAAGCCTGACATAACTTTCCTATGTGCCTCAGACTTCAATGGGTGTCCAAAAAGTATTAAAACATTAAAAAGAATGGCCCTGAATAAAGCACATAACCTTCGCCAAGGCCCAAAAGTCCCCTTAAATTCAATCAAGCCTAATGTAATATCACATAAAACATATTATATCCACTAGATGTTGATTTTTATGAGGATCAAATTGTAGTCACTCATAGATACCTCCAAGATCAATGCATTATTCCCTAGGAAAATAATGACAACGTCCCGGATCCGCACCAGAAGTTAATGTAGTCTTTTCTGAGTCAATACCCATCTTCTATCCAAGTTTAGTGGTGCTGTAAACAATCTCTAGCACACATATAAATGTGTACTAATTCATGTATTGGTCACCGACAAATGCAATATGTACTCATGTTTAAATCATGTTTGCTTTTTTAAGTGGCAAGTGGCTAACTGTTTTGACTCAGTTTTTAGTAAATGTTTATAGTGTTGAGTAAAAGTGCCACTGCAGTTTGTTTATAGCCTTACATTAGCCTTTTCCTTCTTGCAATTGCAGTTTGTCTTAAAAAAACATATAAGTGGTGTTCATTTGTGAAGATTATCTTGCTGAACAAAACATGTAAGTATGATCAACTGGTGTTAGCCACAGAACTAATTTTCTGCAATATTCCAAAAATCACATTAGGTTTTTTATCAAGGGAACCAGTGCGATGCAACCTTTTGGGTTACATTAATCCTACCGCTCTCTGTGGTTTCCTTTCTATAGTTTTTGCACCTGACACACTCTCACTAGAAAGTTTGGAAATAAATCCCTCAAATTTCAGATGTTTCCACAAGGGGCAGGACAGACGTTGTTCCTTCCAATGTACTTGGTCCCACAATACCCATGTGTGCTAGTGTACTTAAGATGAATGTGGGACTGGCAGTAACTCATTGTCTGGGCTGGTTGGCCATGAGGCTGTCCGTCTGCTGTTATGGTCTGTTCTTAGAAACCTACTGGGAAGCAGTGATATTGTGCTTCAGCCTCTCTCTTAGTGCTGGTGTGTGTGTTTGTGCGTGTGTTTCTCTGTGTTTCTGCAGGTGTGTGTATGTTTCTCTGCACAGTGTCACAGACAGCTATGATTGATGTGTTACCTGGCTAGCCTGATTAATTACCCCCCAGGTCGATGTCACGAGGCATACTCCACCAGAATACATACATGCACACACACACAGACACATGGCGCCCCACCCGCAGGCCCATACATATGTGATGTAGACGTAGATCATGCTTACGCCGTGACTGCAAACGCATAGAGTGCAAACAAACATTAACATACGGTGTTCCCTTGTGTATGTTGTCAACCTTGAATGGAATAATTCAGTTACCCTCTGGGCCATGAAAAACAAATATGCCCCAGTGTTTTGACCTCAGATGTCTTTATGTTTAGTGCCTTGATTTCATCAGCAACACCTTTCCACCTCCTCCCAGTGCATTATAACAGAATCATCATGTGGTTAACGGATATGTGATGAATAGCATAATTTATCCTCATTACTGAAAAAATATCATTATTTGACCGTGTGTGTGGCGTATCAGGAAGAAAGATCTGTTATTTTAGCATCCACCCCTATTTTATTCTGGGTTGCTTTTGCTTCAGTTTGGTGGTTTGCTTTCCCTCCTCCTCCCCCACAGTGGCAACACAGCCATCCTAAGTGATAAATAGGCTTCAATTAAGGCTCTGCTATGTAGACTGCAATGTGTCATCTGTGCCTAGGTCGCCTTAACATTTATTCAATAAGGATTCAGCAGTGAGCAAGAGAGAGGGAGGAAAGACAAATGGAGCCTGAAGATTCCAGGTCATGTTCGTCTGCTATCTGGGGAAAAAAGCTCCCCGCTGATTATTGTATTGGCGTCGCCACAGCGGTTTAGCATCGGTGTTGTATTCATCAAATCAGGCTTGAAGGCAGCTCAGTGTTATTAGGTTATTTCTTGGCTAACTAATGACTATTATTCTTTATGACAGCAGATTCACTGTGCATCTGTGTGTACTCAGTAAACAACCTCAGGCTCGTTTCAGTGTGAGAGTTTGGGTGAGAATGTTCCTTTTCCTGTCCATAGGCGCTGGACGGGAAAAAGAAAATTGTCAGATGTGAATTAAGATGTTCTTTCACACAAGTGTGCTTTAATTAGGTATTAGTGGGATTTTATTTGTGCAACGATTAGTTTCGTTCTGTCTTTCCTTTCGAAACTAAAATAAATGTTGTGTTGATGATGGATTCAGAGCGGAGGATAAGTACGAGGGGTTACCTGTCTCTGCTTTGGCTTTAAAATGCCTCATTACTGTGACTTGGTGCAAAGCAACACAGGTCACCTTGGAGAGAATTGCTTTTCTGTAACATTTGATTAAGAACCCACTATGTCTTGTGCCATTTTGAATACCATGAAACTCTGTATCATTCAAGCCCAAACTGACATTTCAGGAGAAAAGCGCTGTCATACATTGATGGTGATGTAAATCTTGAGAGGGAGGAGAGAGAAAGAGGGGGGAAGAAGGGGCAATTACTTCCCCCCCCCCCCAAGTTTTATGAGAGACTTCATAAGGGCCATATCAGCAATGTTCACAATCAGAAACTGTTTTCTCGTGTTTTAATTGGAAGAGGCGTGGCGTACAAACTGATCGTGAGCAGTGGTGTAATGTAATTTTGATGAGCTAATTCCAGTTGATTTTCTGGCATTCGTGTGTACGTGAACAAGCGCCTGTAAGCATGTTACTGTGCGTGTGTATGAATGAGTATCCCTCCGGTAGATTCATTAGATAAGGCCTTTGGTAAATTGTTTCCTGCCGAAGTAATGAATGATCTGTTCCCTGCGGAGGACTTAAGGGCGACTGAGAGAAAGAGGAGGGAAAGGGAAGTGGAGGAGCACAAGAGGAAGTTGAGGAATAGATGTGTAAAGAAGTGAGGTGTTGAATTAAAAAAGGAGAAAGCAGGAGAAGGGGAAGGAAGAGGAGATAGCGGAGGCAAACTAGATTAAGGGCCAAAGAGAGCTTTGATTGGCTAATTTTGCACAACCCCTCGCTTGTTTTCATCAATGGTTCCCAGAGGTTGGGAGAGACGAGGTGTGCAACATTTATGTAGATGAACAGGAGGGGTTCTGAAGGCTCTGTGACCGTGTATGTATCTGCGCATGAGTGTGTGCGTAGACTCAAATTTGAAATATTATGCAGCCTGAGTTCCCCCTGCCCATCTGTTCTCCACATGTTCTCCTTGCGTCTCAGCTCGGCTTGTTTTTGGTTTCACGTCCCCCTGCAGGCAGTCATTTAAAGACATGCATCTATGTGTCTCTGGCTCACCTCTGTTGGATGCGCTTAGGGTGGTTCAGCCCTGTAAGTGAATTGACCTATGAGCCTCCTCTGTGTGGGCGTATTTCCCAGGATGCTAGGTTTGGAGGCGGTGTTCACTGGGCGCCTCATTATGTTGGAAGAGGGGACTCGAGGGAGGAAGACAGGTTTTTGGGAGCAACATCCCTTCTGGCTGTGCTTCACAGAATTTTCTTGGCAGATATATTTGTGTTTTTCCTAGTGTTTGTTTTTCTCTCTTCTCACTCTCGATTGCATTGTTCCGTTGGAATGAATGAAACCGTTGTGCTGAATACAAATGTAGCCTTTAAATCGAGGCTTGTGCCTCAGAGGTGCATTTCACACCATTTTAACTGGTTTGTTAGGCAACCCTGAGGTCTGTGCTTAGTGGTAATTATCTGAAGTTCAACAGACTATTAAGATGCATGCACGTCTAGTGTTGCATGTGTAGAAGAGAGCAACGTAAAGACGGGCCTTGAACAAAGTGTGCCATATTGGGGAGCCTTTGTATCCAGCGCACCTTCTAGTATAAATATAGTTGCTTAAGTGGGGTCACTGGCAACAGGATGCTGAAAATGTGAGTGTTGTTATAATATCTGCAGTAGCTAGAAGCTGTTAAATGTAGGCGCATTTTAGATATTTATCTCCTCAGACTGCTTCTTCAAGCTTATATGGCTAAGGTGTTTTGCTAAAGGGTGCTTAATAAGAGTTTTAAAAGTCTTATATTGCATAAAGTGAGATGTCCATTTAGTTTTTAATCATAAAGCAGGTCAAGGTGCTACATAAATATAGATTGCTTTAAAAAAATCAGTCATTAAAGGAGAGTGTGCAGACAGAAGGTGAATAAAGGTGCTGCAGCGAGAGGCAGTATGAGAAAAATAATGTGTTTTGGTATCACTTTATATTCATAATCTTGAATAAATGCTACATCTTCAGTTAGTTAAACTTCGCTGTACCAAACTAAAACATTATGGTAACCATCATATTATGGCAAATGTATAGAAAATTCAGCTTTAGTTAATAGTTATTTCACTGTAAACAAACAATGATGTGCTTTTTTAAACCACCTATTAAGCATTGTTCATTGTAAAGTTGCAAGTGATGTAAAGACTGTGTGTGAAGACTGTAAATGGTCGATAAATACAGTGTAGTTAATCTATAAACATTAATTGGCTGCCTCTATTGAGTTGTATCTGATGTTTATAAACCTTTACAGTTGCGTAATAAATGGTTTATAAAGCATTTGGGTCAACAGTGAATAAACCAGCATCTAAAGCTAGATTAACTCGAAATGCACTATATATCAATGAAAGTTATCATAAAGTGTTAACCTTTTTTTGAACATAATTGCAAGTAAACATTTCATAATGTAAAAGTATGAACCTGAAAAGGGGCATACATGTGAACTTTAATGTATTCACACGCTGTTATGTGTTTATCTTACTTGTGATAATGCTCTGTAGTTGTAGGAAATCTTCTATAGACACGAGAAAGCTAATAAGAAGTTGAATGTCATAGAATATGTGTGGGGACCACATAGAAGCAGCATTTAATACCAGAGACATTATAAGAGATTTTGGTGCGACTGCAGTCGGACTTATAATACGCTTGGAACAGGATGATAACACGCTAATGTACAGGATTACCAAGCAAGGTGACGCTACTCAGAGATTAGGTGTTATATTTGCATTTGTACAAGTGCTCTGGTGGGATGAGCACACAGCGTCATATCGCAGGACTTTGTGCAGTATTAAGCTATAAAAGAAGTTGATGTCATGAGAAGTGCAACTTGTGGGAAAAAGGCATTTTAACCTTATTTCTGGGTAAAGTCACTGAACTTTGTAATTGTTTATTATCAATTATGACTACTGATTCATTTATGTCCAGGTGACCATTTAATGTAAAGCTATGATTCTCTCCCCATTCATTTAGATTGGGGCCTGGACTTGTGTGTCTGAAATAACTGCCCGGGGGCATTGCCAAGATGGCTTGAGTGGCAAGAGTTGCCCGAGAGGACCTTGAGAATACTCATACATGGAAGGGTTCTGGTTGCAATAAAAATATCATTACACAGACACTGCAGTTTGCTGTTTAATCAGTGTAAACCATTTCAGTCTGTTCAGCTCCTCTCTCAGTGATGCAGGCCCCCCAGATTTACACTGTTTATGAGTTCTACTGAGCCTCTGAGTTGGCCAACTCTTCACTTCTAATTCATCACACATCTGTCCCAAGACATGTAACATTCCCAGACAGCACTCCAAGGTACTTTGAGGTTCTGTAAACGAAGGTTACCGGTTGTCAGTCTTTCATGCCAATTTACCACCTGTTTTCACTGTGGTTCCTCTTTTGCAAATAACTGGCGAAACAGAATCAGTTGGTTTTCATAGCACATTTCCTCTCAAGCTCCAAGGATATTATCTCACAGGCAGGCATACTGATTTCCTCCGGCTACAGATAAGGGGAAGTCTAAATAATCTAAAGAGGAGTCAGCATCAAATACAGTACATCTTGAAGATGCACAAATATTAGCTGGTAAGATGCTTTAGTAATAACCTCAGAAAAGGTAGAAGGTGGAAGCCCATAGTGATTTACAATCATTGCTCCTGGTCAGTGTGATGAATAGTGACAGAGGCTAGGGAGAGCCATCCTGCTGAGATTATGATTCATCACAACCTTTTACAGACTCTCCCCTGTCTGGTCTTGAGAAAGTAGCACAGCACTTACTTGGCCTGTAGTAAGTGCCTGACTACGGTGGGCACATGTGTCACTGAGAGGCAAACCAAAGATTGAAAGACGTCAGACAACAGAAGGCAACATGCAACACAGCCAGGCAACCGTCTCTCCTTCGCACAGGGGCGTCTCTGTGTACAATCCAGTCTGGACAATGTGGTTGTGTCGAAAACATTTATTTTCCTCCGATAATAATTGCTAATCATCAGCACAACCTTGAATTTTGGATTCATTGCAGCATAACTTGAATTGAAAATATTTAAGCCTGCACTTATCGCAGAGCTGCAATAACGTAATATTGGTAAATTATTCAATTGTCGATTGATTTTTTAAATTAATAGTTTAATCTATAATTTATCCCAAAATTGTGAGAAGTGCTCTTCAAAATGTCCCAGGTACCAAAGTGACATCTGCAGATTGCTTCTTTAGTCCAAACAACCGTCCAGAACCCAAAGACTCCTCATTTACTTTCATAAATGACAAAAAAGGAGCAAATCCTCACATTTAGGGAGCTGGAACCAGCAAATATGTAAAATATTTTCTTAAGAAATCACTTCAATAATTAATCGATTGTAATAATAATTGCCACCGAATTTGCTTTTGATCGACTTATATTGATTAATTGACTCTACATGACAGAGACGTCTGACTTGAATTACTGACGAGTGCTATAAATTGTGTATGTGTGTGTATTTGTGCTCTATTGAGTGGCATTTCGCCGCTGCTACAGACACACTGCTTTTATTCTTCCCAGCAGCGTCCGTGACCTTTTTAAACTTACAAACATCCCTCCAGCAGTCTGCAATGACCTCAGGTACATGATAGACCCATCTGCATACCTTCTGAACTTCTGATGCCTTTTTGGGCAAAACAAGACCCGATGCTGCTTGCGTTCTTGCCTACAACAACACCAGCTATTACTCATGTGCCTGTACATGAAGGTTGTTTTAGGCCATTAACTGCTGAAACCTTTTGAGGCAGAAAGGTTGTTTTTTGTTTTTTCGTATCACCTGAACCTAAAGTATATGTCGGTAAAACTTTTAAGGAAGCCCAGATGGAGCCTTGAGTAAAGCTGAGGCATTCAGACAATTAGACAGTCAAAACTGCAGGTGAAGGTGAAGCTGCAGGTGTATTTGTGTTGGATACTGGATAGCAGAAAGTAAACATATATTTCTTGGCAGCTGTAGTTCTCAGAGACAGTACATGAATCAAAGAAATGTACAGTTCTAAGAGTTGGTCTTTCTTCAAGTTCTAACAATGAACTGTGAGTCAAGGCAAAGCAGGAGAGGGAACAACAGTCATTTCTTTTTTCTTAGCTCCAGTGTAAAAGCACTGGCTCATCAGCTTTATAAGCTTGTGGCACTGGTGCCATGGCAACAGTGCAACAGAGATCAGGAGGCTGACGTACCAACTGAATAGGATGTGGAGAAACAAGTGAGTAAAACCAAAACACTGATGTCACTTTAATTAAATGTTAGTGCTCAGGAAGGCATTGAGATTAAAATAATATTGCGTTAAACCCCAAAGATAAGCACGGGTGCCACTCAAACCTACCTCAATGTCAGCAACGTCCATTTTTCTACGTCCAACAGTTGTTGCTGAGTAGTCCCCAGCTGGAAAATATTTCCAAATGGTCATATTTTCTCATGCCGTTGATTTGGTCTCAAATGTTATAATAACTTTATGCTTTAACTGTTTAAAGTGATTAGCATGTATGAAGTTTATTGAGAATCTAGACTTTTCACTCCTGTTAGCAGCATGACTAAAGGCAATGTCGTTCTGGAGGTTAGTCGTGAACTTGGTTGTAATGCCTTAAGTTTTGTGCAGACATTCACGGTCCTCAGAGGATTAAGCCTACCAGCTTTGGTGATCCACTGACCTTTCCTTTAGGGCCACCAAGCTGTTGACAATTGAGACAACAATTTGATGGATTGCTGCACAATTGCTAAAGATATTTAAGGCTCCATGAGGATATGTGCAAATAACCCTTTCCTCTAGCATCACTATACTATGAGGCTGACATTTTAGTTTTTTATCGAAATAGCTCAACAACTCCGGGAAATGGGGGTACACGCATACATGGTGTTTTGATATTGAATAAGAGTGAATACTTTAATCCCCTGATCTTTACAATTTAAAGTGATGGCTTCAGATGTATTTCTGAGACACAAAACTAAGATGGTAAACGTGGTAAGTATCTGCTGAACATTAGAGCTGTCAGTATGAACATGTTAGCAAACTGAAGTTATCATTTCACCCCAAGCATTGTGCTGTGCCCTAGTCCCAACTCCCAGAACTGTAGGTTTGAAGTCTTGTTTATTCTTAAACGGTATTTGAAGAATAAATCTCATTCTCATCAAAACCTACTTGGCAAAAACTGGCATCTGTAAAAATCCACAGTAGGTTAATGTGAATTTGCAAGCAATATAATCACTAGAAAATTCTTAAGTCTAGCTGTTCAAAGAAGTTCGGATTATATAAGTGTCCTCATCACCGGTATCAACGCTGATGCTGAAAACTTTCATCTGTCAAGATAAAAGTTGTACAAAGGACATGTTTTGCATTCTTCGAACAATCCAAGGTCAAGTCCTGATCTTTTATGTTTGCAATGTCAGTGATAAGTCTATTTCTATCTTTTTAGCAATGTGGAGAAAAGTTAACGTAGCATTTAAGGCAAACAAGCAGTTTCACAAAGCCAAGTCTTTTTCATTGCAGAGAAGAAAAGACAATTTTTTACTGTAACAAGCTGTAAGCTCATGTTGGCAAAAGTCTGGACACAGCAAAGCTGTCAAATGCTTTCACATAGGCTGATTGCCCTACTTGTCTCTGAAACTAGTAGAATGAAAAGGAGCTGAAGAAGAGAAATTATCATATCTTAAGGCTTATGATGGTATGTATATGCAAGTATAAATACATTAGAGGAGTGGTGTAGGTGTTGCTCCATTTAATTTCGTGTTTCACCTGAAAACACTCCAAAATCTCTAATTCCCACTCTCTGTAAGGCTGAACATCACTTAAAGCCATCGAGTTGTATTTATGACTGTATTTATTAGTCTCTTCATTCATGTTATACCACTCATTCCCTCATCCACCTTCACTCATTGCACTTATTTTAATTGAAATGCCACCATGAATAATGCCAAATGGCTGTGGTGGAGGGACATTTGGCTCACCTCACATATAAATGTCCTCAAATGAATGAGTGGCAGCTGTGTGGATCAGGTGGTTATTTATAGAGGACGTTGGCAAGTGTCTTCAAAATGGTTTTTGCCATGAAGAAGTCTGTGCTGGCAACAGCTTTGGTAGAGGGGGCTGAGACATGTTTTGGGTAGCAATGACTCTCTGAGTGATACAAGAGAAGAGGAGAGGATAGTGCTCCCACTTCAGACTGCCTCCTTAACGCAATTTATTTCTAAGTCTGATTCAGTCTAGCAAGATCCGGGCAGGCCATTTAGCTGGGGCCCCATACACATTCCCTTACCCTTCAGTCTGCCCATTTATCTAGATTTCACCGGAATTTATTTGTTGTTTCCCAATGTTTAGAGGCCACTTGTTAATAAGTTATTTCCCCATTCTTTCCCTGGTAGAAAATAGCATTGCTAGGAAGCAAAGCTTTCCCATGTAAGGGTTGGGGAAAAACATGCAGAGTTTTATCTAACAAACACAGACACATGGAGACTCTTATCACAAATAATCACACTCTGGCACTCTGGCCCCAGATCAGCCAAGCTCAGCTTACACTGATTTCATCTGTAAAGTAATGCAGCCAGGCACCACAGCAAGCTACCAGAGGGGGCCAGTTTAATAAAAGCCAGTTACTTTAAAGTCATAAAGCCATGGAGTAAATCAAGTTACTCAAACAGACAACCAACCAGTCATTAGACAGTAAGAAGACAGTACTTCTCATATTATTTCATGTCATAATTGTCTGTATAGCCTGGCCAGCCTTCCATTTTGCATGAGCAAGGATAATATTTGCATAGTTTACTAATGCATAGGGCAAAATACGTCATCCCTACACCACAAACATCTATTTTTCTCCCTCTTCCGAGCATTACTTTGTACAGTAAGAGCATAGAGTCTATGTTTAGTTTGTGCCGAGAGATGGATGTGTGGATGTTTATAACTACATGGGCGATGTGATTATAAATACTGTGACAATGTACATTTTGTTATTTTTTTACCGACCTTTGATGATGGATAAGCTATCCCTTAAATGGGCAAATAAGATCATGGTAGACAATACTGAAAATGTATTGAAACTATTGTATTGCAATTTGGATATTTGTATCAAAGAATCAAGGGACATATGCCCCTCTTAATTGATTTTCTAGAAAATATACATATTGATGAATATGATGGTGTGAAGTTACATACGATGATGCCCCTCAGTTGCTTCACATAATAAATGTGAATGACAGCAGGTGAATGGGTGAAGGGAGTGGTGCAAAGCTTGGCAGTGAAAAAGGAAAGGTAAGTACCGAGGTACAGATGGTGAAGAAAGATGATTCTTCCTCTGGATCTACCATCCCCCCAGACACCCATGCAAAATCTGACACACTCACACATGTTATCATGCATGGACATACACCTGCATGGTGCATCAGACACAACCATTAGACACACACATGTGCACGCACACATCCTCACGCAAGCCTTCATTAGCTCTTCTCTCATCATTGTTTACCCTGTGCAGAGGCAGTGATGCTCTGCTGCTTTTCACATCAATCTGCCACAGCAGTGGCATCACACTCCCTGCATCAATCCCACTCCCTCCCCCTCTCTCTTTCATGCACACACACACAGAATCACACACTTTATATTCCAGCTCAGTGTGTTGCATCATCCCAAGTTCCTTCTCTACCAGCTGGAAAGCACATACAGTACATAAATAAAAACAAGTTACTGAAGCAAACCCTTTGCTTCCGTTTCATTACTCACAGCAGAGGTGGCCTTACACACCATCACACTGACACACATACACTCAAGCAAAATGCCCTTAGTCCTGCCAGCCTGTTTGTGGCAGATGGTGGTGGACCCACAGCTCCTGGCACTGCTCTGATCTTGCTGGGAGGAAAGAACCAGATACAGTAAATGAACAGGTGAACCTGTATGGAGGGAGTACCGGTGTCTAGGAAATGGAATATTATATGGCTGCTGTCAATGAAACAAATAACTCATGTGTTTTTTTACTAAATTACAAACTGACACCTCAGAAATTAAGACACGAAGTTGCACACATGCACAGTAGTCTTAGCAGAGACTATGATGCAGATTTGGTTTACAATATGTCCTTGGCTTGTTCATTGAGAGGCCTGTACATTTACACACACGCTTGTTAAGCATTACCTAAATGCAAAAACAAAGAGTTTGTTTTGGAATTTAAGTGTGTGTAGTTTGTGTCAAGACTTTTGAGGACGTTTGTCCGTGGAGTAACGAGCAAAAAACATGTCGATTTGTAAAGAATAATCTATTAATTATACTGAGTTAGTTAAATCCACTTAATTTGGAGAGTCCAACTGCAAACTAAAAAGTGAAGCAATTGCTTCTGAGATTTTTAGAATTAGAGGAGAGACATCTTTTGATTAAATTCTGGTCCTCAGTTTGAATATATCTTACAACATTTACAACTAAAGCAAGTCCCTGCGGTGATCAGGTATAGTAAATGATATTGTGCCACTGAGAGGAGTCACTCACATTTGAATTTAGAGTGTATTAATGTGAAGTGGCACACGTTTCAAAGCCGAGCCAAGGTTGACCTTATGAAATGGAGTTGTCGATGGGGACCGATGATCTTTATTTGTTTGTGAAAGGCCAGCTGGAGAGCAACAATAATGGCTCTTCTGTTTTTTCGATAGTGATACAGCAACACATCTGTTAAAGTCAGGCTACTGTGAAGGCTTACCAAGCTCTGGACAAGACCTTCATAATTCATAGCGATACAATGACATCACACTCACGTCAGATTAAATACCGAAGAATAAAAATGTGTAGTCCTTATAAGTACACACGTTTTTCAAAGGTTATAGTATATGGTTTGAATGGCTGCACTGCAAGAAAATCTAGACATGAAAAGTTCATAACAAATGCTTTTTTTTCTCCCCACGGTTAGTGCATAGTTGCCCTTGAGCGAGGCAATTAGCTCTAATTTTCCTCAGTGTAGATATTTTCTGGCAACATCAGAAGGTTGCAGGTTACAGTAGATGTGAATGTGTGATGGACCTTGGTAAATGTTGAATAAACATCGAAAAAGCAGGCGAACGTCATTTATGTATTACTTTTAAGATTACAGAGGGGTAAAAATAAGTAGAGTATATGGATTAGAAAGACAAGAGAATGTTTTGAAAATGCGCATAAAGCCCGTAGGATGACCCACAAAATATAACGTTTTAAGATCACGAACAAAACAAAGAAAAGTGGCTTCAAAGGTGCCGTCTAAAAACTGCTTTTGCTTTTCTGCAGGTAGCTGTTCCACAGTAAAGGAGCCAAAACAAAAAAAACTGAAAGCAGTTACTAGTTGTTTCTTCTAACACACTCAAAGTAAAACTTCGTTATCTCTTCTCCACTATCATAATCAAGGCATTAGTATACTGTATATCCAAGGTTACTGTCCGTAGCAGATTGTACTCATTATACCAACAAAGCCCTGTGTGTTCACCTTTTTGACACACTGAAAAGATCCAAAATGAAGATGCAGATCTTGTGCTGAGCTTAGTTATTTATAGTGTTGATTTGGGCGTTTTGCCATTAAGTAATTAGAAGTGGCAGTAGTGTTTCTTTTCCCTATTTTTTTCTGAATTCACAATATGCAACCTACATTCGACAAATTAAGTATGCTGAACGTGGCACCTCTCTTAGGGCCTGTGTCCACACAACGTTTCTTTTTGGCATAAAAGCGCTGGCAGTGTGCTTGAGGGCACCAGGTTGAAGAGAAAAACACATTGCCCGCTGGTTTTGATTGACATTTGCTAATGCTATGGTAAGAGAGTGCTGACTACATGGCTAATAACAAGCCTAGAACACGAAGTGCAATAAAACACCCACTAGCGACATTCGGTGTATGGACAATCTGCTCCCACAAATGGGCTTAAATGTGTCTGTTATGATAGTTTCTGTCTGATAAAGCTCAGGATAGACAGCCAGAACAAGCTTCTCCTCCAGTTTCTTGTCTACAAGGGTGACAAGTCCCACCCAATCTAATGTTCAAGATTCAAGATTTATTTATTTATACCGAAGGAGATTTGTCTCGAACAAAAGGCTGCCACATAACTATATATAATACAGTACATACATCAACAGACAGTACATAACACAAGTGCAAACAATACAGTGATTGCCAAATACATTCCACAGCTCGCCCTCGTCATACTCTCGTCTTATGGCTCAAGTTTATGAGATTCACTGATATAGGAATAAATTAGTTTTTGGATCTTTTTAGGTATCTCCACTTTTATTCAATCGGGACCCTGTAACGTCGACCCAAAGTTGAAAGATTTTCAACTTGAAGCCCTTGGAGCGGCAGTGCAACATAGGTGGTGTAGCCTGGAAAACAACACTGGGCACAGTGAACTTTCTCTCGGCTGCCGCGTGCTGTTGCAGATTCTCTTTTCTCATTGGTAGCAACTGACAAAAGACGGTTGCGTTCAGAAAAAAAAAAAATGTGTGGACGCAGGACCATAGTATGATACAGTCATTTTTGTGGCATTCTGTCCTCCTGCAGGCCTGATAGTTTGCAATAAAGAGCAAATAATTGGCCATGATTTAAAGGCAACACTTTGAAACAATGGGTAATTGTTGGTTTGGGGGCTTATAGTGAAACAGAGGAATATAGGGAATGCATACATTGTGAAAATAAAAAAAATAAAAAAAAATCTGTTATTCAGTTAATAATGGAATTTGTTTTCATTTTACTGTTCCTAAGAATACGGTCTGTCTGCTTATCTTTACATTATGATATAATGAGCATATTTGTAATGCAACTAGGAAGTCCATCATCAGTGTATTTTATATCAGTACTCAGTGCATTAGGTGCTGTCAGCCAGCCAATCAGTTAAAGAGCCTTGCTGTTATGGTCGTGTTCTGACGTGTTGTTCTCTGACCCGTCCACTTTGGCTGCCCCCGCTTAGCCCTCATGCAGTATATCATGTATAGTCCACTAATACTGCTGGAAATTGGGACCCCGCAGTAAATCACATTGGCTTCAGAATCTACACTGACAAGGTCTGAGTAGACGGCTTAAAGGAATGACCTGACTCCATCTTCACATGTTGCACCGTAAGCTCAGTTTTTTCTCGATAGTTTTAACAGACTGTGTCTTTCTGTGCTTATGATGACACTGTCATGTGACTTTGGGTTGCATTCACTCGAGACAGGAAGTGCTGCTGCTGAAGCGCACCCCTGTTCTACTGGAGAATCTTTGCATCCAAATGTTTTTAAGATATTTTTATTCATGTTTTTATGATTCATGACAAGTGATTTTGATAGTTTCAAAATCATGATATGGCAACAACTGCAATATCCAAGTTACTTTGTCAGAGGTCAAATGTGCGACAAAACGACATTATAACGACGTTCTGAGTTCTGCAGAGACGTCCTGGCTTACAAATCATGTTCTCCACATGTTAGAAAACATGTTTGTTAGATACAGACTCCAACAAAAGTAAAACAAAAAAGGGTACATTGAGCATTGATGGCTATTTGTACATGTTAATATGATTTAGATTACATTTATTTGGAGTCCCTATACATAAGAGAACCAATGAGGTATATGTCATTGCACACATTACCTTCTCATTTTTTATTACTTAAACAGTGTATTGTAGTCTCTTGATTTCAGTCGCAAGTTAACAGTGGCTTCCTCTTCCATTGTATTCAAATTGTTATAAGGAAGAAAACCACAGCTCTGGGCAAATTGAAAACCATTCAGGTAACATGTAGATTCTTGGTCAAGGCTGATTTATTCAAACATGTATGGATAGAGTACAACATAGAACCTGCAAGGAATGTCTAGAGACTTTCATATGTTTCACACAGTTCACATGTCTCATGTGTGTGCACGTGTTTCTGTGTTTCTACGCACATCTAATTCCAAGAAAGCTAGTCTAACTGGAAATGTTTCTGTGTGGTCTGTGTGTGTGTGTGTGTGTGTGTGTGTGTGTGTGTGTTATGAGATTTGGATATCTCCCAGGACTCAATACAAATAAATGATCAGATCGTACATCTTGCAACAATAATGCCTTTAATGGATGGCATACATTACGACTGATAACTGCCAGATGTCAGGCAGGACTCACTAGCAGAGGGGCGAATGGTTCAGACAAGCCACCATGAGGAAAACCAAAAGGCTATAAAAATTAACTAAACTGCACTAAGGCTGAAAAGGATACAAAGAAAAGGCACTCCAACGGAGGCGAGCAAGGCTACAAACAGAAATCTAGCTCAAAAGGCTGACCAAAAAATTACAAACAAAAGATCACTCTTTCTCAGAGGCAAACAGAAAATCGAGATCAAACTTGAAACTTAGCGTGGCAGTGGCAAGACTTTGAAGGAAGGCTGGATGTACACGGACAGTGACGAATGAAATACTCTGGCAACAAGGACAGGGGAAGACAAAGACTATATACACATGAGGTGGGATGACACAGGTGGAAACAATCAGGGATCAGGGGAGACGCCGGACAGGTGACACAGGAGGAAGGGCAAGTGACCTGAAACGAGAGGAGAGTTACTTTTCAAAATAAAACCGGAAATTCACAAGACAAAAAACCCAAGACAGGACATCCCTCACCGCGGTGTGACACCAGATGTTGAGGTTTTATCTTTCCCAGAGTCTGCTAGACCCTCACACTATGAAAGAGTCAGTCGTGAGCACAATAAAGTGTAGATATGAAAGTACATCAGGGATTTAAAAGTTGATATGGTTGATTGTAAAAAATGTGATACAATAATAACATAATACAAAACATACTTAAAGGGATATTCCGATGTAAGTTTAATCCATGGTCTAACACACCATGAAACTGTGTTAGACTCCCTCTCGAGAGATCAAGTTAGCAGACCGCTAATTTACGGAGTTTTATCAACCTCAGAAACGACCGCACGACAACAATGCACTGCAGTAAATGGATCCAACTATAAACCGCCACCGAAAAGCCATAAATAATGCTCAGAACAGCACCAAACTTCAGCAACAGTATAAATAAGGTCTCAGCACATAGTCCGGGGCATTAAAACTCCACTAGCTTAGCTGGATTTCTACTGAAAAGTTGACAAAATTTACCACTCTTCTGCAGCAGCTTCCTGTTGACGGGAAGTCCCGAAGAGTCAATTACTGAGTGCAGTAGAGTTCCGTGGCTCAAGGATGAAAATGTATGATTATGACTCCATGGAAAAGCAATCAAAGTTCATATGTGTCTTACTTACCAGTTTATAACAGTTATTATCGAGAGCGGACAGGGAAAAGAACGGAATTGAGCATTTCTAACTGCACATGGTAATTGTCGCGTCGGGACTTCCCCGACCCGGAAGCTGATGGAGGAGAGTTGAACTCTGTTTTTAGCTTCCCAATAGAAATCCAGCCAAGCTAGCGGAGGTTAGATGCCCCGGACTGTGTGCTGAGACCCTATTTGTACTGTTGCTTAAGTGTGGTGCTGTTCTGAGCATTATGTGTGGCTTTTTGGTGGCGGATCCATTTACTGCAGTGTATTGTTGTCGTGCCGTCGTTTCTGAGGATGCTAGAGCTACGTGAGCTAGCGCTCTGAAAACTTTATCTCTCGAGGAGGGGTCCTACTCGGTGTCACGGTGTGTTAGAATATGGATTAAATTTACACCGGAATATCCCTTTAATGTGATTATTTCATGTCAGCATAAAAAAATATTTTCAGTTATGTTCTGGCTGAAATGTTTCACTCTGAGACAATGTTTTGATTATGTTTGATTTGGTTATAGTGTCACTAAAGATGCCGCCGAGCAAAGAGTTTAGTGCAGAGAAAACTGGATGCAACACAACAGTTTGTGTTGAACTTTACACACAAATTAAGATCACATTTCCATTCAGATGGCTGAACATTCTGCATGAGTGTGAATATCTGGCTCCCAAGGTAGTCTTGACTTTTGTCCCATGATATGACCATTTTAAAACTACTCTCTTAAAATGGAATATGGTGTCTACAGCCGTAAAGTAATGGGCTATTTCTTCAACACTTGCATGGAATATGAACTTTGTGCAAGATTATACCGTGGTGATAAAACTCCTGCCTCCCTCCCGTACCAGGAATATGAATCCCCTCTGGAAAGACGCCTGGAACTCCCACTCTCAAATGGTGGGATGCTGCATGTTTTATTATTCAGTTCCTGAAAATCTTTTTGATACTTTGAGCTGCTTAATCCCTCCTTCTGTATCACTCTCCCTCTCTTACTCATGTACTGTAGATTGAGGCAGCAGTTCACAGCCAACTCCCTTTTGGAAATGTCCTCTACAATTATGGCTTTTAGAGTGACTGTACTGCAGGTACTCGTGTTGTCGGTATGATTGGCAATGTAGCACATCGAGACTTTGAACTAAAACAATATCTGTCACACACCTTGGTGTTGCAGCAGTGAGATAGACAGCAGATGATTTACCACGCTCAAAGCCACAGTCTGTCAACTCAGCTCAGCCTGAAGTAGAAGAGGAATCTCAACAGGAGGCATTTTCCCCACTGGCTATGCTATTGATGAGGCGAGAGCCTTTGTTCGTGTGTTTTGTCTTATGCAGCATTATTGAACTTCCTTGATATTTTATACTAGAATAGGGCCGGTCATGTGGAAATGTACATTTGTTCATGTTTTGGTTGGGCCGAGAACCGAACATAGATACTTTAATGGCACTGAAGAAAATTGTCTCAATACTAAATGGCTTGTTATTGGATACCAAATTTGAATACTAATGGAGCAAATCTCATCAGCGTCAGTAAGCCAGTAGACTGGCACCAAAATCTAATAATGCTATCGATTGGCTGTCAAACATTACATGCCATCAAAAAAATTCAGGGAAAACCAAATGTGTTATCCAAAAACAGGATCGGAAACTCAGGAAGTCAGAAAACACACAAAGAAGAAGGCTAGAGGGCTTGAAAAAGACGAACTGGTGATGAAACATTTGGCGAGTCTGTTCACTGAATCGTCTACCAGAACACATCCTATCATCACCACCTTGAGAATATTAACTAGAGTTACAGGTTAAAGGAGAGAAGCTAGCTAGCTGCGCTTTAGCACTGAGAAACTAAGATGTCCAATCTGACACTCTTTCCCAGCACTACAAATATCATGATTGTAGACTCGTCTTATCTCTCAGATTTATGACTCTCCTCTTCACCATATCACATAAAAAACACATGTTTTCTTGACCTAGGTTTGCATTATAGGTTATCCATACTAAAAATATGTCAGTGTGATTCGCCTTTCCATTGGAAAGGTCACAGTTGAGTCACTACAATGAGTTGCAGTTCAAGCATTGGGCAAAACTGATTAAATGCATCTTAAATCCTCGAATAAAACCTTGCAACTGCTCGATGAAAAACAGGTTTGTCATTCCTCATAGAGCCAGAATATGATTAATAGTGTCTCCTCCAATGATGAATGAGACATTCTGTTTTTTAAGATAATTGAAAATTGAAGAGAGACACAGGTGTTGATACCATGCGTGAATAAGATTTAGAGCAAAACTTAATTTTAATTTAATAGCCAGCGAGAAATGCTGTTGCAAATGATTTGTTGCACCAGCTTACCTTAAGATAAATTTAATTACTTGAGAAAAGCACTTCTATGCAAGGCCTTTTGGTTTGCCTCTTTTTTTAATTTTTTTTTTTTTTATGAAAATGTATAGCGCTGTCGACACACAGTAACAACATTCATTTTGCTTAATGGTTTGGAGATTTAATGAAGGGTGAGTACTTTGTATGAATTGAAGTTTGCTGTAAAGATTAACATCAAATAACTTAATACACAAGATTAAAATGTGAAAATGTGCTTTGCCACCAGTGTCAGGAGCAGACTATACTTTAAAACAAAAAAATATATAAACTGATAGGTCAAAAGTACATGTATTTATTCTTTTTTTAAAAATTCTTACAGCAAGCCGAAAGACACTTTAATTTTCAACGAGTGTTTAAAATATGGACGAAGCTTGCAGGTATGAAAAAAGGAAGCATATGCAAAAGTGCCTATGATCTGCACCCTTTCTAATGGCCAGAAGGGGTTAATGCCATTGCTTTCAAAAAGAAGTCCAATTGAATGTAAGCTTATGAGATAATGACCCTTCTTCTCACTTGATTAATAACCTCAGTAAACAGTTTCCTGATGAGTTTATGGTCTCAATTTCTAGTTTCAAGTCCTTTTCAACACGGCATGATGTTAATCTTCTTGGTTATGGCCCCATTTAGAGTAAAACAGACAATAAAGTAGGATATGCTCTAGGCCATGCGTACCCTGTGATTGACAAGTTGCTACCACGGCATGTCCTTGGGTTCTCAGTCAGTTTCAAGATGGTGACAGCCATAATGTCAAATTCAAGGCTTCAAAAAGGTAGTCCACAAAATGTGAGTTTATACTTGCTCTTTGCATAAAACAAACATACTCTGGTGTCTAATGCTTTTAAGTCATATCATTGCATCACCACCAGCATTTCCCACAATAGTAAAGGTCTTGTTTTTTTTCGGTTTCCGGCATCTTCACTCTCAGTTGTACCAGTCTATTTTATTTGTCTGACCAGACAAACGTGGTTACACCCCTTGACCTCGTCCCACCACCCATCAGTTTATTAACTGGCTCCATGCTGAGAGTGGGAATCAGATCAAGTAAAGTACATTACTGTGTGTTGTAATTACTGAGATATTATTCCCTAATGGTGGTGTCTAGACAGTATGGATGTTCGGTAACACTTTTTTGCTGTTAACAACACTAAGTGCCAAGGCTTAATGTCATCTGAACAGTGAGTCGTGTAGCTAGAATTTCACAGGTCTGGGGAGTTGGTGGCTAGTGAGTGTTATACAGATACTGTGCTGCTTGTTCACAGTGTAGGGGGTGAAAAAAACACACATTGTATTGTTGTCAAATTGGTTTCGAAAAAGAAGAACCTGTTCAATGTTAGACCATATTAAAATACATTTGTGACTGATGCCTATTACTCGTCTGGCTATCTGTCCATTTTTCTATCTACTGTATACCCAAATCACCAACACATCCTCATACCTGAATGACTGAAAAGGTCAATTGCCATTGACTCCCAAAATTACATATATAACTGTTCCCACAATGACACGACCAGTGTTGTGGGTAACAAAGTAACGCGTTAGAGTACTCTAATTACTTTTTTCGTGTAACGTAACGAGTTAGTTTCGTGCATCAAGCAATCAGTAACTTCGTTATTTTTTAAAAAAAGTAATCCGTTATTTTAAGAATTTCTCCGGATAAGGAAAGGAAAATCCCGACTGCTTTTTGTCAGACAGTACTGTGCCACCTGCTGATGTGTCAGCGGAGGCGCAGCACTGTGATGCGTCTGTGCCCTGCTGCTGACCTACGTTACCTGTGTGCATGTGTGTGTGAGTGTGTGTGTTTTCGAACCCACGGCAAGATGGCAGAGAGGACAGCTTTTGCATCGTGGAAGTACGCACATTATTTTCAATTCGCCAGCGAAAAGGACAAGAACAACATAACGGTAAAATGCACACTCTGCGTTGGTGAAAAGCTTCTGTCGACCGCAAAAAATCACGACTTCTCGGTGCATTTAAAGGAGGCTATGTGTGTGTGTCAGTTAAGTTGCAGCATGTGCGAGGCGCTGCAAACGGCTTTTAATTTTTGGTACGCATGAGTTCTCTAACGACCGTCATCATACTCTCGTAGTTTGGGTAGGTTTAGGGAACAAAACTACTGGGTATGGTTAAGCAAAATATTGTTAAATAAGTATGTTACTTCCGTAACTTCACTGGTGTTATGTATCACAACATCACTTATTCACCACTGACTTTTAGTTGCTGCTTCTGTGCTAATTGCTAACACCACTACAGAGTGCCGTCTAACAATGAAGATAAAGGTCGTAATGAGGTGCTTGCACAGTTGACATAAATGGTTATATTTCTGATGAGAAAGAACTTGTGCCACACTTAACTTTAGAATGTTCGAAAAGAGTTTAAAAAATACCCAGCACAACTTTGTGGTACGTCTTCAAACAGACTGTACAGCCAACAATCCCAAACCACAATATACTCAGTTTACATTGAATTAGAGTTGTCACGATACCAAAATGAGTAACCACGATACTATACCAGACAAAGTATCACGGGTCCGGGTATTATCGCGATACTGCAGCCTTTTTTTATCATCATTATTTTTATGAACTGCAATGTATTTGTACAAGTTATAAATACTTATTAATTACTTATAATGTTGTTTGGTGCATGATAAACATAATACTAGTGAAGCATGAATTAGACTGAAACAAATATTTTTATGAATAACATTTATTAAAAAGTTAAAATTTAAAAAAAAAAAGGTATGGTCTTGGCCATGGGTTGCTTCCCTTTTGGGTTGGATGGCTCTCTCTAAAATAAGGAGTGGGAAATACATAACAAATTAGCCTAATGGTCCTAATGGTTTTAGTTCATAACTGGGTCAATAAGAGTACATGAACAAAAGCATACGAGCAATAAAAAACAAATAAATGAAGTTAGAATTTATATGGTTGAAATCATATAATCATTTAGTTTCCTTTGCACATTATTTATGTTTAACTAATATAAATAATCAACTTAGGATAACAAATCCTCTGTCTTTTAAAAATATCTATTTGACAATAATATAACATAATAAACCATAGAGGACAAAATACAATAAACAGGAACTGATTCCCTGTGAAAACTATATTTTTATGCATTTTCTAGGCGCTTTATACTTTGACATCCTTTAACTCTTCATTCCTCAGCCTGTACACGGAGCATATAGACTAATATTAGCCAATGAGAAAATAAACATGGCATACTAACCTGGTATTCGACATATAAATCTGGGTGACGACCCTACAGGTGTTTATAAGGTTGGATGTGTTCCCTCCTTTGGCTTCTATAGCTTGGTGGCAGCGCCTGCACAGTGGACGGCCATCGTCTATTGCTTTACCATCTGTGCCTTGTTTAAAGCTAAAATAGTTCCAAATGTGACTTTTGGAGTTTGTTTTTTTTGAGCAAAATTAGTGGTGCCACTGAGACGCCGCCGCGGCAGACTTGCCGCTCGGGCCTGGTGCTTCTGCCATGGTGAGTGTGTTGTCTCGTGTTAGTGACTGTAAGCTCGCATCTGGGTGAGACAGAACTTTAGCTTGTTGTTTGTTTTGAAGCAGAGCTGTCTTCACGGAGTTCGTTCTTGCCGGCAGAAACACACGAACAGCCAATCAGCTAACAGACGGGCGGACCCAGCGTGCGGAAACAGCCTATCATATCCCCGGACATCACCAGTAACAGGCAAACAGCCAATCATTCAGCAGCTGTGTAGTTCGGTTGCAGTAGTTAGCATGTGGGTTTGTTTACAAGGGAGTAGCATGCAATGAGAAGCCGGGAGGAGAGTAGAGGCGGCCGTTATGTAGCGGAAAGTGGCACCGGTAGTATAGTAATCCACGGTAGTACCGTCGTGTAGAATTTCTAGTATAGTAGGAACTGTTAGGATTTGGCACCGCGGGGTACCGTGGGTACCGCGGGTATCGTGCAACTCTACATTGAATTATACATTACATCTGTGAAGCTGAAACCGGAGTAGATTTTTTTTTTGTGATATGCGACTCGAAAGTGATGATGCATTATCGTGCATCAGCAACTGATAGTTGCTTTTTTTCCCAAGCGGAAATGTATTCAACAGTTTAATTCAGGGATTGGATTTCTACTTTGTACTGAACTTGTCATCTACATTAGTTCATTTAATGGCACCACTCAAACATAAAATCCCTTTCATCTGACATGAAATGAACTCATATCCTGATTGGGATGGTGTATTAGCTAATTTAATGCACTGAATTAAAGTAACTCTCAATGATGTGCCCATGTTGTATTATTAGTGTATATTACTGAGCATCACACTGGGCTATTGCGTGGATATTTGATGGACAAGTTAGATGTTAAGAGATTACATGCACATGTCATCTCAGTGATGGTCTGTGGAAAATGTCCAATTAGGGTGGTCTTTCAGCCTGTTACAACCTCTCAAATCCATTTCATATTACATCTCTTTCCTTCTAAAAGCCTGTCTTAAGTGCCATGATAATGTACATGTTCCATACTATAAATGGAAGCCATGAAGGACACAGTATTTACTGCAGTTGTCCTGATAAACACTGCTGCAGCAGATTTCTTCTCAAACATCTTTCAAGTTTCAGGCATTTTATCAATTAAATCTGATATGTGTATTTATGGAGATTATTTTGATCAGTGTGTGTGAAGTGTTGTTGAAGTAAATCTGTTTGCTGCAGTATTATTGACCTCTTAAACATACAGCTGCTAACTGAATGGAAGTTAAGTACAAGTTTGAGAGGGTGAAAACAAAACAAATCCTCTTTTGAACGGATGTTTGAAGTGTTTTGGCACATATGAAATTTATGCAATTATACAGCCGTATTTTGTTTTGTAGTTGTATTTTTTGCAGCTACATAGAGGACTGTAAATATCCCAATCTGCATCTATAAACGTACCTTTGAATGAATAATTACTTTTGCGTGATCAGTTTTCTGTCACTTTAAATGTACACTTGAGACTTCCTTTTATTTCCATGTCTGTATGAGTTTTTAATTTTATCCTTATTGTGAAGATCTTGGTCTTGGAGTGGTGTGTAGAATAGAGCACTGTAAACTGATCCCTGACCCCTGACGATGATGGTTTACAGGTATATGTGATAAATTAATGATAACAGTGGAGCTGTAAATAGCCACATCCGTGCCTAAAGTTGAAACCCAATCACACCTTTTCCTGCCTCATTTGTGAAACACTCTGATACAACACAATTAGTCAAACTACACTTACTTTATTGAAGTGTCATTAAGCAGATGAAGGTATTCACAACAGCCCAGTTTTCTGAACCCTGCACCCAATTATTGAGTCATGAAACAAATCCATATGTATAAGCAGGTTTATAAATTTGACTTCAACACTGCATTTTTCTGTTTTCAGCTCAAACAGACCTTTAGCTGTGAACCTATGTGAGTTTTAAGCCCTTGATGTTTTGATCATGTAGCAGTAGTTTTTGGTTTTGGTCAGGGTAATCTCCCTTTTTAAAAACTGCCTTGTAAATTCCACAGGGTCCTGGCTAGTGTTGCACGGTAAACCGATACTAAAAAGGTACCGCGGCACCCAGCTGTTAAAAACAATACTTTCTCACGTTTTATTAGTATCGGTACATCATGAACTTTGTGCGACAGCGGGGCAGCGTGTCTGTGTGCAGCTTCTCTCTGCAGCCTCAATGCCTGCAGCCAGAGTGCGTGGTCTCACAGTGAGGGACAGTCTTAGCAGAGCGAGACAGACGTGTTGGCTCTTTTGGTCATTATGGATTTACAGCATCGTTTACAAAAGGGCTTTGTGGTGTCCGTGGGCGTGCCCTTACTGTAGGCAACGTAAGCGAGATATTTCCATATTTCAATCCGTGCATCTGCTTTTTCAACAAGCCTAGGACGGTCGGCAGGAGCACTCATGCCACTTTCAGCTGACAGACATGTGGACTTGTTCAAAGAGTTCAAAGAGCTTAGTGATAGATAACATAACGTTAAATACCCCCTGGATGTAAGTCAAGCAAGTTTTTTTTTAATTTTTTTGTGACAAGCAAATTATTTTCATCATCAGAGCTGCACGAGGCAGTCAGGGGTAAAGCTAACTGTTTAACATTCCGATGTGGTTCCACACATCTCTGCATTCAAACACAACGTTCACACTGGTAACATGAACTTTACCATAACATGGTATGCTGATCAACAATACCACTTAATTATCTATTTTAAGTCAATCAGTACTAGTAATATAATCATAGCATGTACATTTTTGTCAATAATTAATAATATATATTGTAATTTATATAATTAGAAAATGGTCTGATTAGAGTACAGACCTCCACCAGGTCTGGGTCATTTGTGTTGTACTTTAGTGCACTAATGTAGTTTGCAGGCTAATAATCCAGGGTTTGAACTTTATCAACATGATATGCAAATTGCAAATGTACAGTTAATGTCATTTATGTTCATTATTTTTATGCTGAATAAAATTGTAGTTAATGTGCTGTTATTTTTTTTCTACTACTGGCACTGAGCTTTTAATGAAAAATCAGGTTATTTAATAATCCCTGAGAGCAAACAAGACAAATGAACAAAACAAGAAGACACTTGTCTTCTTGGATACAGAAGCTATAAAGCTCAGCAGCTTTTACAAAAATATATATATAATAAAAAGAAATAAATCATTTTAAGTTCCACTGTCATCTAAAATTTATGCCATTACTTTTGATGATGTTTTAGTTTTCCGCTGCGGTATCGTTTCAGTATTGGTATCAAGATATTTTAGGCAGGTATCGTACCGAAGTCATAATTTTGGTATCGTGACAACACTAGTCCTGGCTACTTTAGCAATAGCATTTTTCAAGTAAGTGTGATTTTAATTTTAGTTCAGGCACCACTAAAGATGCCATGGCAACAATTCAGTAAGCATTAATCCTTTAATTCTTTTTTCATCTTTCAGAAGAAATATGCTTTAATTAAAAAGCAATATTAATAATAATAGTAATAATAATATGTTGGCCATTTGACAGCTCTGTAGACTTCTCCTTAGTCTGTTGGCTTTTTGAATCACCTGCCAACATGTCCTTTGATCTTTAGAGTTACTTCTCATTCCATAACAATTTCTTGAAATTAACCAAATTATGAGTCACTGAATTTTAACTATTCATCTGTGAAAATAAAAAGACTAAATCTAAAACATAATTTATTTGTAAACACTGTTGTGCAACCTCCACTGGCACTAGTATACTGCATGTGCGTATATAATGACAAAGTGCTTCATAGAGGCAAGAATATATAAACAAACATGTTGACATAACACACAATAAATGCATTAAAAAAAGAAAAGGTTAGTCTAAAAATTAGCCTCCTTTAAAAGAAAAGCACAAAATGACTTTTTTTACAATTGTATGGTAGTCTATTCGGACAGTTCGTCCAGCTGAATCTCAGGAGCTGTGCATCAGACAGGACATCTGGTTTTGACAGCTGTAATGGAGTCCAGAGTCGATGTGGATTGAACAGATGGATGCTTCTGTAGCGCTTCCGCACCACTGATGTGTCACTTCCTGAGTGAATATCATGTGAGACTTTCATTGCACATTTTATTTTTCACATTCCCAAATTACATTCACCTTGTTGTTCTTGAAGAACTAAATAAAGCATGAGGCATGAAAGGTTGTTTCTTTATCTCACATTTTAACTCATCACAGTAAATAGAGGACTCGTCCTGTTTTCAGCTTCACTCATGTCTCTCATGCTCATCTCATTATCTAAGTGAGTTGTCATTATGAAGAAATTTCCCCACGCCGCCTGGTGTGAGATAAAAGCAATATTTGTCCCGTTTCTCATTAGGAGCAGTTGAGCTTCACCACACAGTAATAAATGACAGAAGAGAAAACGCACAATTAGAGTGATGGTCCGCTGAAAGCAATGGCATTCAGTTATTTCATCTTCTATATTTAGGCGCTGGGCTCCAGTACACAGACGTCGTAAGAAAACTAAGGAGACCCCTGGGATGTGATGTGGACATGCTATGAATGTGTGTGTGTGTGTGTGTGTGTGTGTGTGTGTGTGTGTGTGTGTGTGTGTGTGTGTGTGGGTGTGTGTGTGTGTGTGTGTGTTTAGATCCCCTCCCCATCTGTAACTGAGCAAAGACGGCTCATTTAAACAATTGTGACTCAAAGGCTGTTTCAATCAATAGAGAGGCAGAGGACCAAAGGGCAAGGAGTCATCTTCCCACTCTAATCACCGTCTTAACCTTCAGCCTATCTGCAGGCCTGACAGGCTCACCTGGATGCCTGACAGGCTGCTAAGTCCATCTTGTATGCTTGTCTTGATGCTGCCAAGGTGTCCACACAGACAACTTCAGAGGTGTTGGAAACCATTCAAGAGGCACAGAGAAGAAATCTGAAAATAGGCAAAACCTGTGCGCTTGGAGATTTTTTTGCTTTATTCGGCTGTTGTGACAGACTTATCTTAGTCTGTTCGGGCATGTTTTTTGTAGCCCTGTAAAAAATGTCAAAACCTTTCACATTAGTTCTATTTTTGGTACAGATTGTAAACATGCTTTTTTACATTCAGCCAATAAAAACACCAGGAGAGAAAGCGGCGGCTGCAGATTTTTCTGCCGGTTGTATCGGTGGGAAGAATCTATCATCACATGTCCCCATAGCTATCTGGTGTAGTTGAGTAGTGAGACTGAATCTAGCCAGTGAAACACACTGTTAGCCTCTCTTATGGTCACACTGATTCATATCTTTGAACAACATATAAAAAAAAAGGTTTCTCCTTAGGATGTTCCTTCCTGCCTCTTGTTCTTCCTCTGTCCTCCGTCTTCCTCTTGAGAAGGAGATTGCATTTATCCTGCTGTTTCCCTTTCGCCTTTGTGTCCCGGCGCCACATTCTCCATTTGTCTTATATTCTCTGCTGTTGTTTTGTCTGTTACCCTTACTGTCCCTCTTCCTCACAGAAAACACTGATGCCACTGGGTTTCTCTCACTCCATATTGTCCTCCTGCTCAGAAAAGTCAGTCTCTTTTTAATGAGCTCTGCGTCTGTGGCTCTCAGCCCAAGGCTGTCCACTACTGACCTGTTGGCATTTGCTTCTCTCTTCCTTCTCCTGTCTTTCTCTTCCTCCTCCTCCTCCTCCTCCTCCTCCTCTGCACTCTTCTTCTCTCTCTCCCTATTATCTTTTTGTCTCTTAGATTGAAAATTGAATGATGGCGATTCTCTCAGTCTGCCAAAGCATCTTGTACCAGACACATTAACTGGAAGCTATTACTTACCAATCATCGTTGGGAGCAGCATGGTAGCTGCTGGTGTATCGTCTTGCAAACAGCACATTTCTACCCACAGACTTTTACCTCAGTCCCACACCAACACATTTCTCCTCAGCTGAACCGATTGTTTTTAGTTACAACTTCAATCTTTCGTATGATGCATCAACACTTTCATTGCCTCACCGAATAACAGCAAACAAGTCAAATCCAATCACTGTGCTTTTCAGGTAGCATTTTCAGCTCAATGAGGTGCGCGCGGCTGTGGAGGTTGGAACAGCTGGTCTAACAGCCCGACATTTGATCTTTAGACTGCACTCCATCAAACTGGGAGGCAGTGGGCAGCTGATGAGTACACTGACCTTTCGCGGCATATCTGCCACAGTGGCCTTCAATCACGGCTGACTGGGAGACAGGGCTAAGTCACCGATCCAGACTGGAGGTGGTGTACTGCTGCATGACTGGATGCTACAAGTGCTCATTTCATTGATCTCCCCTGTATCGCTCTGTAAGTTGCAGAGACAGGCTGTGTTTGTACAGACATCACAGCCATGCACACGCACACCTTTGCCTGCCACACAGTTACATGTGCAAACCAAACCATGAACCTCCGACCATCTTCTCTTTTCCTGGTTTGCTTTTTTTCTTTTTTCCCTTGCCTGTTTGTTCCTGTAACACACAAACACACGTAGCTACCCTTTAGGTCCACCAGAAATTACATTTTGACCTTTTCATTCTCTTTAGCCCCCTTTTAGCTTCAATCTATTGTCTCTGCCAGGCATGAACAAGAATACGTTTTTGCTCATTACTGGGCTAAGAACCTTTTAAAGTGTAAACTGTGAAATCTGACAAATGCAAACGCTTCTCATCTTCTGTTCTACACAAGCTACAGCACAGGAGTGTGTTGAAACTTGCCACCATAGATGACATTCATTTACAATAACTGCACCTTTTATTTTTCCTTGCGCAGTTTATTTGTGTGACAGCTCTTTGATCAGGTACATAGGCGAGAAGTCACAGCATCGTTGTGTGGAGTTAAACCTATGTATTTATATCGGGGTCACATTCTGACAGAGTGATAGAGCACCATATGCTGTAGCACGGTGTCAGCCTCCGTCTGAGTCTGTTTGTCGCTCCCTCCATAACTCGGTGCAACACAAGCCGCCCACGAAATCAACCACCATCTCTGCTCCTCCTACTTTCATATGCTGGCCTGCTTTTATTACATGTCACACCAGCTCCCACTCCCCGGCTGCTTCACATGCTCTGAAAGGAGCAGCACGCAACACACACAAATAGAAACACTTGCACAAATACACACAGACATGAAAGGGTTAGATTGTTTATGAGGATTTCTGGGAATTATTCTTGTACCTCTGAGTGTCTGACTCCCCCCATCGGTAGGATGACATCATTTGGTCTGTTTGATTTAGGCTCGAGCCTGACCGATACTCAATATTATGGAAGTAAATATGCCATATGTCGACCAGAATACACACGTTTTTACACAAATGTTATGCCATGATCGCTTAGATGTGGTAACCAAATACTTATTACAGTTAACAGGTCGCGTGAGTGTGCTAATGTGTACTGTTACCAATTGTAACCGTACTTTGCTGTCCTGAATATTAGTACTTTAATTTTCTGTCTATTAAATTTTAATTTTTGTCTCTTTAAAAAATATTTGTATATATTTTCCTCAGTAGAACACAGACCAGATTGTATGACTATGTTTGAGACTATAAGTTTATATTTTTATTTATTGCTCCCTATGTTCTTATTTCTGTTCTTATGTTCTTCACATGGCTGGAATCTGAGCTCCCTGCTCAGGTGCCTTGACTTGAAATCCATATTTCAACTAGATCTTTAATAATCATTTGTCATGTCATGTCATGTCATCGTCTGTAACCGCTTTATCCCTTTTTCAAGGGGTCGCAGGTTAGTTGCTGGAGCCAATCCCAGCTGTCTCTGGGCGAAGGCAGGGTACACCCTGAACAAGTCACCAGCTCATCGCAGGGCCCTCACTGATGGCAACTGCACATCAGGAGCAATTTGGCGTTCAGTATCTTGCTCAAGGACAATCGACATGCAGCTCAGTTCAGCCCTGGGAGGGCCGGGATTTGAACCAGCAACCTTCCGATCACTAGCCGACCTGCCCTACCCGCTGAGCTACAGCCGCCCCATCATCATTTGTTGAACATAATAAATCATTACATTATTTAACCATAAAAATGCAGGTGCTGCTCTTTGCCAGAGGAATGATGTTTAATAAAGGCTGGTTAGTCTCAGTTATAAAGCCATTTCAGAGACAATACAGAAGTAGCGAGATGCACTGTGGATATTCTCAAAAGACAAGTACATAAGACCATAACCATATTAGATAGCCACACTTAGCATCAGTTGGGAAGATACTGAAAACATTGTGTGCATTTTGTGTATAGCCAAGCACAAATTACACAGCCTCTCTCTGACAATCCTTTATGTTAGCATGTGTAAGTATTTATTGACTTGGCAGTAATAAACATTCCTGCTGATCCAGGCCAAGGTAAAACAGCTTCAGCACAGTACTCTGTGTATTGCTGTGTCTCAGTTCAGAGTCTGCATCCTTCGAAGGACCCAGCCTTTGAGGTCTAGCCTTTGGAGCATTGCATGGTTTAGTCACCAGATGTTTTACCCTTACATCAAGATTTCTGCTGCCCAGGCCCGCAAAAGTGACGATCTTCTACGCCATGTGATGTTGCCATTTTCTCTCTTTCTTTCTTCTTTTACGTGCGCGCAAAGAATCTTGGGATACGTGAGGCCACAAAGGATAGTAGCTGTGCATCCTCCAAAAGCAGGGAAAAGAAAGCCGTATTTGTGGGCTGCATTTAGAGGAGCCTTTGGATTGGGACAGCCTTCGAGCGGCATAGTGATGTCATTGGCCCTCAAATGCTCCTCTGAAGGATGCAGACCCTAAATTGAGACACAGCATATGTCACTAAGTCAGAGGCAGTAGTTCACCATATTGAAGTAATTCACCACGTCTATCTGTTTAAATAGAATGCCATAACTAAGAGAAAATAATGTCTTCACATTTACTAATTACACGGTAGTGTGAGCATGGTGTCAGAAGTTACTCAATGGGAGTTGGTTTCTCTGTCTTTTCTGCATCGTCGAATAACATTAAGTGTTTCCAAAGAATATTTTTTTCTGTGAAGTAACAGAAATGTTTCTTCGTGTCCACCCCTGCCCCCATGTGAGGTTTCTTATTAAACCTACAACATTCCCTCACCATTGTATTCTAAAATTGAATTGTGAAGTTGCTGTTAAGAGGCACGACGGTCAAGGTAATGAATTTCCACTCACCGTGTTTGGAGAGATAATTCCGTTCCGTGGTTTGCATAACCTACAAGCCTGACAGGGCTCTAAGCCATTTTCACGCACAAAATGCAGCTGCCCAAATAGGAGGTTTGGGGCTTTAGGGAAGCTTATACAAGCAAAAGGGATTGAGGCTTCCTCCGGCTCAGAGGAATACTCCTGAGGTTGTATATTTGTCTACACATACACAAAAAATGTGTTATCTTTTCCCCCTGTGAAAAGTGTTTACCACAATTAAAACAAGCAAAAAGGAATATAAATTATGAGCAACTTGATAAACTGTAGACGCCTTTGTCTTGTTCATGTTGGGATCAGCAAAGCTGTTCCTACTTTAGGGTCTCTTATTGCAGAAAAAAGTGAGATGCCATGACTTTTTTGATTACAAAGCAAGTGTAGTGTGAAAGTTTCAAATTGCTCGATCCACGGAGAAATGCACACAGCTTGTATTCAGAAAATGTGCCTTCAAACAACCCGTTGGGATGACCGTAACATTGTGATGTCACAGCTATACAGTCACTGCCCTCAGACATCCTCTGAGCTGATGTAGACTGCCATTGGGCGACCATTTCAGGATGTTTTCTGTGTGTTACTGGTTACAATATGCCTGACTGTAAAGGAAACAACAACCATAACAACCTAACACTAACCTGATTGCTAGCGATATGTTATATAACAGAAACAAGCTAGTTGCTCTTGCCTATTCTATTGCATGGAGTTCTTTCTTCTTTTTAATGTCTTTTCAAGGATGGAAACATGCAAAACAAGTTCAAAATGACACTATTTTGTCAGGACACCCTTGCTGCATCCAGGGTTTAGCCCTGTCCACTATGATAACCTTTCTCCAGGTCTGACGTGGCACTATGGATATAGGCCTGGCTAAAGGGGGACAAAAACAAAAAGATGCAAGGATGATATGGAAGCATGGCGGGTGGTGCCCGATCAGAGCAGACTTGGCTATTTAAGACGGAACCTTTTAAGAGACGGGAGTTAAAAGAGCATTCAGACAAACGTTGAATAGGTGCTGCAGAAATTGCAAATGTTTGTCTTCAACATTAATACCTATAACATTTTCTAGTAGACACCAAAAATCAGAATATGATCCTGAAAATGAGTGTAATATGGGATCTTAAACATTTATGAATGAACTATTCCAGACATTTATGTGCATTTCCCTTGGGCATCCTTCCTCATTCAGCCAGTCTTTCCTGATGTCTTCCCCCCTCTCTCTCTCTCTCTTTCTCACTGAGATGCTATCTCCCCAGGAGGTTTTGTTACCAAGGGCATATGCTGGATCAGCATTTGCTTTTTTTTTTCTTCTTTCAAAATATGAAATGCTTTCTGGCATGCCGATTCAGTCAGTTGTGGCTCTGAGCCTTTAGTCGATAAGGACATGCAATGTGAGCACTTCAGGACAAGTGGTGTGGTACACCGGCCAGGCAGGGGGGCATCGCTCTTCGCTGTTTAATTGGCCTTCACTGAACAGTAAATCAGTCTATTCAAAATTGTACTGTGTTTCTACAGACATCTGTCACAGACGTAGGCTTCGAAAGAACTGGAAACTTTTGTTTAATCAGAGATGAAGCTATTAACCTGGCCCAGCACTTCTAGTATACTCTGTTTTGAAGAAAGAGGTGAAGGCTAATTTAGATTTCTGCATAGTGGAATGTCACTTATCTCCCCCTGAAAAAGTGGATTTTTGCTCCCAACTATAATGCACGCATGATGAATTATGTTCCGAGTCTCCCTCCGGAGAACGCATAAAAGAAGGCATAAATGCATAATGCTCATCAGATAGGTTACACTGTGCTCGGCAACCCAAGAAAGACTTCATCACCCCCTTCCCCCTCCGCTCTCTTTCCGTGTGCCAGCTGTAATAAAACACGAGCAGAGCCGTTTGTGATATCACACATCAAAGACAGAGTAAAGTAAAGTAGCACAGAGGCTCATTTCCATACACTTCTAAAGCAATCTGGAGAATCTGTCAGCATCTAATGTTACAGCCATTATTACAGCAATGCAAAGGTGGGAACGAGTCAGTGTTTTATTCCAGCGCGTTGCTCTGGAGGTTCATTTGGAAGTTGATTTTTAGTTCGTTAGCTGCATAATAAGGTTAATGCACGGCAGGGTAGAAACTCAACTGGGAAATCCCAGAAATTAATTAAACATTATTTGTAATTCTAAAATGTATTACAGTTCGAGGAAAGTCAAGCTAACAGGGGAAGGGCTGCTCATTGTTGAACCAGTGAACAATGAGTCAGACTGAAAGTAACACATCAAACGCTGTGTTTCAAAATAGTGACAAGATGGGCCATATGATTGTGTCATGACAACGGGAACCTGGGGGTATAGGGGGATAATGGCAAACAGGAAATCTTTCATTACGTCATAAAATATAATGGAGGTGCAATTCTCATCCCAAAGAGCACAAAGTGCCTGCAGCTTGTCATTTAACGGTTTACTGTGTAAATCCTCACCAATGAAATAATAGGAGATTTCCTTAAGGAAGAGCTGCACTCTGAAGGTGTTAAAGGGGTGGTGGAAAAATACACTTACAGCCGAAATCTGCTCTGCTGTCAAGTCCAATATATCAAGCAGATTACTGTGTAAAACTCCACAAATTCAGGCAAAGGTAGCGTGTTAATCATCCTACGCACCAGTTAGATGTGTGGATTAGGATGTATTATATTATTCTTAAAGGGACACTGATTAGTTATGGAGTTACTTTTATCCATAAATGAATAAACAAGCTGTTCTCAGAAGAAGATAAGACACAGTTTGAAGTTAGAAAGGTGGCAGGGTCCGCCAAATATAAACAAAGTAAAACAGGCGGTTTGTACAGGCGTAACAAATCAATCAGTCAATTTCTTCCCCAAAACTACGAACTACAAAAAAACTGAAAACCCACGAATGCACCTTTTTCATTTTGAATATATAAAAATGAATAAACATACATTGAAATAATAGAAACATTTGAACAAAAAGCAGTTTAAAGCATACCAATTGTTTTTTTACTGCCAAGAAAGATATTTGGCCTCAGCTAATTACTTTCATTATCAATAAATCTGCTTGTTATTGCTGTTGCCAAAGAGGTTATATTTTCCCCTGTGTGTGTTTGTTGGTTTGTCAGCAGGATTACACATAAACTTCTGAACAGATTTCCATGAAATTTGGATTGGAGGATGGGTCTCAGTCCTGAATAGACCCCATTGATTTGTGCAGATACTGATAATAGGACGGCTCCAGAAATGTTTCCAAGGAATAACGCATGGATGTTGATGAAAAATATCAGGTGTATTTTGGTGGCTGGTATCAACGAGTGAGTGTCAAAGGGGAGTGTTATATATGTATATCCTTTCGTGAGGACCTTTCTAGTTTTCTCATTTAACCAAATCACCTTTTGAGTTGAATTTTCTGACAACCAATTAATTTCTGTCAGTTCTAGCTAAACTGAAACTTCATGTGTTGATAGAACGCAGGTGGTTTGTGTTTATTTTATCGAGTTTATCATGAACCAACGTAAATGAGGCGTAGCTTCTGATGCTTTGTCATCTTGGCTCAAGTTTGAATTTTTAGATATTGTTTTGTGATCTGTTGTGATGTGTTATGTTATGCAGATAAATCACATGAACAAGATGCTTCACTTAAAACCTGTTTTCCTTTTTATGAATTTAGACTATAGACTAAAGGTCTTTTTGTGTGTTTTCATGCCTTCAACGCAATGTAATGTTTTCCACCATTCTTAACATCAAATAGCGTCCTGTTAGAAAACAATGTAGCAGCTCAGCGTGAACGGCTCACCGTCTGTCGTGTCTCAGCTAACAAGCTTGTTCACTGTTGACTCAGTTCAGCCGACTTTGGCTGGTCTGGCTGCTACATGGGAAAACTATATTTTTTTCTTGTAGACGATCACTTTGCTCGCAGTGTGAACATGGATTAAGTTTATCTTGTTCTGAGGTGACTGATAAGGTGGTCCGTCAAAAGTACATCTACACATTCTGATTACCATCCTGCTCCAGTCACTGTCTGGGAGCTTTACGGTATAGATTTGTTGGGTTGTGCTCATTTGGAAACACGCTGTTCAATCATGTTGAGAATGTCAAGTTCATGCATTAAGTTTAGGGGGGGTGGAACACATCAGTTATTTATATATGAGCTGTTTAAAATAATGCATCCGTGTGTTGGTATATAAATTTGCAAGCTAGCGTGAGTGCACAAAATATAGATGTGTTTCAGTACCTGTGTTTAGTGAGGTGAGACAGAGCAATGGGTTAGCTGTGAGGCTTGCAGGCGGGGAGCGAGCTAAATGGAGACATATCGGTGCAGGTATAGTTCTGCTGCGCTACTCCATAGGGCGGCTAATGAGGGAGCTTTGCCACAGGGGCTTTCTATTAAAAACAACAACTGCAAGAGATGGAAGAAAAAACAGGATCTAATCACAATCTCTGCAAGAAAATACAGCCGTGAGTGGCCAGTTCTCAATCAGATCGGACAGCTACCTCCCTTGGGGTGTGGTTCAAATCAGGGGGTTGGAAAGTAAAGAAGAAGACAGAGAAAAGGGTAGTGAAACAGCTGTGAAGGCTGACGGTACAGGCGCAGTTGGAAGGAGATGGAAGCAGTGGAAGAAAGAGGGGGGGTAAAAAGACAATGAACAAATGGTTACATGAGAGAGTGAGAGGAAAATATGGAGCAAAATGGATAAAAGTCCACAAGAGAACGAGAATGAAAGAAAAACAGACTTCCTCCAGGAGATTTTCTTCAAAAGATTTCGTCAAGGAAGTGCGGCAGTCTGGCAGAAAATGTTGAAGGCATGGTGGAAAAATATACTTACAGCTCAACCCTGATTTGCTGTCAAGTCTAATATATCAAGGCCACATAAAATTATGATGTCAGTGTTGTGAAAAACTGTCATATTTTTACTATCACGTCTAGAATGTTTTACTTCCGCTTGCCCTCTACCTAGTGGCAAGAAAATGAGTTTTGTTTATTAAAGCAGACTCGATTCCTTTGAGACCAGAGCAGTTGGCTAATTGTTGAGAAAATGGTGCAGTGATACTTGGTAGAATCGGGAAAAAGCACAAGTGAAAAAAACAATAAAACAAACTGAGATGGTCTGTTTAACAGCGTATATTTTTGGGGCACAGTAATTCTGGCCTCTGGCACAGGCATGAGACTTAATAGGAAAAATGTGCTAGATAAAGCCAAGGCACAACGGAATTAGGTGTCTGAAACAAAAATCAGTATTAACGGTTGCCTCAAGATTAAAATCAGGGTCAAGAATGTACACAGATTAAAATATATAACAGCACTTTTTCTGTGCACCTCACCACTATTCTCCCTCCTCTCCCTCGCCTCCTCTCAGTTATTGATTTAATTCTAGGCGGGATTGATGGTTAATCCAAAAATGCAAGTAAGATCTACTGCAACTTCATTAACATTTTGAACAAAGCTAGTGTAGCTTCTCAGTCTTCTGATGCGTCAGCGTACTTTTCTGGGTCATTGATGAGCAAACTTTACCTTTCTAGAACAGAAAAACAGCTGAGAGGAAGCTACTGTGAAAGTGTACTACTGACGCTACAAGCTGCTCTTCCATTAGAAGTCTATTCCAGCCAGCGCTTCGTTTTTGTTGGATGTCCTATAGCAAGCTACACTGCAGGCTACTCAGGAAATGGGGAAGCTACACGTATTTATCAAGAAACATTTATTGCTCAGTGATATATTAGACAGATACAGTCATTAAGGGGTGGCTATAACTGACTACAAAGGTCGATGTTGGAAACTGACAATTTGGAAAAATAGTTTGTGAATTTTATGTATGTAGGCTATAGGTATTTTCTTTTTTTAAGTAAGCAGTAGGCTAGTTTTTTGTGTCCCTGCAATGTTATAAATAACTCTGTTTAGAATTATGGAGGTTTTAACTTCTAACTGCAGTAGTGGATGACAGTTTGTTCCCAGCATTCCAATCTGTCCGTCAATCTGTAAAGAGCAGATTGAACCAGACAGGAAGTGAGAGAGTGGAAGCACATAGTGCATCCGGGCAATTTCTTAAAATATCACACCATCTGCAGACTCGGGATCTACAGCACAGCAAAGTCGGAAACAATTGAATTTGGTAGCCTACTCAACCACGGTAGAAGCACGAAATTCATGGTAAAATGATGAAGTATACACAATCTGAGCAACTCAACAATATCAGTCAGACGGGACGCTCCACTCTTGACTTGCTCTAAGTGGGGTACAACAGAGACCCGTGTGGAATCAAGTTCGATTATGGACAGTAAACTTCAGGAACAAGCTTCAAGCTGAAATTATTTTCTTTGCGTCACAGAAGCTAGTAACAGAGGCGACCCAGGACGTCATAACTTTCTACTTCCTCCACTGGAAAAAATGATTGATGAGAAAGGTCAGTGGTTAAATTAGAAAACTAGTGTGAACACTCACACATGACATACACTACCTACTGCAACACATCGTATATATCTGACAGCCTTGAGTCTGTTCAAACTGCCCACTATTTTGTTCTCTCCCTGTAACACTCTTGCAAAAACCTGCAGCTTCCACAAATCTGTTTGTTGGCCGCTTGTCACATCAGCTTTCAAAAGGAGACCTTCAAGCCGCAAGCAGACTTTCTCTGTCTCACTGTAGGCAGTTTTGGACCATGTCAGCTCTTCCCTGAGGCTTTACTCTCCACTGAGATGCCAGAGATCACTGTGTCACTTCTCTAAGCTACATATTTGCTGCTTGTAGTAACATACATATCATGAGTTGGTGCCTCTGTCCAGTTGTTGTCAGTAAGCTGTGAGGCTGCCAGCACTGTTTCATTGTCGTCCCACAGGTCTGTTCATGGTGTTTGTTGGTTTCTAATTTCTCTTACATGCTGATCACATTTTCTGCACCCATGCACGGTATTTGAAGATCATCTGAGCAGATGTTCCTGCCATTATATGCAGTCAAAATTGATTTAAAGCATTTGAAACAGATTGGATCCAGATCTTAAACACAAAATGAAATACTAAATGCTAATACACTGCCGGATAAGCAGGATTTCCAGAATCTATAACAAAACAGATCCAAGGCTGTCACCAATTACCTACTTATTCTTCCTCAAAGCTGATATCTTTTTCAGTTATGATGACTTTTAATGTCACTATCCACTTAAAATACAGTCAGACTGATAAGGATCACAAATGCGAACAAAAAGGGTAGGACACATAATAAAAAATGATGAATAATTGAAATAAATCTTAGCCACATTAATTGTCCGATCAAAATCTCAATCCAGTCACAGGATAAATGTTGACTGTAGAAACTTTACATTTCTTTATGTTTTTATTAGGGCTGTCATGATATTGATGATTGTGTGTTTTGTCTGTTTTTTTTTGTCAAATGATTAACATTCATTATGTGACTGTAGGGGATAAATGTGTCTCGCTTCAGTATAATTTTGCACGGCAGTGGTCACTCCACCACCATCCTTTCCACCCTCTGACATGAAAGTCAGCTCATATGCATGTTATCTGAGCCTGGTTTGACACATTGTAGAAAAGTTGACATTGAAACACACAATGCCAATATTTTATTCTGGCCACTGGGTTTCCAAATCTTTGCCTTTCAGTTAAGTTGTAGACACCATTGACATAACACCAGAGGGTCTGTGTAAGAGTGCTGCCCTGCATGTATGCGTCCTTGTTTTCTCATGTGGATCAAGACAAAGTCACACCGGTCATTACCTCCATTGATCCTTTTTTTAAGCTAGGTAATCATGATTGATTTGCTGCTGGTCAGCTGATTGGTTCCATTGGCATCTGTTGGGGTGAACTGTCCAGCTGCTTCTCCCTATCTGATAATGACATACAAGGTTAGTGACAAGACCTTTAATCGCTTGACTGCTATTGAATCCCCATATGAGCTGTAGTGACACCATCATAGGCAGGAAAAAAGAAGAGTATTGGGTTTTATTATTGCTCGTTTAAGGAAAAATGAAGTCAGTGGTTAATACATAATGCATCAAGCACTGGTTATCAAAAGAAATCCTCTGCTGAGACGTGTCAGTAATTATAAGTGAGTGGTGATATAACAGCAGTAGACACCCTGCAGTGCAGTGTTGTTTGAGCCTCCAAGCTTCCCCTTATTTCCACACTTCCTCCGCTCCTCCATCCCTTCCTCCATCCCTCATGCGCTCCCTTCAACCTTCCCCCTCATAGCAGTGCCTGATTCATTTTCCCAGTAACAGCCTCAGTGCCCTGTGATTTATATGTTTATGGTCATTACTGACGTTGAGTAATACATTTCCGTTTTCCCCCTCTTCTCCGTCTTCCCCATCTCTCTTTTGGCAGAGCCCTTGGGTCCTGTGAGGAATATCAATTACTTTGTCCCTGTTTAATCACAGAGTTTTGCTTCCTCTCACGGCACCACTTTTAGGCAAGCAGAAATAAGTTCTGCTTTTCAGGGGTCTGCTGTTTTATTTGATGTCTGTCGGAACAACTAGTAGCTAGCAAAGACCAGAGGCCTTTTCATCGAAGAATAGTGGTGCAAATTGCTCTCATTAGCGATACATTTTCTTTTTTAGCTGCTAAGTGTTTCTAACTGCCTGTTGTTGAACATTGCTTCCAATACTGATGCAAGCTAACAGCATGGCGTAATCTTTATTACCTGGGCTGTATTCCCACTGTTGTAATTCATGCTCACTTCTGAAATGCTGCTCATGTCTGCCTTTTCTTTGGATGACTGATTGTATCTATTTCTGGATGTGACCCATATCTGATACCATGTAAACTGACAGCAAAGTCAAAAACATAAGCAGGGAGCAGCTGTAACAACAACAAAAAAATCACAATCTGTTTTCTTACACTTTGTGCCTCTCCCACTTGTTTCCAACACATGTCAGTTTCAGTGAATGTTCTTTTTCATTTTAATCTAAAACATCGCAACTAAAATCAGATGTGCTGTTTTTTTTCACATTGCTGTGTCTCATTGTTTTCTCTGCTCAAGTCTGGCTGCCATTTTTTGGGAAATAGTCAAAGATGCAAAAGCTGCATACTGTCATGGCAACACTGGTAAAGGAAAACAGGAATTCAGTTTGACTGTCAGCAGCTCAGCTGGAGCAGCTGAGGGTTAAGTGCCTGGCTCAAGAGCGGGGTCAAGTACAGTACTTGGGTGGATTTTATGTGTTAGCTCAGACCATGTCTTATTTACTTTCGCTGCACAGATTCTTCCAGCTGGTGAAGGGATTCAGCCATGAGCAGGAGGCTGACGTGACCCGCCCATTTCAAACAGTGGCAGTTGGTGTTCTGCAGGGGAGACAAGCAGTACCAACAAATAGTCAGAGTTGCGGTATCAGCGTACTGACTTGCAATCATTTGATTGAAGCGAAGAGGTTTAGGGAGCGGGGCTCCGGTGAGAGCAAAGTCAACCTCCTCATTACTGGCTCCTTGTCAGCGACATCAAAGTAGCTTCTCAGAGTCATTCACTTGAAAGTTCCTGGTTAGCACCGGCTTTTGCTGCCTGATGGAAAACATGCCTGGGTTTTGATTTGGGTGACTTTATGTTTCAGCCAGCTGCAGCTAGTTTCTCCCAATAATATCCAGCTCTCTCAGTGCAGAGCCCTAATGAACCGAAACTCCCTGTACAGTACAGCCTTTTTTCTCTTTGAATTTAAATCATGCAGCCAGGTAGCTGCCTGCAGCATGTATCAAAGAGGACTGAGGCACCGTCCCTTATAGGAAGGCTTTCACTCCCATAGGTAATGTGTCTTAAAGTTAAAGAGGAGAGCTATCAATTGATTTCATTCCAAAAGAAATACAGTTTGTTAATATTAAATTAGAAGTTTACCAACGCAAAATTGCAGGGTAGATGCAAAGCTACGTAAGCTCCAAATCAGTGAAATCAGTGAATTAAAGTAAAGGCATATGGCCAATTTTTGGCTCTCAGATCCATTATTCAGTGGGAGAAAAACATACTGTATAAGGAGCTTACTCTAGAGGCGGAAGGAAAAACTAGCAAAAAAAAAAATAACCAAGATGCGAGTAGCGCTGTCCTTATCAGTCAGATAACAGAAGATGCTTCTCTTCCCTAAGCTGTGTTTTCACTGAGGAATTTCTCAGCCTCTGATGCAAATATCATCTGGCTTGTAAATTGGGCATGGTGGTATAATACCAAACTACTTGAAGCTGTCACTGCACCTCCTCAGGACATAGTTTAATGACTGCCTGTTGTTGGTGCAGACGCCATGTGGGTTTACTCCGCAAGTACTGCTACCTCTAATACACAGATTTGATTGTATTTGCTTCCCTTCCATGTAAATCCCAACATATAATCATTTTTCTTCATCTGTGTCCGTGCCTCAAGAGGCTGCAAGTTGGTGGATCCACAACTGTGAAACGGAAGCGTTGATTTGAATTACAGCCAAATACTTGATGAGAAAATGCGTCAAAAAAGAAACGTCTTCATCCAAATTAATAATGATATTTGCAACTTTCCCCCGGGAGAGGCGCCGAGCGATATGGGAAGAGAACAAAAAGAAGAAGTGTGTACTCTGGCACGACGGAATAGAAGTGACCTTCCATCTCTCTGTGCTGTCTTCGCAGGCTGAATTAACTTTTCCCATCATCTTCACCTCTCTGTTGTGAACAGCGCACACGCCACAGCCCAACCCGGCACTCTCATGTTTATTAATTTCCTTCAGCGAGAGATGTGGTAAATCATTGACCCTCTTTTAGTGCCTCGTGCTCCAACTGAGCATGGGAACGGGGAGGGCGTATTGATTTTGCCCCCTTCTCATCAGCAGCCAGGCCCTTATTTGGGATAGGGAAATGGTAAATCTCATATAGTTGAGCCCCTGTCAAGGCCTGTCCAGATCCTAATCTTCACTAGTTGATTGCTCTCTAATCTACAACTCATTAGAGGCTGATGAGGTAAATGTAAAGCGTTAAACTTTGCATTAATTCTCAAGACATTCTCTGGAGCCGCACTAAAGAAAAGTTTCGCATCGCGTAGCAAATAACAAGCTTCGAAATGTGGCTTCAGTTCCATTTTGAGAGAGTCATGGCAGGTGCACAGAAAGACTCATTATTTTTTTTTTGTTAATGACACATACGCTCTCAACTTAACAAGGTCACTGTGAGAGCAGAAGTCCATTCCGAGTGTGGACAAAAGAACAAGAATCACCCTGTTGTGATTTAGCAGCCGCAGTACTTTATTACATTGCTGTTTGTGTCCAACTTGGGCCCGTTTCTTACATTTAGAGGAACAAACAGTCACTAGGGGACAGGCTCATTATGGAGTTATTGGGCACTGAGGTTTGCTGACTGAAGTGTGACATAAACCTTCCACCCACCTGCTCTGCTGTGGGATGGAAATTGATTTGCCTTGGGTGGGAATTTTATACCTGGCAGCATGTATTAACCACAGTAAACGCTGTAACGCGAGTGTATAAAATGTATCAGACTGATTAGTGATCACGCCTGTAGAGGGATGGATAGCTAGAGGACTGAAAGCATGCATTATACGAGCCCTCAGGACTGAGGTTGTTAAAACAGCCCTCTCAGGGAAATTGGGGAGATCAAACAACCGTGTCTGATGCTTCCCCAATTAGCCAAACTCTGCACGTCCCTGACAAATTTTTAGTTTTACTCAAAGATACAATATAATCCGGTTAGCAAATGAACAAAATCTAATCTTGTTTTAAAAAGTGATGAGCGTGTCAGGCTCCCGTGCGTGTTGGCTCTCTTAGTCCTGCAAATAAATCGAGGTACTCTCAATAATCTGGTTATAAACTCTCCCTGGGAATGCTTGTCATATTATCTGACATGACAAATAGATCCAAGCCCAGGTATCTGGCTCCCCCCCCCGTCCCTTTCTCTCACCCGTTTTGCTCCTGTATCCTCCCCTCTCCTATCTTTCTATACTGCTCTCCTTTCCCTTCTCTTCCCCTTGCTGTCCTGGGGGTTTCTTGGAGGCAGCACCACTGAATACTGAACAGTAGCAGGGATGCACCAGGTGTTTTTATCGCTCGGACATTCATGTGTGATTGGCTGTGAGGAGACCGGTGAATCTGGCTTAGGCGGAGCATCCATCATCTGTCGAGGAATGGCGCCGGGACAAGAGAAAACGTTTGCTTGCCACCTAAAAGGGTCCCAAACATTCGGTGTCAGTGATAGAGTAGCTGTCAACATCGCAGCATGCGTGAGCGTCACATGTGGGCATGTGGTCGAGCGTGTGTCTGTAGGAGAGGGGAAAAAAAAACACAAACTCACACTGACTCTGAGCAGATACTCGCTTTCAGCAGCGCCTCGACATGCATGTATACAACTCCACTTCGGTGTGTCCCGCAGCCACAGTGTCCTGACTTGTTAGCCCTCAGGCCTCGGGTGCAGCAGCAATGTGTGTTTCAGCTCAGAACTGATTAGACTGAGTGCCGGTGTGAGTTGGTAACTGCCAAGTTCTGACTCATCATGGCACAATGGCTTTAACGGCTGAAATTACAGTGTTGCTGTTTTTATTTTTGTATTTTCAAGCTTAGGAACAATGCACAATATTTTTTTTTTATCTCGCAAAATGAAAGAAGACTGAAACATGATTGAAGTTTGATATTTATGAAGACTTATATATGCAAGAACAATAAAATCCACACCACCCGCACAGCTGTTATCATGATCTTACTCAGCTATGGGCTGTCACCACAAAGTGCTGCAATTAAATAGAGCGCAAACATTCGGTTTGAAGAGGTGTAATGCAGGACTTTTGACGGTTTTTACTTGCGATTCACTTACACACCACTGTCATACAAACAGACAGTTGTACATGCCCATTCATTATGATTACATTACTGTACTTATGGTTAAAAACATGCCAGTCAACCACTTTGCTAATGTGGCCAAACATCAAGCAAGTGTAATAACACAAGACATAGCGAGACAGCTCATATTGCTTGGTAGTTCAAGAGCAGGAAGGCCAGCCTGGCATCTGTCTCGCAGCCTCTTAATTCGCAAAGCTCACACCAGTGACTAACAGCCAGTCCAAGATTTGCTCTAATCCGCCCTCTTGCTTCGTCACTCTTTCTTTTTTCTCCTCTTAGTGGCATTCCCTTCTTCCTCCCAGAGGTCCAAAGCTTGTGTGCTAACGGTGTAAACACCAACAATCCGCCAGTGCTCTGAGCTCCCCGTCTGATCTGGGCAGATTTAGCTAGCTGCACAGCTAACTTAGCTATCTATCTAAGAACAGCTGCACAGTCCGATATGGCTGCGTTGGTGTTGTTCCTGGAACATTGCAATTCATGTTTTTATAGGAAGATCACTGCAGCTGACTAATCACATTTTTGGAATGTCACAGCAGAAAAATACGAAACATGGGAGAAGTTATCCTTTCTTACACGTGTTAACTTCGTGGTATAATTTAAACAAAACCCTCTACGGATGATAAATCCTAACTGGCCTGCATTTATATAGCATTCTTCATGAACACTCAAATTACATGAACGTACATATAGACCATTAAATGCCAAATTTCTTGGATTTGTTAGATGTAAGACAACATATTGTAAAACCATTAAACCACATGAAAAAAAAAGTTAGGCCAGTCATTTTCTCTAATTTATTAATTAGAAATTGTGTGGATGAACTTTAAAGGATTTAAATTTTAAAGAGAAAACATGTCAAGCCTGCTAACTACTTACATCTTTACCAGTACCACTTCCTTTAAATGTGAGGAAAACCAGAGCGCTCCCGCTGTGCGGCTAGAAGGAAAGCGCAGAACAATCCATGCTCAGTTTTGAGCAACTTACAAAGTCTTATTTTAGAGCGCTGCAAAATTAATGGCTTTTTTTTTTTCAGCAACCATCATGAAAATGATATACTGCGACTGACTGAGAGTCTTGCTGAATACATTACATGACTTTGACAGACTTTGAAAAAAGAACATAAAAATATAATATGGCTCTCTGGCAAAATGAGCAGAACAGCAAATGTCATGATTGTCACAATTCCTGTATGCTATTTGCATTGGTGTCAGACAGAAATAATGACAAGACACAGACAAAAACACATTATATCCGAAACAGAGAAAACACCATGTCCATTGAAAACACCGCCTGAGCGTGCCCACGCATTGTAATTCATATGCAGGATGACTGTTGAAACCTGCAAAGATAAGCTTGATTGTCAATTTAAATGAGATGAATATAAGCATGCATATCGAGGGAGTTTGCATGGAGTTTATTGGTATGTATGAAATGATGCAGATGGAGGTCTTGAAAGCAGACTCAGTAATCACTGATATTAGTGTCGAGATCCCCAAGCTGTGTGACTCGGGGCCTGCCCTTATGAATTGGCTTTATGAAAATGCCACTGAGTGACATATTTAAACCATTCAGCTTGATAACTGCGTCCCTCTCGACTCTTGTGTTAAAAGGCAGGCTGCTGCCCCACTGGTTCTCATCTTAGTAGCGGAGATTGAGAGAGAGGGACCGGTTACAGAACAGAGAGAAATTGTAGGAGATAAAGTCAGAGTGAATCAAACAGAAATAGAACGAGTAAAGGCTGATCTGAAATAGGTGAAAAGGAAAGACAGGAGACGGAGGGGACCTCACCGTGGAGGTAATGGGTTGGACTGGCTCATAATCACGTTCAGAGGGGAGACGGTGCTGCTGTGTAATGCAGCAGGATGGAGAGCCAATCAAAGAGCGGCTATCGTCGCCCTTCTGACCCAGCTCTGTTCACATTCGACATGTCAATCAAAAGCAGAGAGATGAAGAGTCTGTGATGTTCCTGACTGACCTGGACAGGCTGGTGTTTCCATGGATTCCATTGATTTCAAATGTCCACATATGATATCTCCATTGATTTTCAACTGCCTTCTTCTTCTGCCATAAATCTCATCTGGTGTCCAGCTTAATGCAGAGCTAATTGCACTGACCTTACCAACATCGCTCTGTCTCTATCTCTGTTTCAGTCTAGCCTTGTTTTTTGCACTAAAAGCACTCGACGGCCTGACTGCCGCCAGCTGCATTTCATCATCAGATACCCATCACTAGTGCAGAATTCAAGCATGTCATAAATATCAACACCATTTGATATGCAGCATGCTCTCACGCCTCCTGTAGCTCGCTCTCATATGTACAAGATCTGTTGGTGCCTTTGACTTCAGTCTGCCTCCCTCTAGACCCGTCTACTGTCCACAGAGCGGCAGCCTCTGTTTTTCCTGTGTCGTCTCCAGTTGGCCTCATTGTCGCATTGTCGGTGCCCAGGCAAAAGCATTGCAGTGGGTGGAGGTGGGCAGCAACCTGGAGTCGAGAGTATCAGTCCGCTGTGAAAGAGATCTTCCTTTGAAGGCGTCAGTTGGCAATGTCAGTGTGTCAAGAGTGAGATCTGCTGTGCAGTGTTAAACAGACAGTGACACGAACCAGCTGCTTCAGGGAGTAGTTTCTACCCCACGGCTGTTGGCTTTTGTAAATGAACCAGCCACATTCTGCTTGACATTATGTCTGCTACTGACCGGTGTCAGGCAGTGAGTAATGCTCCGAAATGACTCATTTTTGTTTTGTTTCCAAGATTGCTTTTTGCGATTTAAGCCACTTTTAGACATTAGATATCTTTTTTAGATTATAGTGTAGGAGAGAAGTACTGCGTGAATCTTTTTTGTTTTTTTTTACACCCATGGCTGAATTGTTTTAAGCTGCAGTTTCTGTTACCACTAAAAGCTGCCTTCAACAAAAATGACCCAACATTTGCATCCACCTTACTTTGAAATTGGCCAGCCAGGGTGTGAACTTGTCTCTCTAATGTTCTTCTTTCCGCTCTTTAGACGACTATTTCAGGAGAGACAATTAACATAAGTACACAATATTGTGTTACCCACTCTCTATTGCAAATTTGAAGCAAACCTGGAAAAAGAAGGGTTAGAATGAGACATATTTCCGTTAGCTTCTTTGGATTGAATAAACTAGGCTATGCAAAGTGTAGTTTTGGTGAAGATGGCGGTATTGGCTATATCATACATGGCTGCAATTAACAGAGTAGGAGAAAAACAGTTCTTCGCCAACCATCAATAAAACTGACAGAAGAAGCAAAACCAGTAGCTCGGGCATCTACATTGATGCGGGTATGTAATGGTCAATATCCCAAAGCGGACACAGCCACAACTTCTTCTCTCAGGGCAAAAACAGCTGATAAGTCATGTGAGTTAAATCTATCAACGTTTTCTAATGATATGCTCCAAAAATACATCAATGGAGGCAAACTTTAGAATGACCAGCTTTGTACTCCGTCAAGTCTGACCTTTCAACACAGCTATAAACACTTGTAGATGTAGTCCAGCAGCTCGTTGTGTCAACCAGTTCTGTTCAAGCTTAACCGAAACCATGATTAGTGATGAAAATAATCGTGAGTTGTAGCTCTAGAGGAGATTTGTATGATAGCATGCCCGCCGTGGTGTTTCACAGCTTGATCAGCTCTCCTCAGCTCCACCCAGTGTGGATGTTCTTGCACCGCTTGACAGACAAGATGGTGGCGAAGAATGTTTTGATAACAAGTGGATGATTTTACAGATGTTTCCATCCAGGTTGTGGTTTTAACTGGCTTGATGGGTGAAAGTGTACCGCATAAAAATAATTCTGATACTGAGGAAAGTAGTCATTTACTGACCGCTAAACCTCCTTTCTAATACTTGATGTTTATGTGAGGCTGAGGTTGTACCTCAGATTTTTGTTGCGTTCAACATTTCTGACCTCCAACTAGGAAAAGTACAATGAAACGCCACTCAAAGTCAGAATTCCTACTCGTGAACTCAAAGCACATTTCTTACATTTACCCCCGATTTCACAGGAGAGCGGCTGTCAGATGCATACACAACAATGGCAGCCCCTGTTGGAAGAGTGTGTTGTGTATTCGTAGACTACAGTAATTATAAAAGGCCAGGAAATTAAATGTCTACATATGTTTCCAATTATTAAAGTGCCATAAAAAATGTATATAATAGTGTGTTACCTCATGTGCCCTCTCTGTTTCATTTATAATGCACGGAGGCTGCAGTGCTGAAGGTGCAGTTGTGTGTACAGTTGCCAAAGAGACATCATTTCTTCACGGTCAGCCAAGTTTTTTGTTCACTTATGGTGTCTTGCACCTGGAATGATTTGAGGTCGGAAGTCGGAAGTTACAACTAGGAAATTCCGAAACCCCGACGTTTTCTGGAAAGCGGCATTAGAAGTCTAACAGCAGGCAGGGGAGCGGCACATCCTCATTATCTGATGAAAGCTTACCGGCCAACACACATGACGGTGAATCCACCGCAGTGAGTCTGTTATTTTATCATTGCCCCTGAATCTGCTATTAGACAAGGTCAGGTTTATTGGAGGTGGTCTGGTGCCACTGTGTTTTCCTCATATATCTTTGGAGCACATGCTTTAAACGTGTCAGTTTGCGATTTTTAGTGTGTTTATTTTGACTTTTATTTTACCTCTGATGGCTGCATTACACCAGTATTTCCTCCATTTTTTTTATTTTTTTGAAAGCATGAAAAACGCTTAAGCTTGAAACTGCCAAGAGACACTAAACATTTATGTTAGACACATGTCGCAGAGCCATTACAACCAACCCTGGGATGTCTTTATGCCTCCACACCGGCAATAGCTGCAGCGAGAGGCATTCTGTTGCCAGTTCCTTCCCATCCTCGTGAGCGTGATATTTCAGGAACGCCTTGAGGGAATTTCTTCAAATCTGGAACAAATATCCACTTGGACTCAGGGATAAATTGATTAGATTTTGGTGGTCAAAGGTCACAGTCACTGTAAACCTCACAACGCACATTTTTGGCGATTGCTCAACAATTCAGGTGAAAGTTATAACAACATTTTATACAAATGTTTAATGAGACAACTTCAACTTCACTGTGTCATCATAATGTTCTGCGATTAATGCTATGGCCACTATTCAAAGCCATAGCTCAGGAACAGCAGCGCAGAAATTCTTGTTCTGTAAGTTTTACGAAGTCTGCCGGATTGATAATGATGTTGAATGGCACTCAGCCACGGCCCAACAGTCCCCTTTGATTCGAGCAAGCCCAATCCAATACCAGTCTCGATAGCCCCGTATCAGCTACCGAGATACAACTGATTTGTATTTATTTCTTTGATAAAGATCCATGCATTATTCCTTGATAAATTAATGAGAAGCATCTGAGCAGCTCTATTTTACCATGTTGAAGAAAGAGAGGAAAAAAAAAACGTTAGTTTGGTCAATTCTGGGCTGACAGCCACCCTCCATCTAAGTTTCATGGAAATCCATTTTCTAGTTTTTGAGTAATCCTGCTGACAAGCCAACCAACAAATGGGCACTGGTAAAAATATAACCTATTTGGCAAGGGTAATCAAGGGAAAGTAAATTGGAGCCTTTTACAGAAAGAAAAGGGTTTGGTGTTGACTTTTTATTCAGTCATTTAAAAATGTCATTCGACAGCATTCTCCTCTAAACTTGTCTCTCCCTGCTGTTAGCAAGAGATATGAAATTCTTCTGAGTGATTAAAAGCTGTTCCTGGAGGCATGCTGCAGCTTTCTAGACGACAGGAGACAGAAAAAGACCAAGCTTCTTTTATACGTGTCTCAATCCAAGGACTTGTCCGGCATATGTATGCTGTAGCCAGTAGTTTGTCTACCAGCATAAAGAGCTGACCTCCTGATGGTGAGTGTGTCAAAACCTTTTCTCCTCAATCATATCATAGGACAGGTTATGAGGTTTGTGTATCACCTCTTCTGCTTCAAATGAGAAATGTGTTTGGCCACAGCAGCTTACTTTAAAAAAAAAATAGGTCATTGTTCTCTCCATATTATTTCCTCCCAGCAGGGAGGGTATAACACTATCACAACACTGTGTGTATCAGATAGCGATGGCCCCTGTTGAAAGGTGAAGAGTGAATATTGTGTTTTGGAGAACAGCATCACTGCCTTTGGCCTCTGCCTCATTCTTCCACAGCATCTTCTGGGAATGGATGGAGCTTGGTGCTTGTTTACTTGCTCTTTGTTTTTTTTTCCCTGTGCAGGCTGAATCCATTGAATCTTACAATAACCTAAGAATATGAATGCTAGACTATTGATTGAACTCTTGCCTCTGAGCAAGTCATATCATTGTGTGTCAGGGTTTGTTTGTGATTTCTTTATTTTGTCATCTTGACTCTCCTTCCCTCCTCACTTTGAAACTGACTAAAATCAGATTTATGCATAAATTATGTGAAAGCCTCAAGTGTCCATTCACATCGCCTGTGTGTGTGTGTGTGTGTGTGTGTGTGTGTGTGTGTGTGTGTGTGTGTGTGTGTGTATAAATGTGTGTGTGTGGGGGGGGGGGAAAGAGAAATCATTACAGAACCTGTCATGTGTCTGTGTATTTTTTATTTATTTTTGCTGTTTCCCGGTGTCTGTGTGTGTGTCCACGTGTGTGTGCGTGTGTGACTACATGCGTGTTTCTGAGTAATGGGCTTTGTGCATCCTCTCTTGCTGACGGCCAGGATGTATCCATGGCAACGCCAGGTCGATCCTAGCTGTGAGCTGGTGAGAGGGACTTGAAAGGGAGCGTTAAACCTCTCCTCTCATCTGCCCTGCGCTCTTCTCTCTCTGACCATGGCGAAATGCATGGCCTTGTTGAAATCCCAGCCCCGGGGCTGTACGCTGTGGCTGCCACCCTGGACACTCGCATCACAACACTGCCACCTTTTGACCTGATGTAAAAGATGTACCCGCAAAACATTCTCATATTGGTTTTTTATTTTTCGGTGAGTTCAAGGTTCATCTGTAGAGCGAATTTATTATTTTTTTTCTGAAAGCTAAAAGCACCCAGTCTTTTCAGGTTGATGTTTTTTTCCTTTTACTGGAGATTTTAGCACATTTTTAGAGAGTTAATTATAGAGAGAAAATGGGGAACATCAGGCAATAAAGGCCCGCTGCTAGTTTTGAGCTGGAGTCCAGTTATTGGTCAGGGCCTTAAACCATAGGCCACCAGAGCTCCTCTTAAAGGAGGATTTTACAGAGAAGTGCATAAGTGCTGAAGCATTCATTTCATTCACGGTAATTTCATGAGAGTGCCTTCATATTTCAAGTTCAAAAGCTATTGAGATGAAATGTTTTGCTGTCGATTTAAAAGCCCAAAGCTATCTCTGTGAGTCTTCAGAGTGGATAGCGTTGCCGGTAGTTTATTGCTTTTGCACCCTTCTTACGCAGTTGAAAAGCTGCTGTGTCTCGCCTTAGTTCAGTGCGCACTTGTGGCAACTTGTTAACATTAAAACATCATGTGTTGACAGTATGATTGTTGGAACTATTTTTTTAAAGAAACATGTAGTGTAACATCGGAAAGAAAGATAGACGGAGGTTTCGTCGCCACGGTTGGCATCTCCGCTCTCTCAAAATGTTGCCTTTCAAGTCGTTTGATGCTTTATCATGTCAGTTTAAGGCCTTAGGAGAGACTACAGGATTAGATGTGCTGCTGCTGCCCCCTAGTGGACATCAGTATTTGTGATGAGGCAGCGTGTGCATGATTTGAAAGCAATGAGTAATGACAGGGAAGGGAAGGGGAAGAAAAGGCATGAAAGAGGAGATAAATGGGGAAGAATGGAGCAATCATGTTTGCTTTTGAATGCATCACTTTTGAGATGCCAAACAGATTTATTGCAACCTTGTGTGCATCAATAAATCTGCGCTGACATTGTAATTAAGATATCTTGGCTCCAACGACATGAAACTAATCACCTAATGTTATTCTGGGGGTCACTGCACTGCTTTGCACTGTTTTATTTCCTCCACAGCAGTTTCACAACTCACCATCTTGTGCCAAATCCAAGTTGTTTGCTTATGTGAATATTCATGCCGTAGTACCTCTCTGAAGGCTTACAGACTGCAGCTGAGGGAGCTCTGTGACCTTCTTGTTAGGTCAGGCCGGATGCCGGAGGCTATCTAGTGATCACTAATACATATTCAAGAACCGGAGGCTATCAGGCGCCGCCGTTAAACAGACTCCAAGATAGCAACGGATCAAGGCCAAGCCACAACTCTTTTGTTTGCTCTGTTATCATCAGCAGTTTTTTTTTTTGTTTTTTTTTCACCTTCTGTGATGGATAATCTTCGCAGCTGCAGCTAAACACATATTGACCAAGTCTGCTGCCTTTCTCACCCTGACAGTTGATATTAAGAGTTTTCCCGCCCGATGAAAACGCGCTGACGGGCTGTTACGGTTTTAAAAGCTCGACACAATTGATCTGTTTGGGTAATGTGTTTTCTATTAGTTTTACAGGTTTAATGTGGCCGTTCTTATAGGCTTCCCGTGCGTCATTAGCTGTTGGTTTTATTGTTAAGAGTGCTGTCATCCCCTTACAGGCATCTAACGTTTCATTTTCTGGCAACATCATGTTTCTGAAAATAATCTTGGCGGTCTAATGGAGGTGGATCGATACAGATGGATCGGTCTCTTAGATTTCCTTTTCATATCACAACCAACACCACCCCTGGGAATCTGCATTTATCTCCATATTCAATAATGAGAGGATCTGTTTAAGATGTTTTTTTTTCATCTACACTACTTGTACATATTTGGTTTCAGCTAATCTGCTTTCCACAGAGCTGCTCGCAGCTATGTGCTGTTTTTTTTAGATCTGATGGTAAGATGAGCCATTAGACTGGGATAACAATGAGCAAACGGAAGTCTTGATTGAATTCCATGACTGTTCTCCTTGGTGGGTTGCTTTGTTATGGCTTATTTCTTGATTAGGCGTCACATGAACTTAATACTTCCTCTCTCTGAATCTACTAGAAGTAGCCTTCTTTTCTGGTGTGCTATAAAACTCAACCCTGAGAGCAGATCATGTGATAAAGCCATTGCATGTAAGATTGTTCTGCATATTCTTCCGCTCCTTTGTAGTCATTTCAGTAACACCTAAGTATTATTTGCATTTGATTACGCAATCATGCTGAGATATTTGTCTTTTTGGTGGAGGAGTGAGGTCACACTGAATCAGCAGAAATAAACATCCTATTTAGAGCTTTTGCTGCCGTACACTGGCTACCGTTTCTCTCTTCCACTGCGTCAAGCCATCCTCTTTTTTTTTCTCTTTTTTTTCCTGTAAACGGTGAAACTTGGCCCCGGCACGGTGACCTGTAGCTCGGCCCTGCGGGAATATTCAGTGTCCTGTGCTCCTCGTGTCCTCACCTTCTTTCAACTCCTCCTACTCCTCCTCCTACTCCTCCTTTCCTTCTTCTTCTTCTTCCTCTTCTTCTTCTTCTGCTTCTTCCCTCTTTCGAAATTGGTCCAAAGGATGGATGTGCCCCTGAGACACAAGGACGAACCCAGGCAAGGCATTCTCAGTCCATCTCAGTTGTGAATGGCGGGGGGCATAGTGTGTGTTGTGCTTTTCAGCTTGTGCTCTTTGATTCAGATGATGTTTTGACCTTGCTTTGGAAAGTGTGTGTTTGATTGTGTAAGTGTTCTGGTGTGCAATTTTTAGTGCCAACTTAGTTCATGGCAGAATGAATACTTTCAAGATGTTTCCTATTGTCTACATGCTGAATTTGCTGAATTATTTTGACTGATAGTTTTGCATCAGTGGCTAGATTTTAACAAGCTTGCTACTGCTTCTCTTCTTGAAGGATTTCATTGCTTTAGGATTTTGGACGATTTTGGATGCCTTCGGGTGGTCTATCTTATTTATAATCAGTATTGACGTAATCATCCTGCAATCATGCCGGTCCGGATCATGTGCACCATCTCCTTCTCTGCCGACGACGAGCCAGACAGAGGATATGGTAAAGACGGTTTTGACGACCACTACAAGCGTGTGAAGAGGAGCTACGGTGACTCGCAGGAATACCTGGATGGGAATAGTCAAGCGGATGATTACAATGAAGAGGAGGACGACATCACAGAGGTGGACGACCTGGCCGCTTTCTTCAGCGGTTGCTCGCTCCATGGAGCCAATCACATCTTTGTGGAGGACAAGAAGTTTGGTATTCGCCAGGGTCTTTGGGCGGTGGTCTTCACCGTGGCCCTGTCTGCTTTTTTGTACCAGGTAGCTGACAGGGTCATATACTATCTCCAGTACGATCGCATCACCATGCTGGATGAAAAAATGGCCAAAAACATGACGTTTCCGGCCGTCACCATTTGTAACTACAACTTTATTCGGAAGTCTCAGATGAGCTACAACGACCTGGTTTTCATGGGCCCTCTGCTGGGTTTCGAAGAAGGCATGGCACCGGGGTTTCAGCTCGCCCAGGAGCCGGATCGCAGTCGCTTCAGCCTGGATGAGTTCTACAACCGCACGCGACACCGCATCGAGGAAATGTTGCTGGAGTGTAACTTCAGAGGCTTAGAGTGTGGCCCGGAGGACTTCAGAGAGGTAAGTCACTCTGAGATCCAGCCGCAAGAAATACGTTTTGAAAGTCTCAAATGTTAGATCTTTCTGGGACACAGCAGGCTACAGAAATTGGTAATCACAGTTGCAAGTTGGCACATCATATATTCAGAAGGTATCTTATATGGGTGTAAGTTTTGAATGATCAGTAGTATATAGCATATGGGGGTCTGAAATTGAAATGTTGCGCAAAAGGATGTAGAGAGGAGACTTCATCAAAGAGTAACTTCTGTTTGGGTTCATTGTGATGAAATTAGGGGAAGCCACTAAAACCTAATAATGACAAATAAACTATAACCCCACAATGAAAGTCCTCACTGACGCTTTGCAGAAAATCACCCATGTGGTAGAAAGAGTTTATTTATTGCTGTGAGGTGATTCAGTTACCTCCAATCCCAAGTCGTCACTGTAAATAAAATATGTTTTTTCTAAGTCAGCATGTCGGCTTTAATGAAACTCTGTTGTAAATTTCCAAAAGAGCAGACATAATAAAAGCAAGCTCCATTACTTAAAGTGGCACACTTGGCACCCAGCTGTTGTTATTGAATCAAGCAAACACTGGAGGATTCTTTGTGTTGCCCGGAGGGGAACGTAAGGGCAGCCTCTTGTTAGAGTAGACACTCGTTCTCATTCGCTTTTGTGTCTGCTGACCAGTGTTCCCTCGAGTGTGCGCGTCAGACGGCACACAAGTGAGAATACTGAATTACCAAGAAGGTGTTAGGAATATCCAGCTATTGGGGTATTGATTTGCCTGACCTTTGCACAGTTATGGATACTTAATGTGGGGACTGCTAATGGATGTGCTACGGTTTCATGAGTGGCAATTACATCAGTGTGTAAATGCCTGTACATGAGACACTATTCCACTTTAGACCAACCAGATAACATGACGCCTTTGATAAATTACAGTATATTTTATCATCAGTTATTACAATGTTAGGAGCAGAATTAGATTAGCAGTAGTGGAAGCTTTGATGTTTTGAGTGCCTAAATGAATCATGATGAGTCACAGTGATGGAACTAAAAGTCATGTAACTTGGATATCAGTAAATAATTTGCCTTATAATATCAAGTCTGATGGTTGTGTCTTTAAATGTTAATATTTGCTGGTTTTCTTAACAGGCAATTTAATATTTTAGAGTTTTGGTTGAAGGAAACTGAATTTTTCCACTTTGGCTCTGGAATTAATAATTGAATTCACTGTCATAAGTCTGTATCCCAAATATAAATGTACTCTTGTAAAAGGTTGTCATAAAGTTTCTTAGATGTCACAAGGAAGGTTAAAAAGGCAGAAGAGGAACAGCGTGACATGACATTAAACATTAAAGGCCTGTCTTAACAGGTGATTTTCATCAGTGACTTCACAGCCTCAACTCTGAAAGAAGCTTCAACATTACGGGGTTTCGTCCCTCTGAAGTAGACAGCTGCTTTCTGTCAACCAAAACTCAAATGTCTGGATAAAGGAAAATGTGGAGGTGAGAGTGGGTAAATGGAAAGAAGAACTGTGAACTGTGGGAGGCTCTTTATTTGATAAGTACAGTGTGTGCACACGCTGGATGAAATTAATTATCCTGCTCTGAAATTCATCGCCATTGCCGCAGTAACGTATATATGAAATAATATTTTAAAGCTTAGAAATAGTGTCTACAGCAATACAAAAGCCTTCATGGTCAGACACTGCACATATTGACACTTGGTGTAGGAAGGCAGCATGACTTAATGTTTCCACAGAGATAAGAGCAAAATGTTACTTTGACAGCAGACTATAGATCCTTCTCTCATATTTTTTAGTCAGTGTCTTACTCAGGCAAAAATCTCCCAAAATCAGCAGGTCCGACAGTCACAACTGAAAAAAGTATGGAGTATGTGGCCATTGTCCTTGAGGTGAAATAGGGCCGGCTGTCATCCTCTGTTGATGTGCGTTTTAAAAGACAAAGCACCACGACAGCGGAGCAGTCGACCATATTATTAGCATGGCAGTGACCAGGCTTTATTCAATGACAGACATTACTGCCGTGGAGCAGTTCAAAACTCATTCTTGCATTCAAAATGTCTTACTTCTGAATTAGTCTGGGTGCTCCATAGATCAGATTGCATACCTTAGTGAAGCTGTGACATTCCTGTTTTAAATCATTGCTAACTGTGCTCTTATGAACCCAATTTTCTTCAAGTAAGGCCAAGTTCATCACAGAGAATCACGGAATAGGTGTGAGAATATGTTGTGAAACGTTGTTCTCCTTTGTTCCTTAGCTCATGACATATTGTTTTTTTTATATAAACTTTAAGCTGTATTGCAATATCTGCTAGTACCTGACAGTGTCTCTGTCAAAATATACAGTTAGAAAAGGAGTTACACACTGTGAAAGAATTAGCGTGTGCAAGCCCACAGGTTTCATATGCAGTTGTCACTGAGGACCTGACTAACACGACTGACAAGTAATCATTTGTCTGTCAGGATTAATTAGCTGCCGTCAATTTAGCTTGAACTCTACTGCATAACAACCTCCCACTGATATAATCATTGATTGTTCCTTCAGCTCATGCAGCACACCGATGCTTTCTCGCTGTTTTGTTTCTGTGTTTCCAAAGGAGAAACGTGTTCTGTGTTACCTGTGTTACCAAACGATGTTGGAGAACAGATTTGACCACCAGATTTTAAAAACAAAAAAAACAGTCTCTACACTGAACCACTGCTGAGTAACGGCTACTTGGCATGTGTTTGCATGATGACATAAACTGTATTATTTCTTCCGTTTTTATTTGTGCGGCTAACTGGGTCGACGCTGATTATGTGGTGTCATGCTGAGATGTTTGATATGATGTCACCGTGGATTATTTCATGTGAGGTGTTACGTTTTTTTTAAATCGAAGATGATCTCTAAATGCCATCCGCGGAATCTGGAGTGTTTCTTTTCTACCAGTGGCTGACTGATGCAGCGCAGCCACACAGTGTGTTTTATTCTGTGCCTATACCTCCCCGTGTTCAGGAGACCGTTAAATCACTTAGCACTTATGCTCCCAATATGCCCATTATTGATTAAAAGCAATCAGCGTTAACCCAATCCCTGGGAGTTGTCAAACAGCATTCTGGGAAATCACAAATTGAAGAAGATGCAGATGAGGTGGGAAATGAAATTGACAGTGAAAGAGAAAACAAATGAGAAAAAAAAAGAGAGAGAGAGAGACGAGCATGAACAGGTTAGCCTTTCCCTTGTGGCGTGTAGTACAGGCTTGGTTATATCTACAGAGCAGGGCAGCATACATTATGTATTTCTATTACTCTTTTCTTCTGAGCAGCAAATCAATAGAGTGTATTTATTTGGCCTAATGTGGTAATTGGAAGCGCCACTGGTCCCAATGCGGAGAACACTGAATTCCTGCTAGTGGCTGTTTATTATATCAGCTAAAGAGCCACTAATGGCCCACAGACTCTATTGTTGGTGTGTTGAGAAGTGGCGGGAAAAGGAGTTGAGCTGATTGATTGCTTTCTGTCTCCCTCAATCCCCGCAGGGCTTTCCATCCATCCCTCCTCTCGCTGTCGCACCCTCTCTGTCTGGTGTTTGTGCATGTGAAAGTATGTCTGTCTGTGTATGTGTTCCAAGCTGAGATGAAGCTCTGGCTTACGGCCGGGTCAATAGTGGAGCTCTGCTAGCGCCCTGCGGATAGACAGTTCAGGTTGCAGCAGTTCTGTCCCAGAGCAGAATGTGAGCCCCCCTCAGAGCAGTGATCCAAATCTCTGCATCCTGCTCCATCCTCAGCCCATTAGCTACAGCTTGCCTTTCTCCCAAGCTCAGCATTGTCAACAGAATCAGCCGGTGGCTCTGGTTACGCCCTTCTCCTCTCTCCTCAAGAGCATCCGCCTGTTTACCTCAGGCTCAGATGGACACTCAGACAGACGGACAGACAGAGAGGGGATGTCTTGAGAGAAAGAGAAAAAAGAAAGAAATTAAATGCCAGAGCTGGCCTTGCCATCTGGCTCTGAGCTGTAAATACTTGTTATGGTTCAGCACTTCTTTTAAGCAGCCAGCGGGAAGAGACTGTATCAGGGAGAGTGTAATGTAATTATCTTTAAGCATATGCCATGATGAATTAGATGTTAGTAAATTATCTTTAAAAGAGAGGGAGAGCGCAGTAGATCATAATGTGTGTTCCGCCAACAAAGAACAAGGACGAACTGAATATAGCCCCGCCAGCATCGAGTGTGTGCCGAACTCCATTTGTTCATGTCGCTTGCGGAGCAACAGTTATTCCACACCTTCCGCAATTAAGCTAATTAAACTGTCACTTCCACGAATGGAAATTGATTTTGTGTGCCTCTGTTTGTAATACGTAGTCATTTCGTGATGTATTTTATTTTCCATTGTGTGAGCCAAATGCTTCCCTCGCGGGCTGATGTATGCTGGACTCTCGCAGTTTCATTAGTTGATTTGAAGTTGAGATCCGTCTGGCAGCGGCATAACAACACTGAAACGACAACTCTGCCTTAATGTGTTGCTTTATAGTCGCTTCTCTTTCCACTGCTTAGCCTGACCCTTTGTGTGCAAACTGAACTGAAATAATGGACTTCAAATTTCAGGTTATGGAAATGAGTTAGATTAAGCTCAAGGCTCGGTCAGAAAAGTGGCCATTACAGTGTCTGAGTTGGAAAAAAGCTTGCACTGCTGAAATGCCTCCTCCCCTCTGAGAGGCGACAGCTCCAGGGCCATTAAATATTTATGGTAACACTGAAATTCAGATCGCTGTCTGTGACTTTCTCTCCACTTCTCGTCCCTTATTAGCTGTTTTGGGATCAGGAGTTCAGGGGCGGCCTCTTTTATGCGTTGCTTTAGCTCATAACAATAACATTTCGGCATAATTCTGAGTGCGGAACTTGAGAAAACGTATTTACTTACAATAAATATCATTATACAGTATCTAGTGCATCTGCTCTCGATTTCCATATGAAACAGTGTGATGATCTGAAGAGCGAAATTGTCTACCTATGATACTCATCTGCTTTGTTTTCAAGGCTTTCCAGTGATTCATTCCGCCTGCCAGCATGTATAATTCAACTTTTTTTTTATCTGGCATGCACTCATATCAAACAGTGATCACAAGGGGGCAGTGTTTTACATTATATCAGAGCCTAAACTGGCTTTGATGGAGCTCCTGGTGCTGAGATTCCGCATGCTGCTTCTCCCCCCCGGCCCCCTTTTTTTTTGTTTACATGAAATCAGTCAGAAATATATTTAATCCCATCTCTTAAGAACCTTGTTTATTCCCGCAACAGTACTGTACAACATCAGAGCCGCACAGACCGTTATCCAGTTAAAGCTTCATGGAGAGGCAGAGAGCTGCTGCCAGTGGGAACACAGTGGTCGCATGTTTTATGTTTTTTGGGGTTTTTTTTAAAGGAGAACTGTTTTCCTGAGGGATTAAACTCTATTTGTGTGTCGTGCGGATTAAAGAAATAAATATTAGAAATCAAACATGGGCCAAGGTTTGTTCAGGTTGGACGGCCTTGGCATTCCTCACTCATTCTCTCTCTTTCGCTCTCTTCGGCTTCTGTACACGCAGGACTCCAGTCCAGCAGAAAATACACTGTGGCACTCTGACACTGTGTCCTCTCTCTCCCTGTCCCTCGGTCTAAGTGATGGATCAGTGTCTCCTCTTTTTTTTTTTTTTCTCGAATGCAGCCATTTTAATTAAACCTCTCATCGGTCTTCTTTGGAGGCAGGTGACGAGAGGTGTCCGTTGGGAAACAAAGCCTGGGATCGTTTAAATTGGACAGAGGCGTCGCCACCTCTACATAACACTTCATAACACAAATGCTAATTAATCATTAAAGTGGTCTAAATGAAAGGATGGAACTTTCATTACACTTTCCGACTAAGATAAATGACGCCTAATGATCTGAAAATGAGAGATACTGCTGTCTTATTTGAGCAATTATATATGAATAAGACATATGACAAGTGTCCTATACCGGGCCAATAGCCACTTACTAGTAGCTAATTAGGCTGATGAGAGGGCTTTAATGGCTTCCTACAGGATTGTCCCCCTTGTACTTTCTATCAGAGCTGAGATAAAACGTTTGGCTCCAAATGACAGAATAGGTGTCAGAGGTGCTGTAAGGAGAAAGGTGGCGTCCTTTTAAAAGCGCCGGACTCTACTCTCTCCTTCTTTTTATGTCCCCCTTTGTGGCTCTGTGTGTGGGGCTCTTTCTCCCAAACTTTTTGCGTGAGTGTCTGTCGGCATGCATGGAAGTGTACAGACCTTTAAAGCCTCACCAATCCCTTTATTAGAATAATTATACGGCGCTGACTGTCTGTGCAGGGAATATAAAATATCTTCTAATTGTAATTCAAGTACGTGGAATCATACTGAAAATAGCTGTTTAAGAGGTGTCTGTGTGAGGTTTGTGTGTGTGTGGTGTGTGTGGTGGTGGATGCCTAAAGGCTAGTGTGTGTTTGTGGGCGATCTCGTGTTTGCTGCCTTCGTAGATGACTGCATCTGTGGTGGTCAGCAGGACTCCATAAGGAACTCAGTGGTTCATTGCGGCTGAGAGTAGAATCAGCAGGACACCTCATCTCAACCTAAACACGCGTTAGAAAAGAGACGAAAGATAGCAGAAAGACAGAGACAAGAGGTATCATTTCTTTTGTATAACACTCTGCTGCCCTCTTTGAATGGGACTAGTATGACACGGGGTTGTCCGACACAAAATACCTGCATTGCCTCGAGGTAATATCAGTCCTGTGCGAAACAAAATCTCTGTGATCACTCTGCTTCTGAAACGCTGACGTAACGCAAAGCCTTGACATCATTTCCAGGCAACAATGTCCGTAAATTCAAGTGAAAAACAGACAATTTTTTTTCATTTCTACTTCACATAACTTGAATATCAATTCTGGCATGCCTTTGGGTAGTTGGCTCCTGCTCTCCTTTCATAAAAATAAATCTTGTGTTGATTAGTAATTACATGGATCAGAAGCCATGCTGTGCGAAAAGCTGGATATTATGTTTTTTCATGCAGCGGCGGAGTATTTGCAGCCCTAACTAAAAGTAGAAATATCATAGTGTAGAAATAGGTTAGTACATACCTTTAACAGCTTACTTAAATTGTGCAGGCACAAAATTAGAATAAAAGAAATTGATGGCGAATAATTCAGTGTCACTGAACCTCTGTAAATCAAACCGAGCTGTAATTGAGGTTTGCAGTCATTTCCAGTGTAATAATTACAAAATTGATGGTAGTCAGCCCAGTCACCAGGATTTTATGTTAGCAGTTATACAGTGGGGTCCAAGTTTGACATTTCTACCAAACATGGCAGCTCACATTCACATTAGACGTGTATTATTTGTTACGAGCCAACAAAGCTGCCAAAATGAGCAACCACAATTCAAGTCACACCGCTGGATATTTTTAAGGAAGCCTGGAGGCATCTCGCCCCACCTATCTATTTTTGTGGCGTCGCAACCAGATGTTTTTTACAGGAATCTGGACCATCTCCATCCCGAGCGTGTCGACCAATACAGGCACTTAAAGCCAAACCGCGATGTTTTCCGAACCCTAACCAATTGGTTTTGTGCTTGAGCCTAAGCAGAGCATAAGCACAGCATTGCGCACAAGAGAGATAAAGAAATGTCAGCCTGAACGAAAAGGAAAGGCGGCATGGAGAAATGTCTGGAGTTTTGCTGGAATGTGCTCGGCTACAGGTGATCGAGTTGTGATGGTAAAGATACTGTAATTGACAAAATGGAGGGAGATAAAGCAATCTGTAGCTGTTTGATTTATATTTTGTATTAATAGTCTGACACTGCTAAGTAGTATCATCACTCTGGCAGTTGCATGTGGTTTGTCACCAGAGCTGTGATACACTGTCCTGGGACCCACACATTTTATAAAAGAGAGTATCTTGAACGACAAATGAAGCCTCAGATTGGCTTTGGCTGAACTCAAGAATGCACATTTGCTACGGAAGGAAGACTTTACTTTACAAAACATGGAAACAAACTGAACCTGAACTGAACCTATACCCTCAAGCTGCTCTAAAGTTGAGGTGGTTCAGAGTACAAGAAGTCGGATTGAAAACCTCACTTCTAAGAATAGTGTAAACATTTTGTTACTGTTATTCGAGCCTCTGACAAGGTATCTGCTCAGTCACTGTGAGACAGTCTGGATAAGAGCAACGGCAAACTGCCTTAAATGTGAATGAGCTAAAAACTGTAAACAGGGGTGCCCTGAGCTAATGTTAGTTGAAGGTCTATTGATTGAGCGTTTGTTGTTTCATCCCAGAATCTCAGAGTCAATCTCTGCGACTCTACTGCTGTTGCCTTTGGGCGGAACTACGGGAGGGGCTGATTATATTATGCAGCTCCACAACCTAATAAGCGCAGCTGATGCAAATCTTAACACCAATAACGTGTGCCTAAGTGGCATACGGTGAAAGAATTACAGACATCAGCGGGGAGGTGTGCCCTCTCAATTCAACCCCCCACCTCTCTCCTCGCAGTTTATATCAGGACATCGTCATTTGGACTGCTTCAAGCCAGGAGTTATTAGGTGGGAAAAGAAACCAAATAAATCAGGCCAGCAATTAGCAACCGTGTCTGCTACACAAGCTCACACGGACAGTACACAGTCATGGAAGGCATCAGCCATCCCATTGCTTTCAGTAAATGTATCTCCAGAGGGACTATTATACTAGAGACCAAAAATGAAATCAAAGTGAAAGATCCATTTAGGTGCAACCCACCGTGCAGTTGGCTTCGGTCCGTTTCATCCTTTTTCTGTGGACTTATATTCCTTCTGCCGTCTGTGTGTGTTTGTATGTGTGTGTCCGTTTTCCGAGGGGGATTGTCAGCCAGTCAGACTACCATCGACCCCTCCTTCGTTAGTACTGCTTTCACTGCATTTCTGACATCCCCCTGACATAAGGTGTAGTGCGCGCACACACACACACACATGCACACTCTCTTGCATACACTCACTTCTTGCCACCAGCAGTTTAACAAGCTGCCAGTTTATCTTGCTGCAAAAGAGCTTTCTGGACGGAGTAAACAAACACAGAATCTGCCCGCATATACATTTTGGTGAAGTAGCTTGCATAAAACCTTTACGTCAATGCATGAAAATTTTAAAAGATGTGTTTTTGTTTTGGTGTTTTCCACATCCGAGAACATGCTGGTTAAGATTAGTGCATACGGCTGTGATTGTGTAAACTATCCTTCAGCCAGGTTGAGACTGAAATTAATAGGACATGACAGGATAGCTCCCGAGGATCTCACTGGTTGAGATGTTCTTGATCATTCGTATGCTGAATAAGAAATCAAAAGCAAACTTGATATAATATTTTGAAAGGGTAAGATTTTTAAGATGCATCGTGTCTCTCAGGGAGGGGAGAGGTGGTGCTCGAGGCGCTTTTTAAAGGATATGTGTTTGCAGACGGAGAGGGAGACTCTGTTCGTATTGCTGTTGTTTGAGTTTGATGTTGTTTTGAAGTCCAGTAGACTTGCTGAAGTACAGTTTGTGTGTTTTATCATTTGCCCTTCCATACTTGCATAGAGCGTGTGCAAAGGTTGGAAGAGCATGCATCTCACTGTAAAAAAAAAAGCAAAAGCTGATGTCTTTAGGCCACACAGAAATTCTTCATTTGAGGTAGCTCTGGTGGATTTGAACTTTCAGTATGCTATGGATTTCAACTTCATTTCATCACCGTCTGTAAAGTTATTATTGGAATAGTTTAATGTTTTAGAAGATACACCAATTGAGAGCATCAGCTAGCGATTATTTTCATTGCAGATTACTGTCAATTATTTTCCCCATTGATTAATTCATGTTTTTGTCTATAGAATGGCAGAAAATGGCAGAAAATGGCCGTAGATGACGTCCTCAAATGTCTTGTTTCGTCCACAATCGGTTTACTGTCCTAGAGGAGGAAAGAAAACAGGTAGTTTTCACGTTTAAGAAGCTGGAATCAAAGAATGTTTTTCTTTAAAAAAAAAACTAAAAAAAAACTCATTCAGTTTAATGAGTAGTCAAAATGGTTGGTATTTTATTGAATGGTTGACAGCTGATCCGTGCAGTGCTGCAAAGGCTCAGGTGTGCGTGTCAAGCCTGCATGGCAACCTCACTGTGGCAACAAGACCACAGGAAGCTGCAACAGATTCACTGTGTCTTCGGTTGTTCACCAAGAAATTTCTCCAGTAAGTATCTCCCTGGATATAGCATTTTGACTCCCGCTACACATCATTATTACTGTACCGGCAATGAAAGAAAAAAAGTTGAACCATCCCTTCAATCGTTTTTTTTTTTTTATGTGTTTATTTGAGTGATAACACCCTGAATGTGTAATTGCGCGCAGCACATTTTGGCATTTCTTAAATCACCGCTGCTCTGTGCCATTATGACAACCACACAATCTTGAGCGCCGACACATGAGACTCACCTCCACTGCTCATAAAACAAATGGATGGATTTAGTTTTACAAGAAAGATTCATTTGTAAATGTCAAACAGAAAGGGACCATTTATTTCACAAAGGGCCATTCATTCATTTCTCCCCAAGCGACAAATAGGAGGCATCAGGCCTGTGGGGACTTGGAGAGTGTTTGCTATAGCTAGCGGCCGCACTCTGAAAGTCATTCATCAGAGGCATTTCCCCCTTCCCAAATTCTCCCCAGCCCAGCTGTCATGATGCTGCCAAGATGAATTAGCTGTGTCATCCTGTGTTTCCCTGTGCAGGCAGGGATACTCTTACTGCCCCTCAGGCTGTAAGTATAAATCTGCTCCACCCAGCCACAGTACTTATACAGTAAGACTCCTGAATCCATTTTCAGATTAATGCATTGATGTGTCATGCATGGTGGGGCTGCTACACTCAGTCCCTTCATAACATTACAAAAGAGGCTTTGGAGACCATCCTGTCATAGCACAGTGATGCTGTGAATGCCAACTATCCACAGTATTTAAAGATCCGCTCTGAAGCTGGCTTGTGAGAATGACAGTAAAATAACTTTAGTTTATTTTTTGAGGGGTTTTCTATGCAGCAGTATGTTTCCCAAGGCAGTGCTTTACACGCTAGTTTTAAAACATTTCAGAGGCTTCACACTGTGCCCAAAACAGCCCTATAGTCTCTCTCATGTACTGCCACTGAAAAATGGGTCAACATTGGCTTTTAAAGACTCACACTAAATTTGGTATTTTTTAAACTGAGCTCACCCATGTTCAATATGTATGCATTGTCCAATCTGACAATTTTTTTGTGCCAAAACCATGCTAGTACAGTAGTCTCTTTTACTGCAGCTTAAACCATGCACTAAAACTACTTTATGTTACCAATTGTTAGTAGCCACACTGTAGTGATGAAACACCAAAATCATGAATAATATGTCTTGATAAAAATTCATAAAAATGTACTAATACCACTACAACTATAGAAATAGTAGCAATAAACCAAAACTTATTTTTCCTTCAAGCTCTAGAGCTTAGATCCTCGCTCATTGTGGAGCAACCCAATCACCAGAATAAATAAAACCTTTCAAAATCTTGCAAAATCACCAATATTTTTGAAACCTTACATTTCTTTATGTTGCAACTTTATGTTTCTTCAGGTTCTATTTTCAATTACATTTCGTGACAATGCTGTGCATATCATCTGGTCAGGTTTAAGCGCAAAAACCAATTGGTTAGGGTTAGGAAAAGATTATGTTTTGGGTTAAAATACCTATTTTGGTCACTAAAAATATGGCAAAAAATTATCCCAAGGTCACATTAAAAATATCCAGTGGTTTCAGACTTATAAATGTTGAAACATCTTGCGGTCAATGGTCTGCCAGCCTTGTCGCCTGTAACTTTACCACAATCCCCTCTACCTCAGTTCAGGTCATAAACCTGTAATGTGAATGTGATAAAACACATTTTGTTGAAATGTCAATATGGTGTGTATGTGGTTTGCAGAAACTGCCAACATTTTATCCTGATGTCTGGACTGTTTGTAGAAATATGTTTGAAGTGCTCTGCAGAAATGCTTCCATTCCATCAACTTGGGAGACCCAGAAGAGAAAGATAAGAAAAAAAGAATGGTCAAAATCAAAGCAGCAGAAGCCGAGATACCCTGACTTCTCGTTTGGAGTATCGGTCATACTCCAAAAATTCTAGTCACTCCCTTTTCCATATTGCAACACAGTTGTGTCTTTCATAGTTTTTCCACAGAAGCATCTACACAACTATCTCCAGTGGTTGTGTAGTACTCCTTGCGAGGATTGCCCCTGCAATCAGAGCTGAAAACAGAGGCACCACATTGCCAATAGACATTATCCTTAAACAACATCTGAGCTGTACCGGATTATTTCAATTATCGTGAGGCTGTATAATGTTTATTATAGCAGTTCGGCATGTTCTTCCTATTCAAACACTCAGACTACTCTGTGTTCAGAGCAGTCAGAGTGAATTATTATAGTTTAAAACCCAAGGACTTGTATTCACAGCACTTACACAATATGGCTATTGATGCTTTTTTCAGAGTGCTGTTGACAATGTCACACAATATTCATCTTTTTTTTTAAGGTCACTACCTGAAGCTCTGCTTACAAGCGTACAGTGAACTCCAGAGCTATTTCCACTGACTCGCCTCACTCACGTTGGTTTAACAGAGTACAGCAGCACTTACTTGACGCAGTGTTTAATTCAACCTTATAACCCAGGAGATTAAGAAGCTGTTGTAAAAGTGGCCATTGTGACGCTTGTCCCTTGCAGCAGATGTACACAATTATCCTTAAAATTGTCTGGGTAAATCACCACCTGCTCCTCTGTCAGCCCCCGCAGCTACAGGACCCTGACTGTTTCTGCTCCTGTGTTTTTTTCTTTCTTTGCTCTGTACTTCGCCACTTCTTTCCCTCCATCTCTCTATGCCTGCTCCCTTGTGGAGGGTTTGGCGCCAAACATTCGCAGCAGGAGACAGAGAAGAGACAGCAGCAACCAAGAGAAGCAGGGAATATAAGAAGATCACAGAGAGAGGCAAAGGAGGAGAACAGAGGTGTGTGTGTGTGTGTGTGTATGTGTGTGTGAGGATGGTTGACTTAAAAAAACACACAAACAAATGAGAATTGGCAGGACGGGGGGAAGTGTGTGGTGTTTGTGCCCTGGCAAACAGACAGGGGCGTTGTACTGTAAGTATTGAGGGCAAACAGCGAGACGGAAGGTAATGATAGAGGTAGAGTTTGTACAGCCGAGTAGATTTAAGAGATAGTGATAAGAAGAGAGTAGAGAGTGTTGAGCGCTCGCCTAGTGTCATGTAGTGGTTTGGCTCTACACATGTCGAGGTCCAAGGCTGACCAGCCCCACCCCGTTCCGGAGCCGGAATGACAGTTTGATTAACTGCCGAGTGCCTCGACATCCCAGAGCTCTCACAAACAAACCTCTGCCATCAGTGCATGCAGCCAGACACAGGGCAATGAGGACCCCACAGTGTTATTTACCCCTCGGGTTCGACATACGCCAGAAAGGATACTCATGTGATAATACTGTCACTCTCTTTCAGGTGCATTATTAATGAAAAAGAGCTGTAATGTCTACAGACTCCTCCGGCAGGTAGTAGCTCTTTTATATGATTTTTTTCTTCATTGAGCTTTAGCATATATCCAGAGGTAGGTGCACAACGGTTGGCTTGAATATAGTATATGAGCAAATGAAAGAACTGTATTACATCACGCTATGATGTCAACTGCAAATTGTTTCTCTTGTCCATCTTCCAAACTGTCTCACTCCCCAACCCATTCTCCAGAACCCTCCTACACTGTTCCAAAGATTGATGAAAATACAAATAAAATATACAGTAGATAGCATCCCAATATCTACATAACAGAACATATATACGGGGCGGCTGTAGCTCAGTGGGTAGAGCTGGTTGACTGGTGATCAGAAGATCACTGGTTCGAATCCTGGCTCCCCAGGGCGGGACTGAGCTACATGTCGAAGTATCCTTGAGCAAGATACTGAACCCCAAAGTTGCTCCTGATGTGCAGTTGGCACCTTGTGTGAAGGCAGCCACTGCCATCAGTAAGGGTCCTGCGATGAACTGGAGACTCATCCAGGGTGAACCCTGGCCTACGCCCATAGAGTGAAACTGGATTTGGCCCCAGTAAGCCCCGCAACCCCTCAGGGGGGAAAAAGCGGAAAAGAAAACGGAACGGAACGGAGAACATATATACAGTTATCCACAGTTCCATCCACCTTTGCTGAGTTTGAATACCAAGCATCAATGTTATAAACACAGAGTCCACCTCTCTTCGTGTTGTAGCTCAGCGCTCTGTCAGCCCGGAACACGGTCCGCTCGTTGAGTGCAACAGCTTGATCCGTGTTGTTGTTGTGGATGCAGGTCTGACAAAAATGCGGGCACAACAGTCTCTGATTTCATGTGGTTGGGCCAGCCTGAGGCTAATTTGTCCATTTCCCTTTTCGTGTGACCAGACATTAGCCAGCAGCAGCCTAAAACCAAGCTGGATTAGCATGGCTCTTATCCCGACTCTCCTCCTCTCGGGAACGGTCCAGCCGGTCAGGTTGGATGGTCAAAAGGCGCCATGGGCCGCGGTGGTTTTAGTCTGCTGCTCTTATTCCAAAGCACCTGCTTTCTTCTCCAGTGCTTTGGGCAGTATATCTGCAAAGGGCAGTAATTGTTTGAAATAAAATTACAGTTTAAAAAACCCCAAAAATTAGCATGATTTAGAGGAGCTACTGGCCACTGCATCTTCATGTTTCGTCGTGCACGAAACAAGGCACGCATAGCAATCTACATTTAGACTGGCACACATATACCAATGAACTACATCTATAGTATTTACAGTGTCTGAAGAAAAAAAAATTATTTCCCAATGCAAACCTATGGTATATGTTGGTGTACTTCCAAATGCACAGCAGAAAGCCCCTTATACAAAGTCAACGGTGCCTGCATATAGAAGACGTGACAATACATTGCAAATTATTCCCATCACATCAACTTGTGTGTGCATGTACACCTGAAGAAAGAAAAAAAGGTGGCATTAAAGTAGATTGAACAGTCTTGCATTTCTGTGTATGTATAAACACACTTCTATCCTGAAGGTACTTCTGCGATGTGTGCCAACTACAAATTAACACCACAGGTTTGAATACTAAGGGTGGAGGTTAAAAACATTGAGATACAGCATGTAATTCTGCCGTGAGCATGGCAGACACCGCATGCCAAAAGGTGTAATCCTAAAATGACTGCTCTCTAAAATGACTGATAAGATATGACGTCAAGTGGCAGCTATTAAATTTCTGTGCTTGTCTTTGCTTTTTTTATCCATCCTCACTTGGCTTTTAAGAGTTCACTGCTTCACTGGCTTCCCTGATTGAAATTGAAGTCTTTTTTCTCATTTGGAGGAACTGTCAAAGCCAAAATCCACCCAAAAAACAGCCATCTACTGATTACTCTTATTCACATGAGTTCACAGCGATCAAGCAACTAATACTCTAAAATGTGGTGTTTAATAGCCTGCGATGGAAATTCATGGCATCAGTTTGTGATGGATACTGACATTGGTGGACTGAGAATGTTTCTGTAATTGCATCCCTTTTTGTTTCATTGCGGTGCCTCTGACAGATCTGAATGCCCAAACATGTCCATAAATTCACCCTGAATACTGTTAGTGTGTAAATGAAAGACCCCATCAGCTTTATGTTCAGCAGCTCTAGGATTTGTCTCAATAACAGCACTGAAGTGACTCTGCGAGAGACAGATTCACGCTCTAAAATGAAGACTGGGCTGTGATTATATGATTATAGTAATGCTATATGTGTGTTTCCCTTCAAGTCTACAGCCTTTGGATGTCTGAACTCTTTTGTCTTTGAACAGATAAGTAAGCAGCATTTTATAGACTGAAAAGTTCTGCCACGGGAGTACGCACAACATAGAAAAATCAATCGTCTTTTCGCTAAAGTCTGCATTTTTGTGCGCAGTACTCATCAAGGAAACAATTCTTTTTATGGCATTTATTTTTTATTTCCTTTTATTCACTCTTTACAGAGGCAGTGAAAGGTGTGTTTGAAACAGTGTCTCCCTTTCATCTATTAATAGATTCATGGTTTATTGTAGGAGCCAATCACTCAAACACAACATTTGTTTATGTTTTAGGTATTAGCAGATGTAAGACGTGTGCACAAGGTCCCCTGACAAACATCTCTTTTTGCTTTCATAAGGGGTTCATTAGTGAAGCTCTTCAGCCACAGTTCAGGAGCAGCATGCATTTGTTATTCTGTTGTTGTTACACTTGCTGTGGGATTGTGTTTCTCTGTCAAGCCAGTATATCATTATCCCTTCACCCAGACGGATTAGCTTGTTGCGCAGAGCCTCTCCTCCGATATGTCTCTCTCTTGATGAGCTGAGTGGGGAAACAGGGCAGAACAAATGCTGTTAAATGCCAAAAGTGTCAGGATCTATCTCCACTGAATTCTTATGCACCACCAACCAAGTTTTTAAATGTGAATTAACAATAATCTATAACAACACGTTCTCACTCTCAGCTCAACTATTTAGGCAGATTCGTCAGTATTCATCAAGTATGACATTTTACCTACCCCTCTAGCGTCAGTTTTGATCTAATACATCATTTGCAACGCCTGGTGACATTTTCAAATTAAAGGCTTGCAACAATAAGTAATATGCGACATGCGCCTCGACTTATATAATACGGTATGCTAACAAAAGGTTCACACTGTATGACATATAAGAGAATTTTAGGCTGTTGTTAAGTTTGTCAAATGGTTGTAGTTGGTGTTAGGTTTAGGCAAAATAAACTACTTGATCACAAACGGAAACTCAAACTCCAGGCTGTGGAGGTAAAATCCGTTGAATGACCCACCTCAATGACCCCTTGGCTTGAACTTCCCTGCCCTTTATATTGCACTAGAGCAACGCTTCAAGTAGTGATGCTAGAGGCGAACCTTTACTATTAAACTTTGAAGCGCTGGGCTGACCAACAACAACCTGTCTAGACATGCTTTGACATCATTTAGTTGGATTAGAAAAAAGTTTCCTCTTTCTTTCTGCATCATGTTCTCTCACTTTCTTACTTTCCTATACACAGGTGTTCAGTGTTCTGTGCATGACACACGATTGTATTAAATCAGGCACACCTTCATTTCCATGGTGCAGCGACGTGTGATTCTCATTGTGAGTCCCCATTTCCTGTGACACCTTCCCTCGTTAGAATGTGAGTAATCACCCTAGAACGAGACCTGATTGCCCTTAGAAGTGACATTATGACGTGCGTTACAGTTCTTGCCAGCCAGATGACTACAGTGAGAAGCGTGATTGTGGAGGTTGCATCCTCTATGAGCCCATAAACATGGAGAGAGAGATTAAACTGCTGCTGGTTGTCTGATCTCATCTATTCCTAGTAGTGCTTGACTCTCCTGTCATGTACTCTATGTGTGTACTATCATGTAGCCTGCGGGTGGATGAGGTATCGACTGGAGAAAAAAAAAGCAGCCTAGTATCCCTCAGAAATGCACCAATCTAGGAAGCAATGTGACCCTTATGTAGCGAGGCGGAGAACTGGGAGTGTGGAGATCAGGATGGTGGATGAGCATCCTGGCAATTAGTATAAGCACACTCACCACTATCTTTCTGTAACTGTAACCAAGAAGTTAAGTTGCATGATCTTATTATTTTTTTGTGTTTTGTGCCCTTCATTGTTTGTTTCTGTTTTTTGTTGTATTTGCAACATGACTAAAAGAAGCCCGACAGGGCAAAAACACAAGTGGTGACGTTCAGGCAGGTTATAAATAAACCTCCAGACACAGCTGAATGAACCTACCAGTGGACCCTCACTGCATCGAGATTTTTCCACTTACCAGGCAAGACACTGACTCAAGCTATCATCTCAAGGCACTGGAAAGAAAACAAAAAGTAAAAAAAACAACACAATGCCCAAAACAGACGGAACTCGTCTAAAGAAAAAAATCTAAATAAAAAAAAACTCATCAAATCCTTATACCTAAACGACTGAACAGGTAGATTGTCAACGTTCCTAAAACAACATTAACGTTGCTGCTTCGTCACACACTCACAGTTTGGTTAGGTCGAGGCTAACATTGTTGTTTGGGTTAAAATCACTACGTTACTTCTGTAACTCCCCTCACAGACATACCCTACGTTATATTATGTATGGGACGTTACTTCACTAAATCAGTAATTTACAAAAACTTACCGTTGACTTCTCGTTGCACACTGGACGCGAACAACTGTCTCCTGAAGGCATAACCCGACCTTCCATCCCTCACTTCCTCTTTTGCAGCTATAATGTTTACTCCAGCCACCAGAGGCCACCACCTAACAACAAATGTAAACATAGTTTCATTTTTTACCCAAAACATGTCCATCATAGTGGATTTTAGGGGTGTTCCAACAAGGGTAGCTCACGATTCGATTCGATTTCGATCATGGGAGCTTCGATTCTTCGATTTTTCTTAATAATGATTGTCGATTAGATTCGATTATTGGTGCCACGATTCTTCGATTATTGCGATTTTTAATGCTTTTTTCCATACAAGATTGATTTTGTCTTCATCTGTGGCTACATTTGTAAATAAATAGCCTATCAATTAACTCAGTTCCTCTAAAACTGCACTCATTAAGTAAATTACAAGGTTTTTTGAACATTTGACTTGTAATTTTCAAAGACACAAAATATTTTATTTTATGACTATGTAAACATTTGCACTTTGACCTACTTAACTTTGACCAGGGAAAGCTTCACTTGCACGAGAGCCCCCTCTATTGGCAGAAAACACTGAAAACAGCAAATCGTGTAGGTCTTGTCAGCCGTCTTGTTTGCTCTCTCATAAAATCCAAAGTGCTTCCACATGGTTGCAGTGAACCCCGGTGGCGAGAGAATCGGCTGCTCTTTGGGGACTGCTGTTGCCATTTTGCAAAGAAACTAACGTTACTGCTCGGTCTTGCGGCAAAGCATCAACGCTAATTAATCGATGCCAAAAAGTCACGCGATGCATCGCCACATCGATGAATTGCACCCACCTCTAGTGGATTTAGGGATAAATAGTGGACAGTCCTCTAATGCTGTAGAGGTATGAGTTCATAGTTCCAAGCCAAATAATCTGTTCACAGTTTATTAGTGGTTACTTGAGTGTGCATCTTATTTTCATTATTTTTCACTGTAATGTTCCGCATCACATCTTTGATCCATTGGTTACAGCCTTCCATTTAATTGAGCAACCTACTTATAAAGCCCAGTACATAACTGAACTAATGACTTCTCTCTCTGTGCAATGCATGCACTTTTCCTATGCTGGAATAATAGCTGGTCCCAGGTATGCTGCGGGGTATTCGATTGAACACAAATTACTTGAGCGATATGCATACTGCCGACAGTTAAGGCACAAAAGAACTCTTTGCAAGAACAGGGAATCCAGCAGAACCAGCAAGTCCTTCATCCTGTCGGTTCTTATTGTGTTTTGTGCCGCTTTTTACCTTAAATTCGGAAGCCGACTTAAAAGAATAATATAGCAGCATTGAACTGATTGTCTTCGCAAAACATTTGGTTCTAGCAGGCTGGTGATGTTGTGACCACGCTCGAAGGGCTAGTTGGTTGAACTGCTGTAGCTGTCTACTCCCACCTAGTATTCTGTTCACCACCATATTTTTCCGTTCAGTTCAATTAAAAGTTATTGAAGAGGGAAATAAAAGCTCTCCTGGCTGTCTGCAAACTCGTTAGCTCGGCTTGGAATGAGACAATAAATACAAATACTTCATTCTGAAGACCTATTTGTACAGTCGAGTCTATTCAACACCATTTTAGGAGGAAGGAGGTTAAAGAAAAGGTGTGCACTCTCAAACTGGCTTGCTGGTGGTCAACTTTGAAAATCTCTGCAGATTTATTTTCAGATGCCCTTTAGCTGGTTGGTCCAGCCTTGCCCCCCACGTGAGCTAGATGTATTTAAAAGTTTGCAATTTACCATCTTAGCACGTAACAGACTTTCTTGTTCACTTACGACGCACCATATTTGCCATACGTCCATGTGCTCCTAATTTTTTTTGCGTGAGGGAGTCTGTGTTAGTGACTAAAAGTGATTTTCAGTAAATAACCCGGCTAAACTTTTGGCCATTTTACAACCTGTCTGGCTTCTCTGCAGTGATGTCACCTTGTTCCCAGAAGTCAGCCATTACCCAAGTAGCAAGAAAAAGCCCACAAGAGAGCAAAGCCAGTTTTATCCTTTGAGAGAGAGACAGAGAGAGAGAGATATGAGACAAGAAAAATTGATTCACTAAGTGCACCTCATTCATGCTCTCTTTCTCATCTCATTCACGCCATTTCCTTTGACCTCAGTCGCGCAATAAACTACAGAGACACACACTCACGCATACGCACTGTGCCCAAAAGTAGGAGATGAGAGTGAGAATCAGGCCCGCACGGGGTCCAGCATTTCGCTCTGGATTGGAACACTGAGTGATGATGACCAACCAAGCATGAACCACCACTTAACCAGCTCCCCCCCCCCCCCTCCAGAGTCAGAGAGAGATGGTGTTCGTGAAAAGCTTCGTCAATGAAGCATTCAAGCTTCCGTCGCCTGCCTGAAACAGGTTTCCCTCATCACAGCAACACTGGGGCACCGCAGGGTCAGTGAAAAAAAACCTCAAAAACATTACATCTGAGTTTGGCTTTTCAGGACTTTTGGAAACGCTTTAAAGACGTTCAACATGATTTGCATCAGTAAACGAGCAGCATCTTGACCTTTTTGTTTTCCCCCTAACATTTCACATCTTCCACGGAAACACATCAGAGGATTGACAGTCGGGGAATGTCAACTAGTTTTGCTTACACTTGAGTGTCACCAAAATGTTAAGCACCCGACGAACGTTTTTCTCTCTCCGGCAGCGTTGGATCTCCACCAATATTTAAACTTCAACTGGTGGAACAGTAATGAAAGAGACTACAGCCACCGTCTACAGAGCAGCGTTCAATTTTGAGGAAGAATACAAATTGTGAGCCGGGAGGGATTACTGTGCATGCGTGTGGTGTTGTGTATGCGTGCCTGTAGGTGTGTGTGTGTGTGTGTGTGTGTGTGTGTGTGTGTGTGTGTGTGTGTGTGTGTGTGTGTGTGTGTGTGTGTGTGTGAGTGTGTGTGACAGGCTTGAAAAGGAAGACAAATGTTCAGCAGCTTTTTGAGGCCAATGATTTCATTCAGGAAACAGCACTGAGGGATATTCTGGGGGCCTGTGTGTGTGTGTGTGTGTGTGTGTGTGTGTGTTGGGGGGGGGGGGATGGAAAAGTAAGAATCCAGATTGGGAGTGCAAACAGAAGAAACGTGTAATTACGATATGTCTGTGACTGTAACTAAATCCATTGTCTCTGGAGCATTTTCTTCTGATTTTCTGAGACTTTAACTGTTGTAATTTTGATGAAATAATCCCCTGGACTCCTGTTGCTGCACAGTAGCGCATTAAATCATGCTCTCTCTCTTCCCCCCCTCCACCAACCCCCCCGGACAAGCCCAGAGAGAGCTGTGCGTCTGACAGAATACTCCCCCATCACCACCACAAGCTGCTGCTCAGTGGAGGAGCGAGCAGGGCTGCGTGCGCTTCTCCCTCCCTCTCTCTCTCTCTCTCTCTCCTTCTCTCTTTCTCTTTCCCTCTTTCGCCCTCTCATTTCTCTCTTTCTCTCTTTCTCTCTCCCTCCAAAGTCTCTGACAAACAGCAGCCTTCTGAGAGCGCAGAGGCGCGTTTAGGCTCATTCACTGTGACCACAGCGGGCACCGATGTTCAGAGCGCGCATCAGCCTCCCTCCAAAATGTGCCAGTGCGACTCATCCGGATCAAAAGCGAGACCGGGCTCCCTCGCCGAAGCCGGGAAGCTGTTCCTGAAGCACACCACGCTGCATGGCTTGAGGCACATCTTCATCAGCGGCTCCTACCCGCGGAGAGTTGCGTGGCTGCTGGCTTTCCTGGCGGCTCTGGCGCTGCTCTTCACCTGGTCCTCCAACAGAGTGCGGTACCTGCTCTCCTCGCCCGTGTACACCAAGGCGCACATGGTGTACGCCAAGCGGCTCGTTTTCCCCGCCGTCACCATCTGCAACCAGAACCTGCTGCTCCCGCGGCGCATGAAGAAGACGGACATATTCAGCGCGGGGAGGTGGCTGGGACTTTTCGGGAGGAACTGGCAGGTGTCGCCCGCTGCGAGGGACGCGCTCACACCTTTGCGCGGCGACGGCGGAGGGAGCGCGGGGGGAGAGCCGCCCTGGTCCCCGCTGTCTCGGATCCTGGACTTCAACCACTTTCTGCCTCCTCCGCGGGAGTCCCAGCCGTCCATGAGGCAGCTCCTGGACCGGCTGGGACACCAGCTGGAGGAGATGCTGCTGTACTGCCGCTACCAGGGAGAGCTGTGCGGGCCGCGCAATTTCAGCACCGTGAGTGTGTCGCCAAAGTTCAGCTCTTTGTGTTTCACTCCCCCACACCCCCCTCCCAACAGGTTGATGCAGCTTTTAAAGATGGATGTAGCACTTTCAATTATCAGCCAGAGCCCAGGGGGTTGAACTCTGTGTTCGCAATTTACCGTAAGCATCGTTCACGTGTTGTCTCTGTAATTAATGTGCTTTGAACACATGCAATCACCAGACTGGACACAGGCGCATTCCTCTGCACCGTTGCTGGGTAATGCGCCTCAGTAGTTCAATTAACTCTCTCTCCCTCTCTCGCTCCCTGCACCCCTCAAGCTCTCCCCATATAAATGCCACCATAATATTTCTATATGGACTTGTGCTGCCTTGCACTCCTTAGCAGAGATTTATCTTGCATAATTGGATTTCAGCTCATAATCTATCTCCATATTCCTGTAGCTTTCCTAATTTGGCTGACTGGACAACAGAGGAGTTGGTGCGATGTGTGCCCTTTGAGATGTATTACAGAAAAGCATCTGTGTCTTCTCTCTGTGTCACTGTTGGGAACTGCAGCTGTGAGTTCCTCACAAGAATAATATCAGAAGTTGTATAATTTCATCAGAGGTGATTGTAAAAAAAAAAAAAAAAACATCAGTCTTCTGCATTCACCATATGGTCTGAAGGGGTCCCTCCTGTGTCGTCCAACACTGCTGGTATCGATGTGTGTACAATCCTGTGCTCACGAGGGGCCAATCTGCCCCTAATGAAGACTTTTGATTCATTTAGCAACGCTTTACAAAGCTCACCGACACACGGTGATGGAACGCAGTTAGTGCTGGCCTCGTTGGTAAACGGCAGCCCCATTGATCGCACTCCATCATCGCCTGGAGAACAATGTGAACGCCGAACGCCTCTCTCTCCCACCTCATTACCCAAATTTGTTTTCAGTTAAGTAGATTTTCTTCTGCTGTTTGAAAACACAGTTTGATGTTTGGGGAGTCAGGTTTTTTTTTTTTTTATGCCGCTTGCAGTCAGCAAGACCGAGGGTTATTTTATGTTTTGAGGGAATTTTTATAATTTGAAACTGCTTGCCTCAGTGGCAGCCCCCGGTCTCTGTGTCATCAAACCGTATCCACAAATAATGCATCAAAGAGATGCTTTTATTTCTTCACCAATTTCAATCTGGAACCACAGAACAAGTTATCACAGTCAAACACATTTTCTCCTACCACCATCTTTAGGAAAGCTTCATGTCTTCTTAAGGGTGACCAAGCAACAGCAAGCTATTCCAGAGATAAACATAATGCCGATGCCTGAGTTTTGGGGATATGTGCTGGTGCATTGATAATCGATGATGTCCTGCTTGGCCTTGGGGCAGGCAAGAAGAGCCGCCGGCATCAGTCAGACCAATAGAATCAGTCACACTTGAGAGGTGAGGTGTGGAGGAGGAAGGAAAGCCTGTCTACATACAATAGGTTTCAGGACTTATTGACTTCTGTGCAGCCCCGCTTAACCCCCACCCCTGCTCCCCCATGTTACTGGGACTCTCCGGAAACTCTATGAATTTGGTACACTGGCCTCATCAATCCATCCTTCCCTCCATGCAGCTGCTACATCCTTCTTTATCCGTGCCTCAACAACACACATGCTTAATTGTCATCCGGCAGGCCTCTCCTCACTTGCGGGTCCTAGACATCGATTTTGGCGACAAAATCCATTCGAGAACATCCAGTCAGCTTCTGTCCCTCCTGTGCACCCTATTGATTGACAGCCCTCAGCCCAATTTGCTTAAATCTTACTGTGAAGTCTAGCTGAAGGTGTATTTACTCTCTGCATGTGCTGTCTGGATAATCATGGCTTCTTCTTTTCTTGTCGATTTCGTGGATTAAATGCAAGCGCCCTGACAAACCAGGCCGAAAGTCGGCTGTTGGCCATCAATAAGCATGTGTTGCCCTAGCTGTTGTGGTGTGTCCGGCACCATTGGCACCAGCTAGCACTTGTAGGAGGATATGTGGACCAATTGAGCATGTACAATCGCCGATGGAGCTCATGGGAGATGAGAATCAGCTCATGAGAGATGAGAATACTTTCGATTGGCTCTTCAATTAAGCAAATCAGTGTAGGATGTAGGAAGAGATCCATAATTTCACCCTTATTTCTCCTTTTTTCACTTCACTTATTTTCACTTCACCCTCCAGTGCTGTTTGTTCCCTTTTAATTAAACATTTTCTCAATTAAAAGTGTCTGCCTAAGCGTGAGTGGTGTCCAAAAAGTTGAGTTATTGTAACAGCTTCCATTTCTGATTGACAAGTAAGTACAGACTACTGCCACCTAATGGCATGGTGAGGTATTTCCTTCCACACAGTTGGCTGTCAACTATAATCTTTGTTTTGTGCTCAAGTGCCGCTTTTTGGCCAAGACACAGGCGTCAGGCGACGCAACAGTCAACCTTTCTCGCCACCAGTTCTTTGACATACGTTTGGTGTATCTGAGATCTTTGGTGTACCAAAGAGGTACAAAAAATCCTGCACTTAAACTCTTAAACTTTGCTTAAAACAACAACAACAAAAAACACAGCTTATAGCAACAACTGTGGATTTATGAAATCGATATGTATTTGATTTAACTTGAGAAAATAATCTTTACAAGATAATAAACGTGGCATCACACGAATGTTGTTTCCTCGATTTCCATATTATGTGTAACGTTAATCAGAGATCAGGAGTGACACGCCATTGTGCATAGATGTCGTCTTGACAACTGCAGCAACTGATTTAATCTGAGAATGTCAGAACAAGAGGTGCCCATTATCGATCAAGTTCTACTTCAATCAAGATCTAACACTGGCAGAAATTGCGTCGTGGCTTTTGCGTCGTGGCTTTCTCTTCGAGATAACATCAGCTCAGTCCTCGTCGTGTAAGATGACGACCGTCTCGGCTGCAGCTTCACAGGCGAGTGCACTTCAGTGATCTTGCTGATCAGTGAAGTACGTGTAACTGCGCTGCTCAATTATGAATCCCTCCCGACAGTCATGACAGCGATGATGAAGGCTGGAATCACGTAATGATACAAATTTCTTGAGTCCTCCATAATTATCCCAAGAGCTCGAGAAAACAAGTCATGTTCTCGTGACAAATTATCCCATTATCTTTAGAATTCTGCCTCTTGTTTTCTGGAGATAATGAGATAAAGTAACACCCCCCCCCCCCCCGTTATCATGAGAACACAAGCCTTGTTATCTTGAGATAAGGTAGTAATGAACTTGTGTTGCGATAAGGGCATTAAAAAATAATTACGAGCATGGCTGCTCTCGACATCTATGCCATTGCAAACTTGTTGGCAGAGACATGGAGCAACATCAGTGTTCATTTGGAATCACTTTTCTGGCCAGCCAATGAATCCAATATCCACTCATCTTGGAGCCTGGTTTTGTTCTCCACCACATCCTTCGGGAAAAATATGGCCCTTTAGGTAGTTTACAGTAACTTAATCAGAGCTTTTATATTTTAAACAGCCACCTGCTCTGTTCTGCTCTGAAAACTGCTGATGAGAGTCGGAGAGAGTGAGTTAAACCAGAACGGTTGCAGACCGGATAGAGAGGGACCGGAGTGATAATCGCTTCAGATGACTGCTTTCACATGTATTGATTTCACTGACTTAACGGCAGAAAAACACTGTTTCATCTACCAGCAGGAGCACCATTTGACCATAAAGTAGTGCAACCATTCGCATTTATGTAACAGCTGAGGATACTTCGACTCTTTCTGGCTGGAAAAAAAAAAACTCTCTCTCCTCTGCCGCTACGCTTTCTGCTCACATCTGCTGAATGAAAACTAGTCGGAGGCGTCCTGTGTAGTGCAACAGTTGGACAGAATAATCCCCTACAACATAATTTCCTATGATAAATATCACATATGTAATGGTGGATAAACAGTCTCACTTCATGGTTAATATAGTAGCTTTTCTGGATCTTTTCACGCCATTCCTCATCTGCTGGGTTGAGTTTGCTCACCCGCCAATTTGATCTTGATTCCATGACTCTGAGCGGCTTCCCACCCATATTGCCGTAAAAAGTTGAAGATTAACGTTAATTCTTGACCTTGGAAACTGCTGTTGACAAAAGCAATCCAACCATCTGCTGATGAGGAGCGTGAGGCGTGCATGAAGGCTACAAAACGACTGCTAAATGTACCTCGAGACAAGATTGCTTCTGTGAGGGATTTGAGAAGATTGCCGTCGTGTTCGGTTGGTGTTGAATCTTGTTTAGAGATGTTCTTGTTGATATGTGTGGAAAGTTTTTGCTTTGGGTGTTTTTTTCTAGCATAAAATGTTTCTTGCATTTTGTTACACCCTCCATACAGGTGAAGTCCAATGACTGAGTAGATACACCAGATGAGTAAACCTCCACACTTCATCGTAGACTCATCAGTTAATGTATTTGCTGACCATAAACCAATTACATTAAACACTCTGAGTACATCAACAAACCGTTTTTTCAGCTGAGTTGATTCGGCGCCAAGTCAAACCCAGACAATCTTTAATAGGTGCGTGTTTTTGTCACTGTCAACAACACATTGCACCTCTGTGCTCAGCTTTGATGGAGCGGAGGGGGGGAAAGTGGTTCCCTGGCAACTTTAGGGAACAGCTTGTGCATCCTTGTCACATTGTCATGTGAAGGATAGCCGAGGGCCATCTCAACAGTCTCGGGCTGTATGTCCGTGAATTATTTATCGAAGAAGAGATATGGTGACATTTCCACAACCTGCGAGAGCGGGAGAGGGTGATGTCTCTCTCAGTGCTTTTCCTCATAGGTGGCATCGATTTAAATGTTTAATTTTTGTGTTTACAAGTTTGGAGGAAACAGTTGTTCTCATTTTAAATGTATAGGGCTCAATGGTAAGCCAAATGTAAGACCAGATTTAGGAAAAAGCTGCTTAGTTGTTACAAATATACATATTTGAGCAACAAGGTCAACAGCAAGTTTTAGAGCCATTTCATGCCGCCTTGATTGCGCTACATAATTTAGAAGTAATTATTTTAATATTTGACTTCAAGGTTTTGTCTTAAGGCTTTTTTTTTGAGGGGGGGGGGGTTGCTGCCTCCAGTAAAAGTTTGCGCTTTTCGAAAATAAAACAGTTCTCTTGCTGAATTCTTAAGAGGCTTTCGGAAATTTTACGCTTCACAAATGCAAAACAACACTGAACAAAACAGACAGGCTGTTCGATAGAGAGTCACGAAGAAACATGTTGAGACTGAGAGCAAACCTCAAAGGCACAGAACACGATGAAGATCCTGACTCCCCAAGGTCACCACAGAGGCACCCACTGCTGCTGCTCTTCACTCAATGCAGCCAGAACAATCTCCTGGTTACCACAGCAACTCTGACTACAGGCCTCCTGCAGTCAATCACCACATTATCAACACATACACACAGATGGCAAGCAGGGGCGCCTGCACACATGTACACAAGTACTGTCTGCGCACGCACTCTCCCATATGAGCCTGCCCATTCATACTGTCGTACGAGTGCGTGCGTGCATGCTTGGGTGCGTTTGTGCTGAAAAACCCTCACGCACGCTCTCCACACAATCGCGAACAATCTTATCGCTGTTTTCATGATGTGTATCTGCCAAATGGTTTTTCTCTTTTCATTGTGAGCAGCATTGCCTCTTTCTCTGCATGTTGAAACTTGTCTCCTAAAGAATCAGTCTGGGTAAGCTGTAAAAAGGCAAAACCTTGAAAAGAAAATTGTCCCTAAAGAAATAGTTGATTTTAGATTTTTTTGTGAAGTGTGGCTTGTGTGGCTGCTGCAGGGTCACACAGGGAAAATCTGTCTTAGACTGAGAGCAACAACCTTTTTTTACTGAAGGTTTAAGCCTCTCTTACCCTCAAATATTTTGTGCTGCTGACGCGGGTGGCGCCATTATATCATTCAATTTCCTTGCCTTATGTTCCAAAGAGTAATGGTAAACAGTGATCTGATTATGGGGAGTGGCGACTCGTGGACTAAGATGGATTTAAGGGGCATTTTTATTGATGTTTGTATCCTGCTCTGGAGTCGCAGCACATAGGCGGGCGCGTCGCAGGCACTGCTTTTGACTCAGTTTTTTTCCACTTATGCACTCCAAAGGTCACATCTCATATTGTGTAAGAATATCAGAAGCCTTTTACTACATTTCCACCAGTTTGTGTCCTAAAAGCTCCCATAAGAACGCACCATGGGAGGCCATCCATCCTGATGCACACTCTGTTCTCTCTCCCATACTCCACTGAGCAGGAGTCACATTATGCTAACTTTTCCTTTGTGAGACATGGCGGCAGTATTTTCGTCTCTCTGTGCATCTGGTGTTTGTGACATTTGAGTAATTTGTCATGAAGTGCTAATATCTGACTCATAAGTCACCCATGTAATAAACGCCTCCTTATGTGCTCCCAAGGTCCTCACAATGCATTCAGAAGAAATACAGCTTCAACACTTTTAGTCAGCCTCAGCACATACGAAAAAAGGTTTTTTTGTTGAAAAACTATCTGTACTGTGATGTAGTTATTTGTACTGCTATCGTACAAAGAAGCCTTATCTCCATTGAATGTTGTGAGAGCAAAGAGTAGAGGACAGAAAAGAGGAGACTTATTACGGTTATTATGTTTCGGCTCCTATGGTTTTCTCCTCTATGAGCGGCTCCTTCACTTCCTTTTACCATTTCCTCATATGAATGTCAAAATGTCGAAGGTTAATTATAAGTTAATTGTGAGCTAGGATGCTTTGATACAGGGCTCGCAATCATGTGAATTGACAACAAAGTAGAGGAACGTATTATTTTGGATCCTGGCCACGGCTTTCCATTTCCTAATGTCTGTGATTCGATTATACATCCATTAGTTTACTGGCAATCACGTGTTTGCCAATAGGTCACATTTCGCCCCTTTTGCTCTATAGTAGCTGTCCAGCAGATGCTACTGTACGATATATATACCTGATTTACTAATAAGACACACTGGCTCCAGGCGTGTAACCAGAGGGCAGATGTAGTCGGGATTTGACGAGACTGCACCGTGTTCAATGAATTACAAGTATCTGCAGGTTTGTTTCATACTGTGGAAATAAAAGTGGAACTGCAGCATGATCTGCCCTCGTTCTTTCAAGGTGCTTTGACTCCATTTTGAAAAAGACGAAGAATGCACTCATTGATCGTTTCATATTCATCAATTAGACAAATTTTAATAAATAAGCCAAACATTCACTGGTTCCGGCTTCTTCACATTTGCTTTCCCGTTAAATATAACATTTTGGGGTTTTGGACTGTTACATTGACAAAAACAATTTCGGTCAGCTATGGGCAACTTTGGTAGGTGATGGGCATATAGGACATTTTTATGGAACAGTCACAAAATCCTGTTAATTGTAGATTGAAGTAATGTGGGGTTATGCTAAGTATTTCTACTAAATTGGCATATGACGATGCCTGCAGTAACACATTGTGATGGACAGTGACAGCATTGTTGGTGGGGGTTGGCTACTATGTGTTTTTTGAATTTGAGGTAGTGTGTCCCATCAGAGTTGCCATAAGGCGAAAAGCCAGGACCAGACACGGGGAAGCTGAACAGGGAAACTGACAAAGACAGCAGGGAGCTGACTATAAACTATAAACACCAGGATCGATTAAATTATAGGACAAAGGTGAACACAGAAAGGGGGGCAGGCAAATCACACAAAGGGAGGAAATAAAAAGCAAAATATGGCATAACTCAAACTATGACAATTTGATTATATTTAGGCCTGTAACAAAACATTGTTTTCAAAATCAATTGATCTGCCAATTATTTTCTTGCTCAACTGATCATCATTTGTTCTGTAAAAACCTTCCAGGGCCCAAAGTGATGTTTTGAAATTCTGTCAAAAAAGTCCTCATGTTTCAGAATCTTGAACCAATGAGTGATTGCGGGTTTGCTTAAAAAATACAGATTTTGTTTAGTTAGTTATCACAACAGTTGTTGTTTAATATTTTGTCCACCAACTCATCAATTAATCGACTGAATCAATTAATCTAATTATTTCACTTCTAATCACAATTATCACTTTTATGTTATCAGTCTGTATTTGGAGATACAAAAAGAACTACTTTGATGCCAGTTGTTATTTTGCATGAGATAACTCAGGCACAGGATATCCCACTCAGAAATAAAAGTCATGTCACATTCACTCAAGCGCATACTGTATCATGCATCACTGAGAGGGGTGAGGGCCCAGTTTGTCAACAGCATCTCAACACAGAGACCTCTGAGGTCTGCCACTGACAGCCTAACAAGAGCAGGTTACTGTAGGTGATTTTCAGCTGCTCTTAAAACAATCTCCTGCTCGGCACAACCTTCATCTCCACTTCACAAAGAACAAGCATATATAGCTGCAGACTCCGATGTTACTTGGGTCAGAACTGAGCTTAAGACGGACTCTTTCCTGTCTTCTTTTTCTGTCTGTATTTGCTGAAATACCCAGATTTTTCTCTTTGTGTATTTCAGATATTCACGCGCTATGGGAAGTGCTACACCTTTAATTCAGGCCAAAATGGACGACCCCTCCTGGTAACGATGAAGGGTGGGATGGGCAACGGCCTGGAGCTGATGTTGGATATCCAGCAGGATGAATACTTGCCTGTGTGGGGAGAGACTGGTGAGCTCGCCTGGAGGTTACTGCACAGGAAACATCCCATTCACAGTTCTGTACACCTCAGCTAAAACCACAAGATGAGTGTTTCTGTTTGCCCCACAGCATTAGAAAGAGATGTTTTTGATCAAATAAACAGGAAAGTAACCATTTATTTCCAGTGTTGGTGCTTTCAGAAATCGTTCACAGGGGTTCCCCCCCAATCCCAGCGAGAGAGGCCTGACTACAGTCAGTTTTGCACCTGAAATATTAAATCCTGTACTTTTCTCTACACTTAAATTAATTATGAGTGATGATCCTGAAAAATGCAGGCTTTGATCATTTTAAATGAACCTGCTGTGTAAAAGGAATAGTATCGACTAATGCCTATAAAGACGGACGAATATTGATCAGGAAAATTTTATTTCATTGTAATATAATTGTATCACTTGTCAGTAACACTTCAAGTCCACATAAATCAGACAAGCAGAACCATTTGCCAGATATAAAATCAATGGTGGCTACAGCCTCTTCGATTCAACACAGCTGAGTCTGCTCTGCGCTGCTCCAGGAGACCCTGAAACTCCGATTTTAAATGCAGCTGCATATGTTGCCGCATGTTTACATCAATATTTGATATGCACAAGGAATGCAAAGAGACAGTTCGCCATGGTCACAGAAACACTGTGCTCACGCTCGTCATAAAACATGAAGCAGAAAGCACACCGTTGATATTTAAACGCTAAGCTGCATCTACTCAAAGCCTAAATTATTAAATGATTTTAATAGATAATGTTCTTTATGTAAGGTTATTATATAATTCAAGACTTTTACAAGAGGAAAGAGGTGAAAAGATACGGATGCAGTAATTATAGTCCATACATAGTCATGTGCTTGCTGTCATTAATAATTTAGTATTGTTTATGTTATTGTCGGAGTCACTTTCAGTACTGAATCAAATCAACATCACACAATTTTGTTTGCTCATTGTTTTTTAAGGTGACTGGTTTGCTGTTTTCTACTTATTTTGTAGGCAATGCTCGATATTACTTTACTACAATACTATTAAATATGTGAAAGTCAGCGAAAACATCAACCAAAGATCCCTTAAATATCAGACTTTTTTGGTGTTTTTTTAAATGAGGCTTTGGTCATTAATGCCAAAATGATGCAGCTTGGCTATTGATTAGTCCCATAATAAAAGCATTTATTACCCGTTTGTTTAATCTGGCTGGATGCCCTGTAGCACATAATGTGCCAATTCAACCACCTGGGATCTCATTTATCAAAGCATGCTCTGTTTATCTGTAAGACCAAGGAAATTGGTATTTATTAAAAACCATGTACACGCACAACTTCACACAATTAAACAATGATAAAATTCACCTATTTATACATCTCATTGTGCATGTAAAGACTCACTTGCATGCAGAAAAACCCAAAGAATGCCAAATACAGTGGACACTTCCCTTTTACAGTCCTAACAGCCTCAAGGTATAGAGTAAGTGTTTATGGCAGAGGAAGCAAATGAGGAAGAGCTGCCTTGCAGAGGACTTTAAGTTAAAAATGTGTTCTTGCATTGGAGCTGGTGGTATTTCATTAATGTTTACATTATTTATACACCTAATTAGTTGCTTACATGTGGTTATTACAAGCAAATGCTGCGAGAACATGATGGACATGGTGTGCACTTTATGTCAAACTGCCTTGCAAAATGTTCAGCTCAAAATGATTGTTGCTTGTTGTTCCCTTGCAAATTGTATAATGTCAAACTTTCTCTCCATTATCCATTAACACAATGTCAAACCAAATGTTTTAATGGAGTGGCTTTTCCAGTGATAAATAGATTCAACATACAAGATTGAGATTGAACAGATTAGGGGTAGACCAATTATCAGCCCTGAACAGACATTGGACACTGTAACACACACTGTTATTCATAGATTACAAATTTGCTTTTCAATATTGTCCTTTTTCGCAGTTTTAACACAAAAAAGAAACATACCTTGCTTAATTTACGCAATGAAAATCCATGATACCAAAAAAATCATTATCATATCTTCTGGATCTCTTATTTGAGGCAGTGGGAATAGAGGGGGTGTTTTTTAAATGAACAAGAAGAAATCATTACATCATTACAGAATTCATACCTCTATTTTAGGTTTTCTACAAGAAAATGCTCACATGCTCTAATATTAAAGGGGCACTGTGGAACTTCTGTGTTGCGCTGGAAGCTGGACGTCAGTTTATGTTGGTGGACTCCATTTCTAAACTAATGTTAGCTGCTGTTGCTCTCTGGTAGTGGATTTGAGAGAGGCAAAAAAAAAGACCCACATCACTTGACAGCGTACATGAAGTAACATCCTTTGAACTGTCACGGAAAGTCCCTGCTTCTATATGACCTACATAAGCAAAAAAGACCAATTTCATGAATTACATTTAAGGCCCTTCATAGCCTGGGAACTACATACATAGCAGAATTAATGAGCACTTATTCTAGCAGTCCAGCAGCTTTAAACAACTTAAACAAATTGTCCAAAGGCATGTGTAGACAACCAAGGGAGATGGGGAAGTTCAAATATTTCTGCTCACATAGGGCCAATAAAATAGTGATTAATACATGTAAATTGTCACTAATTGCCACAAGAACCCCTTTAAACAAAAGATTATTTTTCTCATATAAGCTATTCCTGCAGCACCTCTATTTACCCTCTATCTGACACTCTGTTTTAGCTCCTGTCTCTTTGAGCCCCCGTCCTGAAAAGTTCGGTCTGCTCTGATTGGTCCGCTCTCACAGGCCTGAGCAGGATGTCACAACCTCACAGAAGTCCTAATGGCTCGTTAATGTTTAAGTTTCCGAGTGAAGTCTGTGTTCATTTCTTCTTGGATTGAGCGTTTTAATACATACACAGTATTTATATCGCACCTAGAACTGAAATAGAAATCTACAAAACGGTTCCTTTAAGGATAAAACTGTGGGTTCGCACCATTACCCCCGATTATCACGTAAAGATAACTCCTGGGGTGCCAGCCTTTGAAAGTCCCAACTCAATACATATAAACACTCAGTTTCACACCTAAAGGCAATATAGAGTTTTTACTTTACTTGACCTGCATGTCTTTGGATTGAGGGAGGAGAGAGAAGCAAACCCAGAGAGACTCAGGGAAGAACATGACAACTTCTCACGGAAACAAATCTGCCGGACACGTCATACCCACCATGCTGTGAGGCAACAGTGGGAACCACTAAGGCCCTGTCCTGATAAGATAATACCAAGAGAGCTCTGCGTGGCGATGAAGTCTGAAAGAGAAATCAAAGACAAAGTGAGTGGGCAGGTGTGATGGTGTAGTTTTATAAAATATAAAAAGAAATATGCTGCAGTATTTAACTTACAAGTGTGAAACCGTCACTGCAGTGTGTCTCCAGGTTACAGCAACTGTTTTGTTGAAAAATGTACTGTGTGATTGATGCATACCTGAAATAATTTCACATCAAAGCACTGCCAACGAAATAACTTGGAGGCAGCTGAATAATCCTTGTTAGTGTCAACTGCGATCAAGTTTCCCTTTCATTCCAAGTCAGTCCAAATGTTATTATTCAAACTGGTTGACAGATGGCCATGACTTAAAGATAGCCTTCACTTTCTTTTGCGAGCAGGAGCTCGGGCGCTACTTATGTATATGTGCTGCTCCAAGCCTCAAGCATTTGTCTTGGCAGCGGCAGAAAATGGCTTTGTATCCAGTCTCAGAACAGCAGTGTCGACCAGTTAAAGTCTGTCGGTCTTTGTCAAGGCTCTCTTGCTAAATTCCAGCCGCATCCCTGAGCTCTTTAATTGAAAATGGTGAGAAAGCCTGGCACTTAGAAGGCGATTCCAAGTGACAAGCAGGGAGGAGAGACGCCAGGAAACAGACATCCCACTTTATCCCCGAGCCAGCACTCAAAGGAACTAAATCTCTTGAATCCAGCCTGCCATCACCACGATAAGCAGGACCAGGTCCCTGCGAATGGGATGGAAATATGTTTGCACAAGTATTTGAGTCGCCATGTCATTGTGATGTTCCCCACATCTCTGTATCAAAGAGGCCACCTGCTTCATTCAAAATCTATACGGCAGAGTGCTGCAGTAAAGAAAGCTGTCAGCCGTATTGATTTTCCTTTTATCCTCAAAATCATTTATTTATTAATTTATCCATTCACTTTCATTTCCCCCTGCAGTAAATAAGACTCCTGTGGGGCATGTATTGTCATCAGCCATCCTACTTAGGAAGTCCATCTTCTTTATCCTTTCACACCTCATCCCAGCTATTGTTAACTCCTCAAGGATCACAGTGTGTTTGTCCTTCATGGCAGTCCATAGGTAAAACTAATGAATAGGTAATTACTCTCCAGGAGAGCTTCTTTCTAGTTCATGTAAGACTGCAAGTCAATGATGTTTTGTCATTTCTCCTGCGCTTGCTTCATTATTTCTTGGATTTTGCGTCTGGTTTGTTTCTGTACTCACTGCCTGAAATGTATTCCTCTGCTGCAAAAGCCTTTTTCTCCATCCCATTAGTGAAAACGGCTGCTGGGTAGATCATGCAGGCCAACGTGTGCATACAAATCATCGTCCCTGTTGTAAATGTCCTAACCTCTTTTTGTCAACAGACGAGACGTCGTTTGAAGCAGGGATCAAAGTGCAGATCCACACCCAGGACGAGCCGCCGTTCATAGACCAGCTGGGCTTCGGTGTGGCACCGGGGTTTCAGACCTTTGTCTCCTGTCAGGAACAACGGGTATGTCATGGGAGAGATGACAGGGATGAAATACAGAAATAGATATCAGCACATTTTATCAGGGATAATCTGTAAATTAATATATTGTTTTGAGGATCGCTGTAAATCATTTGATCCTTTGCACTGTAATTATTATGCAAGCATAAAATGAGACACGGCTTTGATAATAACAATAACCTTTATTGTAAGTGCTTCATAAAAGCAAACACACAAAAACAAAAAGCAGACACATTTCATTTTTGGTTGATTCTGGCAACAAAGCAAAAACAAATTAAGCTTTGTTTTAGTGCCATACCGTCCCACCAGACTACAGACCAGCTGCTTCCTCGGGCTGTGAGACACCTCAGTTCATCCTCAGCACTCCACCATAAAAAATAGTTTGAATTTTTTGACAAATTTTGTGACTAACTACTTATTTGTACAGCACTTTTTAAAACACACAGTTCCAAAGCGCTTCACATATAAGATAAAGTGCACAAGTCCAATCCCCCAGTACAACCAGGCGTACAAAACATACATACATCACACAAGCCAACATACCATCAAACACAAACACAAGCATGATGCACAAACAGACAGAATTTATAAAAACGATAACCCTTAGAAATGAGTTTTCAGTTGGGGAAAGCTTTTCCAATGTTTGGGTGCTGCAGCAGAAAAACACAACCACCTCTGGGTATGATATGGATCTGATACTTATGTGCATGTGGGAACAGATCAAAGGCCCTGATCAGATGATCACAATAAACAACCGCTAGATTAATTATTAATTAATAATTTTTTTGATGTATGACTGTTTCATAATTAGTTAAAAGATCCTTGCGCTATGGTTGCCATAGAAAAATTGATTGGTACGATACAAAGTACAAGTCAAAAGAGTTATTAATAACAATTTCAATGAAGACACTGATGTAAGTTTGTCTGACAGCAGAGGCACATTCTCCTTTACACTGTAAATTTAAGACGTGATTTTAGCTTTAAAAAGGCGGGAAACCTCAGAATTATCAAGTAAAGTAGATTATTACCTTTAAGAAGAACGCCTCAAGTGATTCAACAACTTGAAATTCTTTAATTTTATAGTGTATTTTTTTATTGTTGCAGAATTTGAGATCAAGTGCACATGCATAGGGTCACAAAAGCCCACAAACACATGCTTGGTCATGATGTGATGTAAAAGTAATGAGTGAAACTTCAGAATGTAATAGAAAATTATCAGATTGTTTTAACAACACCAGATTGGGGGGGGGAAAAGGACGAAAAGAAACGAAGAAAAAAAGAGGACCAAACTGCCTTAATAACATGCTAATCAAAACTTTTAATCAAATATTACTCTCTCTGGTACTAGGGTTAAAGGAGGGAGCCTGGTTATTGAATGCATCATTAAATACTGAGGTGTTAAATGACCCAAACTGGATTATTTCAGAATTTTTCTTCACTGAGCTCATTACACTGTTGCTGGTCTCTGATTTTACAGACACATACAGCTGTGTGTCATCGGCATAGTAATGAAAGTAAATCATAGCAGTCTCTCATAAAGTAGTCAAAATATCTTTAATTTTGCTGGAGTTAGTGTATATGTGTGAGTCAGTGTTTCTACTACTAATAGCAAGCCTTTCTTGTTTCATTTTTGTTTCATCATAACTCAGCTGTTGCAAAGTTTTTGGTGTTGTTTATACTCTTGCGAATATCATCAATGATGTATACTGGGATCATTGGGAGTGTTTCCGGGCTTTGAACCTCACACATCCTGCATGGCCCCAGGTGATCCAGACTTTGCTGATCAAGCCCTGGCCTTTGTCCCAGTAGCACTCACACTATATTGCTCTCTCCCCTTTATCCACAACCATCTGGAAGATCTTTCTGCTGCCTCCAAGGCACTCCTGATGACTCTGCCCTTGTCTGCCCCGCCGTCACTCAGCAGCAGAGTGAGAGCTTTACTGGACTTTCACAGTCCACTCAGTATCTCAGTCATTTGAAATTTAAACAGTGAGCTCAAGCTGTTCAGTTAGCAAGCTTATCTAGAATCCTCACTGAGGATTTAGCAATGTCAACGGAAATGGGATTCACATTGTGAATGTATTTAAAGCTCCATTAAGTGATATTCTTATATGAATATTGATTCCCTGTAATCTGGGGTGGCTGGGGATGAAACCACTGAGAACTGTCACCCAACGCGCTGCTCTGCACAGATGTTTATATTCTGGTCCACACACAGACTACTTGGTCTTCGCAGAGGTCACAGAGTGATCTGAACACAAAGTGAATGTAATGTACACAAGCCGCAAACTGGTACTGACAGCAAACCAACTATGATTTAACGTGTGATCCATGACACTGGGAACACAGGGAAAGATCAGACACACAGGTCATGAACAAAATCTCTCAATTAAAATGTTCTTTCTTTTCCTCCATTACTAAACATTTGAACACATTAACTTGATAATCCAAATGGTCATGTATAGTCAGGGTACTGTTACAGGGAAAGTAACTATGTGCATTTCTTCAGTTACTATACAAACTTGAGGCAATTGTGAGCGTACTTGAGCGTATCCATTTTATGGTACGTTATGCCTCCTTTACTAAACTTCAGATCCTTAGCTACGTTTGTGTGACAGCTGAAGTTACTAGTTACCTTTCAGACTTAGCTTTTACATAAAAACGCTCATGATAATACTATCAAAAACCATGTACTCTTCAAGATTAACCCACTGGAGCCCTAAATGTTTTGGCTTGTGACCTCTTGAAAGACAGCACTTTGTAGTTGGGGCTCCTTGTCATGAGTTGTCAACATTTCAACAATAAGTGAATTCCTCTGTAAACTGTTGTGTGTCCAAAGAACGAAAATTTTGCATAAAAAGCAAAGACTACAGGAAGCTCCATTAATGAATATTAATTTGTGCACCAGATCATAGATTTTTCTTCTTTCCCTGCCTGTCCATAAAAACACTCAGCCATGTTCCAAGTGGAGTGCTGCCAGAATCGTTCACATATTTTCATGTCATAGACTACTAACTGTATTTATATTTATAAAAAATGTACCACATCACGCTCATGTATATGTTTATGACCTGACTGTCATATCAAGAGCTGGAGGGGACAGCTCTTGATGTGAGCCCCCCCCAGGCCACTGCAGAGAGGAAGCATGTTTTTGCCCCACCGACTGAGTTACTGGGGCGCCCACAGTGGATATTTCTATGGAGCCAAAACATAGTGTTTTCCTAAACCTAACCTGACTGCAAGCACAGCAGTGTCATAACATAAAAAGTTTTACCTTGAGAAATATGAGGTAGCTTAGTAACATAAAGAAATGTATCTAATAACATTAATAACATATTACTGAGTAAATATTCTGCCGAACAACTACTTTTGTTTTTGAAACTTAAAGTACTTTTAGAACTTTTACTGAAGACGCATTCTAAACTCTACTTGTAATGAGTACTTGTGCCCTATGCTGTATTGGTACTTTGACTTAAAGCGAAACTCTCACCAAAATGCAACTTAGGCTTTTTTTGTCAAACCTACATTTTTTGAGTCAAACCTTTGTGTAAAAGCATAATTACGTCGAAAGTATTTTTGTTGTCAAGTCAGACTCATTGTCAATGCGAGTGCTGCGGGCACTTTAGCAAAAGCATCAAAATCGCTATTTTTAAAACACTAAGAAGGCTCGACACAACATGAAACTTTGCTTGTAGTATCACCAGAGTCTCTACACATGAACACGAGCATTGAGAACATTGTTTGTGTACACAGAGTTTACTAGAAAGAACGTTTTTGGACAACTCACATTAGCAGATGCTTGTTCCGCTAGCTGCTGTTCTACCAGTAGAGAAGTATCAATTTCCGAATACTACATAGCATGGAGGGGAGTTAAGGTGGACCGCTCCTAAAGCTTAGTTCCATATAAATTTACGGATAATTCATTGTTTTGTCTTTAGTAAAAAAGTTGAAAAGGGAGCCTCATATAAGAAACAATACTAAAATAAAAAGCCAGAAAAGTCACGTGAGATATCGCGTGAATAGTTGTTGCCGGAAGACAGTAGCGCTCCACCTTAACTCTCCTTCAAGTTACATCGCATTCGGAAATCGACACTTCTCCACTGGCAGGACAGCGGCTAGCAAAATAAGGATTTGCTAACGTGAGTTGTTCAAAAACTCTCTTTTTAGTAAACTCTGTGTTCACAAACAAAGTTCTCAAAGACCCTGGTGATACTACGAGCAAAGTTTTATGTTGTGTGGAGCCCTCTTAGTGTTTTAAAAATACGTTTTTGAAGCTATCGCTAAATTGCCCCAAGCACTCCCACTGAAAATGAGTTTGGCCCGAAAACAAAAATATGGTCAATCTTAAAAGTGACTCATTCGTCGTAATAATGCTTTTACACAGAGGTTTGACTCGGGTACATTCACAAAAAAAGCCTAGGTTGCATTTTGGCGAGAGTTTCGCTTCAAATAAATGATCCAAACACTTCCACCACCAGTAGATAAAATGTTTCCTGACAACAGGTATTCATTCCATCGGGTAACACTATGGATGTGCCTCAGTGATTGAGCCGCACAGGGAAGTAACATATTCATCACTGGCCCTGTTCAAGGCTTTAGTTGGACTCCGGGGAGTTGAAATGATGCGTCCCACACAGTAAGCACTGCGCTATCAGCACTCTACTGTGTTTTGAAGGACAAATGCTATTCTGCTTTCGCACAAAGGAGGTTAAAAACATAATTTTGGCTGGCAATCAATCCTGTGTTTCACACAGCAGGTAGAGCTCTGCCACATAATCATCAACAATGCGACAGCGGTGAAGACAGTAACTTTTTCATTCCTCCTTTAATATAATGCCAAGGCTCAGTGCGAAGATATTTACCTCATATTTTGGAGACCTTGGGCCCTTGATAGTTACACGCTTGGGGCCTCAAAATTTTAAAAGAAACACAAACTGTCCTGGAAGTCTGTCCTGCTCACTGAAAAGAAGTCTGCTTTGAGTTATTCTGGTGGAGTGTGAATAATTCTGCTGGTGTGATGGCGAGCATACAGCCAGACAAATCATATACTCTGCCCCCTAATATACTACAGAACCATGCATAATGAATGGAGGAGAGAAAGGGATGGATCGGAGAGTGATCTCAGTCCTTCCACGTCCACCCAACCAGTGAGTGTGTTCCAGTGTCGGCGGGCTGCAGCAGGATTTTGCATGCTGCCAATGTCGCGTCTGCAGGAAACTGTCCCTCTTTGTTTTTCTCCTTTTCTTCACTAGCTCCCATACTTTTATTCCTCTCCAGCAGTCATTACAATTCCTTGGATACAGTTCCTCTCTTTTTAATATGATTCCCGTCTCTTGCTCTCTCTCTCTCTCTCTTTCTCTGTGTATTTCTTTCCTTCATTGGCTGGCAGGCTCGCTCTTCATTAATCTAATGCAGTTTGCTCAGTCATTCAGCTCTCTGCTTCAGCAGTCCTGTAGTGTAAAACTGTTGGGGTCTCTTCAGCCGGCCAAACTGTCACTCACCGGGATCCCACAAAAGACAAATCTGCAATTTCCCAATCTTAACATGAATAGCAAAAAGTTCAAAATGTTTCTCCTCTCAGCTTGTGTCCATCCTCCTCTTTTCCTGTCCACTGAGTCTCGCTGACTCTCGCCTTTCCTGTTTTTCTTTGTTTTGTTTTGTTTTTTTTTTACATTTGTTTGCTCTCTCTCCCCTCAGTTAATGAAAAAGGAACTGACCCCACAATCTTAAGACCATATCCAATTTTCTGAAAGGAACAGTTGACCCAAAAATGATAATTCAGTCACTGTCTACTCACCCGCATGCCAATGAAAAGACAGATGAGGTTTCATATTCCACAGAAAACTGGATTGGACGAAACTTAAGTAGATGGGGATGTATTTTATAAAATGGGGGAAAAAAACAACTTAAAAAAACAGCAATAGCTGCATGATCCAAGTCTACGGAAACCCCAGAGTTTGAAAAGTGATTTGAAGAGACGTCATTTACTCTCTTTTTGAGTCGACATCATCAGTGTTGCTGCTGAGATAAAAGCATTAGTGTTCACCCCAATTGAAGCGGTTGCACAAGCTGGACGTGTAAATAACTTCTAAATAACAAATCACAAAATGGCTCCATAAAGCTTGTTCGGCATAATCCAAGACTCCATAATCCCCTGGATCCCAGATTGATTTGGAAAGACAATATTTACACCCTTGACTCGACATCAAGCTTTTGCACTTATTATCCGAGCAGCTACAGTGAAGATTTCGGCTTTAAAAAAAAAAGGTTATAAATAACAAATCAATTTTAGGCTTGGATTACGCTGGACACGCTGTATGGAGCCTTTTGAATCCTCTTCTTTTTTTCAGTTATTTATTAACGTTTCAAAGCATCACACCACATCTGCTTCAGTTGTTGAACAGAATGCTGCAACGCTTTCATCAGCATGGGGGTGAGTAGATAAAGACTACATTTAATTATTAGGCTGAAATGTTGCTTTAATGAAGAGCCAACAGAACCACTAAGATGTCATGAAATCTTCTACACCAGACTCGTGTTTATCCACATTTGCAGAGTTAAGCTTCGGCAGAAGTTTAACCAAGGGGAGGTAACGTTGCCACAAGGTGGTTTAGGATGGCTGAGCAGAGCTTATGTAAATTCAGAGAGATCGAAATTGCGGAACTCTGAGGCTAAGAGAGCCATTACCCAATCACAAGAGGTCTAGCCCCTGTGATGAGGTGAATAAATACACAAGCACCTTTCATTGATTGATTGACATTTTACTCAGCTCTAATGGTTTTTATGTTCTGCTTGACTTTGTCAGACGTCCTTGATGTTGAAATAAGCAGAAGAAACGCCCTAGTCTCCAGATAAGATTTCAGTCAGATCTGTCTGTTTGTCTGCGGTGTGCTGTACTGTACGAATACAGCGTGTGTTTGAATACTGTACAGGCATGTTAAACATCAGCTTTGGGTTATTAGTAACCACCTCCAGTGCGTGACACACGTGGCTGCCTCCTGCAGCCCGGCACAAATTGTGAGATGCAGGTCCCTAAATCACAATAGTGGCCTTTAATTTATTGCTGTGCGAGCACTCAGTGATGCACTGTTTGAAGTGATGAGACGGAAACACACAGGGGCTGTTTTACGGCTCGCTACCTCATTTAATGTGTCAATTTTTTTTTTGCTCTTCCTTTTAAGGCAGCTCAATGTAAATGGATACAGTTAATATAGTAAAAAAAAAAATGCACTCAGCTGGAGTGGTTTTGATTTATTTCTTCTACATCAACAGTATGATGCAACCTCAAGTATAAACATGATTCAGTGGAGCTGAGTGGGAGGTTTTCTTATTTACTTATCTGTTGCACTGTATGTAACCCAGTTGTTGTATTAATTATTTAGTCAGTGGTAGCCTGGAGTTGTGATTTCTTCAGTGGTCAAACACTGTGCTCATGATTATCTCATCTTACTTATTCATTTTACTTTTTAAGGTTGAATTGGGAATTTTTGTTGTTTTCCTGGCCTCGATTTCTATTAATATTCGTTGAGATGATTTAATGATTGTCAGCTTATATCCTGCTTAAAAGGGCCTTGATATGCGTCATGCTAAAACTTTCAAAAAAAGTGGCATGTCAAGCAGAGTATGTACGTATTGTATGCAAAGGCTTGAAGATTCATAGGTTTTCTTTCATACATGTAGAGCTCAAACAATTCATCAGCTAGAATAACTCTCAGTTGAGCACTTACTTACGAAGTGCTGCAGGCACTTAAAGCACTAGAACCAAAACTGAGACCAACAGGGACGGAGAAAACACCAAAGTTTACCCTCTGCTAGAATTGAAACTAAACAATTGCAAAGGAAAAACTGGTGGAAACTAATCACTGCAGGTGCATCTGAGTCTCTCTGTGCTGAACTTGTGGCTCCAGAGTCGTCTACGCGTCGACAGAAAGTGGAAATTTTGCAGCAAAGGTTGCACAAGAGTGATAGAAAAATGTACATTTCTGGATCAAAACATGGCACCACACTTTGTCCTGCAGCAAAGCTGTTAAGAGGAACTTACAGCATCACAGCTGTTTTACCCAGCTGATACTATTCAGCTCCTGCATGTAGAGTGGGCAGCACAATGAAAGCACAGAGGGAGAATAGGAATAGGAGAAGCGTAGGAGAGAAGCTCCCACAATAAGCACCACTATGCACATGTATTCACCATGGAGTAAGGAACGAGATCCAATTTTCCGTGCCAAATTCGATAAATGTGCGATGGCGTCTCATATAGAGAGTAACAAGTTCATCACCATATTGACAGAAAGTACAAGGTCAGATGACTGCATTAACAGGGTGCAGGAGGGGACGTTCAACAGACAGTACGCGCTGAAGCTGAAGTGTTTCTGCACCGCTGTCTCTCTCTCCCTCAGCTGACGTACCTGCCTCCACCGTGGGGGGACTGCAAGGCCACGCCGATGGACTCTGACTTCTTCAGCTCTTACAGCATCACGGCCTGCCGGATCGACTGTGAGACACGATACCTGGTTGAGAACTGCAACTGCAGGATGGTCCACATGCCGGGTAGGAACCAGAAGATACTAACACCTTATATCTTCATTTGAAGGTGTAGACATTAGCGAAGTCTGTTGTGGTTGGAAGTGCTTTCATTGGGAATTGTAGTGACAGAAACAATCTTGAAGAAACAAACTGCTTTTGCCGGCGACTGCAGCAAATCAGATACTTACACACTCCAGTGAATCGGAAAACTCAACTATTTTCACATTGTGTTTGTGCGGTGATTACAGCTGGCACATGCTGTCTACCCCCTGCATTTAATCACTGTGTGACATCTCAGATGGCAAATTGAAAAGGAGTTTGGCAAAGAGGAAACATTTGGATTTGGCCTCCGTTAACCTGCACTCACCTGTCCAATAATTGTTAATGTCTCTCTCTTCAGTCAGGGTCACTTTCAGCTCCGTGTTTGCATATTAAAAAGCCAGCCAATCTGTCTGTGTGATATTCAGGATTAGCAGCTATTTTATACATGATTGTGCAGATGATTAATGTGAGTCTACAGAGAACGCCCCAGTTTAAATCCTCTACCCTGTGGATTGTGCTCTGCTGCCATTCATCTCTGCTATCTCCCTGTCATTAGAGAGAATTTTTAAAGGGTATGAACAAAAATACTGTGAATAATAGCAGCAGGGAAATAATTTCCTCCCCCGTCGAGGACATGTCTTTTATCCTGTGTCATCCCAAAAGAGGGAGATGGGTGGTTTCGACTGCCGGGGCTGAGAAAGATGGAGGTGGAGAGGGTGGCGGAGACGAGGGTGACAGAGACTGAAAGTGGTGAGGAGATGCAGCAGAAGTGCAAAAGTTAATGAAATCAATTACGTGATGAGATCAAATTCCAGGACAGTGATGACAGTGTAGGACAGATTAATTATGAGCGCAGATCCCGTCTTCCTTTGTGCTTCTTTGAAACCCTCGTCTTGTTTTTTTGTTCTGCCTGAGAACACTGTGTTTTTCCTCTGCCTGTCCTTAGGAGATGCCCCATACTGCACCCCGGAGCAGTACAAGGAGTGTGCGGATCCTGCCTTGGGTAAGGAGATAACCCAGCATGCCTGCGTGAATGTGTGCGCGTACACTGTCCAGTGTGTATACCCCACTGTTTGGAGCCCCTGATCCCAGCTGATAACGGATAATAGTTTTCCTTCAGCTCGATGGTAGCCTTTCTCAAACGCTAACGCTCCAGCCCGGCACCAAGGCTCTCCTTTTCACATTCCCGTGTCTCTCCATCAACTGATACCTTTCATGTCTGCAGCTTGTTTTCTTATTGACTCGCAATCTCTCTTTCGTGACAGAGACTCACGTGTTGGCCTCTGGCTGCTGCTGCTGTCTCTCTGACTCTGTCGCCGCGCGTCTCATATCTTTTGTGTTGCTCATAAGGGTCTCAGGGGAGTTTTTCTTTGACGTTTTCTTTCACTCGGCTGGCATTTTGTTTGTCATCCCAGGGTGACAATAAATCTATCTGTCCCTGTGTTTTCCGTCCTCTGATCTCTCTATCTTCCTTCCCTCTGCCTGTCTGTCTACTCTTATTTCTTAGACTTTCTTGTCGAGAGAGACAATGACTACTGTGTGTGCGAGACGCCGTGCAACATGACACGCTACGGTAAAGAGATGTCCTTTGTCAAGATACCCAGCAAAGCATCGGCCAAGTACCTCGCCAAGAAATTCAACAAGACAGAGCAGTACATAGCGTGAGTCACATTCTTCCGTCTTGCATGGATTTTTAGCAGTGCTTTACTTTTTATTCAGTTTTAAGCATTATTATCTTGGTGCTGTTCAGTGTAACCAGTCTTATACTGAGAGAATGAAGAGAATGAATGAGAATGAAGCTTTGCTGATATTGTCCAACTATCATTTGAGTGTTTTTCAGGAGTTTTGATTAAAGCTTTTAGAAAAAATACTCTAGACATGAGCCACTAAACAAAAAGGTATAGTTACCATTGTTGTAAGTGGATCAAACCGTTTACACACACACACAATAAAAACCCTAAAAGTTCCGCAGGAAATTATAGAAATTTAAAACTGTTACAAAGCTGCACAATAACTGCTGTAGCAAGTTCATCTGGATCTTTTTATTGAGGTGGAGAAGTAAAATAAGGAGATTCCAGTCAAAGCTTAACTTGATTAATGAGCCAATATCCAGTGTTTCTTTGCCAAAATGACTGAAAAGATCAAAAGTAGTTCAAGGAAATAAGGAGAGGGTGCAATAATAGTTGAATCTTTTATCTATCATTCCCGGCGGAGCTGTTGAGGACAAGATAATTACACCATATGAACTCAGAGTGCTGCAAAAACCTTTTCACTTCACCCTTCAGAAATGTTTTTTTAATTCCCTGTGGATAGATGTGAGCCCATCCGCTTCATTTTTTTTGACTGGCCATATTTCCCATCAGTCCTGATGAACAGCAGCTTGGAGGGTTCTGGTATCTGGGATGCACAGGGTTTACTGGTGTGAAACTGAAGTCTGTCACAGTGGACTGTCTTTCTACTGGAAGCCAAACACACAGACAGACAGACAGAGAAAGAGAGAGAGAGACATCAGCTGTTTGACAGCAGCTCTGATTCGATGTATTGCAGGTTACCCACAAGAAATGAGAACAGTGAGGAAGCATAATTCAAGCTGCAGGCTGACACCTCACATAGGTGGGCCAGCAAATCAAGAGAAGACACCCAGGAATGTCAGTAATAACAAGATAAAAAAACACCTAGATCAGTGATTCCCAGCCAAGGGCACTAGTATCACACCCAAGGGGGGTAATCTAACTCTGCAGCTGCCAGGAGGGAACGTGGAAAGATTGTAGAGAAGCTAAACTGATTTTTTTAAAAAGTAATGAAATAGTAACTGCAATTTTTGATTTAAAAGTGTAACCACATATTGAGTGAGCTGTAACACGCTGCACATAAAAAACTAGTTAGCAAGCAAGCGGAGACATCTTAGCAGTTAGCTTAAGAAAAGGGATGAATGGCTGAGATGGATACAGAGCTAAACATAACAACAAAAAACCGTTAGTTAAAAGTAACTTAAAAAAAATAGTAGAAATATTTTGCCAAAAGTAATGGATACGTTTTAAATGATTATCTGAAAGAAGGGCAGACTCGGGTAAGTTGTAAGAATTTCTTGATTTTGATGTTGTTACTCAAAAGCCTTTTTTATCTGTTTTGATACACTTATGTAGGAAACCCCTAACTGTGTTCTATCTATTAACAGTCACCCTTCATATAAATACCAAGGACCAACACACTTCCTGGAATATAGATATAGTAAAAACAATTTATTCCAGTTTAGAGTCTTTGAGAAGTGAAACATCAGTTTGTCTTTTGGCAGGGAGGGATTTAAACTGAACGTTTGACAAAGATATATAACATATAAAAACAGGATGGCAGGACTAGACAGATTCAAATTCATAAGACACTGAAGGTTAAGAGCGTATGAGCAAAATACTAAGGATGGAAAACATTTAGTATGTCTCAAAAAGGAGTTTTGGCAGAAAAAACTTGGACAGGTATGAGGCATCAGTTTGTCCTTTGGCAGACAGAGAGGGATCATCAAAGACCATCTGTATTATGAATTTCATGACTCTGCGTCGTTTCTGCTTCAAGATGTTACAGCTGCCCCCCCCCCCCCCCCCCCCGATCTATTAATGGATAAGGATTTCAAACAGTTAGCTAAAAGTAGCTAATTGATATACAGGAGAAGTAATGGGCTAATTCTGCTAACAGCCAAAGGTAATATTCAAAACAATGTATTTAAAGTAATGGGTAAATGCTTCAAACAGTTGGCTAAACGTAATGTAGACGCCTGCTGTGATTAGACAAAATGTCTGCCGTGTGAGAGGTCTGATTGAGCTCATCTAACAGGGGTGTGGGTGTAAAAAAGGGTTTGGAACCACTAACAGAGATTAGCTCACCAGTTCATGATGAATTAAGTTGATAATGATTGTTCTTCGTGGTGTTTTATGTGCTTTTAATAAAGGCGCTGCAGTCAAAAACTGCGTTATTCAGCGTGAAACGAGCAGATGCTGCGTGATCATTTTGTATTAATACTTCTCCATCTCGACATTATCAGATGTAATTTGCCTTTTTTTTTTTCAGCTCAGCCCTCGTCTGAAAACCCATTTGCTTGTCTCGACTGAAATCTGAGAATTAAAACAGTGGAGTCCAATAAAAAAAACACAAAAAAATTAACTACAAAGTCAAATTATGGTTTTGATCTCAACTCCAGCGGGGTGTGAAGTCTGCTACGTCCCACAGAGAGGATATTCAGGAATCAAAATAATAGTCTGCCTTTGCCCTGGGCCTTTGGACTAATCCCCATTCTTTTCTCTTTCTGCTGAAGTAAAGACTTTAAGACATTAACACAGTGTGAAATCAAACAGCTGTCATCACTTCCCCTTGTTTTCCTCAATGACCACAGCCATGGAAATTACTTAGCGATGGCAGGTTATTTGCTCAACTTGACACACGTGCTCTGTTATCTGCAGGAAGTGGCAGCCTCACCAGTCATCTTCTCTGCCTGAGGAAAACGATAAAAAAAAGAGTGTAGAAAATATGAACAGAGACATTTGAATATGTGACTTTAAGACGTCATGCTTCTCTCTCTCTCTCTCTCTCTGTTTGCAGTGATAACATTCTGGTTCTGGATATCTACTTTGAGGCGCTGAACTACGAAACCATCGAGCAAAAGAAAGCCTACGAATTGGCAGGCCTTCTGGGTAAGGAAATGGCTGTCAAGTGTTTTCTGGGGAATAGATAATATGCAGAATGCGACATGACAGATGGTTCTTATCCAAAGTGACAGTATCGCAAGTGCTTGCATTTTTATAATAAGTGCTCAGGTCCCAGTGGACACCAAACTGTCTCTTTAATCTATCAGGGCTTTTCAACAATTTTAAATGTTTTTTTTTTTTTTTTTGCAAACATCTATGTTTCCTGTTACATGTCTCACCTTTCAGTAATAAGAAAGTGTGTTTCAAAGGTGATGTATTGATCTTTCCAGGTGATATTGGAGGTCAGATGGGTCTCTTCATCGGAGCCAGCATCCTCACTATCCTCGAACTCTTTGACTATCTATATGAGGTAAAATATCTATTTTTATAAAACGTCTCCCGTCATCATCAGGAGTCTCTCACTTACATAATGTCTTGATCACAAAAGGGGGTTTTTCACACAACGCTCACACAATGCTATCATTTGCACAAGGACTTGTTTCTGCGAGCGTGACGAGCGCTCTGTGTCCCTTACAACCCCGCAGCTCTGTCCCTGTGCGACAAAGACATACACACACACACACACACACACACACACACAGCTCAACAGCAGCAACACCGAATACATTAACATTTGGATGTATTATATTTTAGATTAGTCAGGATGTCTCTGTCTGCTCTCATTAGAGTAACTCTGCGTTGCATGCTTCCTCTGTCCCTTCCTTTCCACCAGCCATGCGGAGAGACTTTTTGTGTGTGTGTGTGTGTGTGTGTGTGTGTGTGTGTGTGTGTGTGTGTGTGTGTGTGTGTGTGTGTGTGTGTGCAGAGCGAAAGGCAGCACCTGCACATGTAGAAGATCAATGGGGTAGCATATGTACAGATACATAAATCAATATAGAATTTCAGTTTTCCTGCTCCTTTAAAGTCAATATCACACTCAAAAGACTTTTAAATATTGTGTTTTGATCCCAAAAAAGTAATCAGTGGTTGTCCCCGCCTGTTTTTCAGGTGATCAAGTACAAGCTGTGCAGATGCGTGAAGAAGAAACACAAAGGCCGCAACAACAATGACCGGGGAGCTGTGCTGAGCCTGGATGATGTGAAACGCCATGTCAGTAGGCTGCTTCTAAGTACTTTCATGTTGTCAGACCGCATTGCTTTGACATGGGGGGGGAGGTGGGGGGGCACACACTCTCTTCTTTGTCTTCACTGTCTCGACTGCAGCCAGAGTGAAGCCGGACGAAACGTCGGCGGTGGGGAAAAGTAAACAAGAGAGTGAAGAGATAAGGATGGAGGAAAGGACTTGAGAGACACGGAAGGGAGCGAGAAAGAGAGAGAGATAGAGAGAGAAAGTGATCGGGATGAGAGGGAGACAAAATTGAGAGGGAGAAGTAGGAGAGCGGAAAGTGGCTTCAATTTAATCACAAGCTGGGGGACGGGACCAGAAGGGACAGGCCGGAATTAGAGCTTTGGAAGGTGTGACAGCTCACTTATCTCCAAGTGTAAATGAAGCCAGTTCACTTTAATTGTAAGTCTGCAGCCAGGAAGGGGGGGCGGAAAAGGAAAAGACTCACTCCTCTGATCTGCTCTCCTGACATATTTGGTAGTCTTTCCATCCACCTTCATTATTTTCATCATATTTCTTTCTGAGTATTTCTCATGAGCGATTTCCTGTCGCCTCCCGCCGCAGCTTGTTGATCACGTCATGTTTTTCTGAGAGCATATTTATGACTTTCAGGGTTGTCTCGAATGGCTTTTATTTTCTGTTATATTCCGGGTGTGTTTGCCTTCCTATCTATCACAATGCCTCCCCTCCTGCTGATCATTCCTCACTCCTGTCTTTATCCTCCTCTCTATCTTTATCTCTCGCCCAGGCTCCTTGTGAGAACCTGCGTACACCATCAACATATCCCGGCAACATGCTACCTCATCACCCGGGCCAGGCCAACTTTGAAGACTTCACTTGCTGAGCAGACCCGGGTGGAGCAACAAAGCGTGCGTTATGCAACCAAAGCCAACCACACAACAAGAACTATCCAACGCGGGGAGTGTCAGGAACTGATACAAAGTCTCAACAGAGGCACTTTTTACATAGAAAAATGGAGCAAAGCAGACAAATCAAACACGACAAACGCGGTGAAAACTGAGGCAAAGCGGAGAGGAAATCCCAAATATTTAAAAAAAAAATAAAATCTGTTAATTTTTTCCAGAGAACATTTCATGCAGCACTCTACAGAACTCTTCTATTTCTGTGTTTTCCACTGGAATACTGCCGCAAACGAAAAGGAGGCTCACGGAGAGAACCTTGCCAACACAGACCTTTCTTTCAAAAGACAAGAAGAAAAAATAAGAGAAAAAAAACAAACAAACAAATAAGGGAAAATGTACAGTTATCACATCATAGACAGCAGATCAGAAAAAAAGAGCCCCCATGCCTTTACATAACACAGCAACACACGCTGGTTTCACACGAGCGGGACAAATATTCATAGCTGCTTTACTCCACTGTACATGTAGCAACATCTGTAACTGTTGCAGCGCTCCATAGAAACAACATCTGGACTCTTGTGTCATTTGTTTCGAGAATGTATCGATGTTCGCGGTGAGTGTAGGAAGCCTTTCGGGGGAGTCGTGGTGGCGGCGGTGGTCGTGGTAGAGGTGCATCATCTACCATCTGAAATGTACTACTGGTGATGATTTCAGGTCTCATCATGTAAATGCATGCTCGTAACCGTCCAGTGCATGTTTTTCATTTCATTTATAATTTTTGATTTATTCTCTCTTTTTTTTATATATGCATATAATAGTATATGAATATTATAATTACCAAGTTTGCCTCAGTGATATACAGGAGAAGGAAGATGATACATCCTATGTGTTTCTGTTTATGTGTGTAGCTATGCAGTGCGTGTTTGTGTGTGTGTGTGTGTGTGTGTGTGTGTGTGTGTCATCAGTGCCCGAGCAGGTACAGTGTGTGTTTGTTGATGCAAATGAATGAGCTGCACTTAATTACAATTCTCATCCTCGTTCTTTTTTCTTTTTTTTTTTCTTTTTTAAACCTGCGCCCGGCGAGTCGAGGAGTCTTCATTCAACTTAATTTCCTCTTATCTCGACTCTCTCTGAGGTGATGAGGAGAATTTTTCTTCTTCTTTCTTTCTTTCTTTCTTTTTTTTTTCCAGGAGAGTCAATTGCTGAAATCCTTCGAGTTCTGTGGGGCTGTTAATTCTTTCTGTATCTGTGTTTCTAGTTGCAAAAGTCTTATCAAAGCACAATAACGCCAGTATGTAGAGGTGATGTAAAAGACAACGTACTATTCTTCTTGATATATTGTCATATTATTAATATCGTGTTGATCCGAATGTTTTTCATTTTTTTTTTTTTTTCCTTTTTCTTTCATATAAAACAAACTCGATATTGCCTAATAACCCTGTCTCCATCTTCCAGGTAATAGGCTGGTCTATTTAGTTATCAAAGCATAAATAAAATGTAAATATCATTTTGAAAATTGTTATTCTTCTGAGGTTTTATTCTGACTGGTGAATCTCCTGTTAGAAAAGCCTTTATTTTCCTGTTTGGTCGATGAGGACACCAGAGGCAAAGCAAAGTATTTTCAAAAAACACTCCAGACACTGTGCAAATGTTCATTCTTTCATCACGAGTTGCTCTAGGAAAATCTGATTAAGTACTCCGCACTCCCATCTAAGGCGTTTTGCTATCTCGTCTCTCTCTAATCAACATGTTATCTTGTGTTTTTGCCTCATACAACATTTTCTCGGAATTAAATCAGCATTAAGCGGCTGGGTTTGGGGGCAGGAGTCTGGTATTAAAATAAATATTACTTATCGGCTTCAGCCATGCATTTGTGCCGCACTTTGAAACAGCTGCAAGCAGCAACCTTGGTGCATTTGGAGCTCCGTGTAATTACACTCGGAGCTGCTGTATGACAATAGGATGGATGAGGAAATATCCTGCTCAGCCAATACAAGTTTTATCAAGATTGTAAGTCAGCCAGCAGACGCATATTACGGACGGCGTCTCTCGTGTTATACTGTACATCTGGTGCTGCCAACTGTCACACTTATATTAGAAAAGCAGTTTAGTAACACATGACTCTGGGAGTTTTGGCGCCCAGCTGTGTGCCCTTAAACATGGTCTGCCTTGAAATCAGTCCCCCGACAACCAGGCGTCAAGGGTTACTCAAGGACGAGGAGTTTACTTTTGCCTTCTTCAGAAGTACTTTTAGCGGGAAACCAAACATTAACATTGCTCATCAAGTGTGAGCTTGCATTCATTTTTTATCATTCAGGGGGAGAAACCTCAGCTGGTAACCACGCATTAATATACAAGCGTTAAAACTGGCTCCAACATCTGATGAAGAAGATTTTTTCTCCTCTCCCCTTTTGAATGTCACACAAGAATGACACATGGTTTTGCCCCCTGACGGTTTGATTATTTTCTGTTGTACCTGCCAAGAAGACAAATTAATCGAGAAATAAAAGACGATGCTGTTCATTTCCTGTTTGCATTTGTGTCTCTTTGTCTGAGCGACGGAAGTGTTGCAGGGGAGGGTCAGAAAAGCAGGAGAGCTGCCTGGAGGTGACAAGAATCCTGCAGGAGACGCTTTCTGCATCCTGATAAGGCTCCAGAGTGAAGCAGGTGGGGGGTGAGGGGGAGGTGGCAACACCGGCGGGGATTTCCAGCGGGGTTTCAGACAACCTTAAAATTCTCTCCAAAAGTTTCTGGATTTCCTGCAGACTTGCGCTCCTATTTGTTCACATGCATTCTGCAGAAATCTTGACAGCAATGTCTTTCCTCCCTGCTGGCTGAGGTTAAATCATTACTCGCCCTCATTTGGCTTCTCGATAAAAGAGATCAGAGATGACTGCTCCCTCCTTGCTTTCTCCTTGTTGGTTGACACAAAGCCAATCTGTGGACAAAGTAAGTCATGATGGAGCCCATCCCAAACGGCCCGCCCCTTCTTAAACAGCTCTAACACCTTCGGATAATCACACAAGGCAGCTGGACATGATGTAGAGAGAGGGGAGGGTATTTTACATTCTTACAGTAGTTGTTATATTTTTTTTAGACTTGCTGTTTTCACACACATCTGTCACAGTTTAATCCTGCCTCCTGCCGCTCGGTGAGCATTCACTCACGCTCAAGATCTTTTTATATCAGAGGTAATTTCTGCCTAATCCTATCATCTCATTTTATCATCTACACGCCAAACACAAGATTATGCTCTTGTTTTACAAGTTCTTGATGTGGCGCAGTGTTTTGTCGCTTCCACTGACTAGATTAACACCCAGTGGTAGGAGTTATTTTTTTATGATGTTGCTACTTACCTGTACTTCATCTTTAACAACAATACGGTTGGTTGGACTCAGTATTTTAAGGACAATCCTAATCCTAATCCTATTCAGAACTGCAAAACAATCAATGACAAACAAGTAACATGTACGTTCTAAGTCAGTTAAAGCAGACTGAAAGGGTTGGTAACATTGGTTAAATAGCCCAACAGCTGTACATTTACTCTAGACCACACCAACGAAGTTATGAATGTTTTAGTTTTTTTTGCATGTCATGGATATTTGAGATGATGTAAAAGGGATGGATTGAGTGTAAGTAATGGGGATGGAGGGATGAGTGGTCGGGGAAGTTTGGTCTGCTGTTGGTTGGAGAAGGGTAGCGGGGGAGTTGAGGCTCTGAACGGGGGAGTGCCTCTTCATACGTCTGGATCTGTTTCCAGATGTGCCCCTCGAGTACTTCCAGTTCATGCTACTTTATACTTCTACTTTTACTATTACATCTGAGAGGAGGACATTCTACTTGTTAGCCTTCATATCTATATGACTTCATATTCATACATTACTAGTTACTTTGCAGATTTGAATTATAAACAGAAGAGGGCTCAACAAAATTACGTTGTGTAAGTGACGTACACATTAAAGCAACATTAAGCATTTTGTCTGATTTGCCACCGTGATCCTACCCTCACACTGAAGTTACTTATACCACTTTTCCACCAAAGTTAGCAGGTTTTTTAAACCTGGGTTAACCCGCTAGAAGTCACCTATTGACCCCATTCCCACTTCCCGAAAGCATAAAAGGTCTTTGATTTTTATCTGAAGTCTTCTGGCTTCAAATCACCACAGAGCAGCTTTCAAAGGAATGAACAGGGCTCCACCTCCAACACTGTATCTTGTGATAAAACGTCCTTGAATAGACCGCATCCAAAATACTTTATTTATTTACATGCCACCCCAGGATGTTGATAACCCATCATCACTTCACTCGGCAGACTTTAGTGTGTTTATCCAGGTCTTACGTTTAAATCAAAGCCATTCCAAGGGGATAAAAACCCGGGTCTATTGCAGAGTCAGTTGACCCAGATGTAAATGTAGAGTTCACACATTTCCATTGCACACAAAAGCATGATTTTTGACCCGTGGAAAAGGGGTAATAGTGTAGAAACAAGTGATTGCGGGGGCCGAGTGACTGAGACAGAGACACCATTCAACCATCAACATCATTTTGAAGCTGCCAACCAATGAAACACACACACTAAAATATGTTTTTTAACACATTTTAGGAGAGAAATACAGAATGAAAAGAATCGTGGTTCATATTTTGTTCATTTGTTGTTTTCAGCCTCTGTTTTCAGCACAGAAACAATATGAGGCAACTGAGGCTTCATGAGATTTCTCTGTTGCCGCTGTAACTGTGGGTCTGTCTGATATAACTGTACGCTAAAATATGTTTCTGAAAGCATTTCAGGCAAGAAACTGGCAGTGTGGTAACAGAATCCTTGGTTTACGGTTTATCGGCACTGCCTGGAGTTTGGTGTGACGCCCTCCACTCCATCCAAGCTCTCTCTCAATCAGACTCTATTCTTTGTGTCCATGGGAAATGTGGAACAGCAATCTGTAGTTGATACAACGGCCCTGGAATCAGCCAGATGGCTCGTTTTTTGCGTCATTTGGCAGATTTTTGCCAGCAGAAAGACTGGAGCGGTTTTAGTTTACCATTGTTCATTTGCATGTACAATGTAGTGATGCAAAGCTGTTGATAAAGAACAAAGTTCCTGTTTGATTTGCTTTTCTGGGCGCTTCAGTATTATAAAAAAAAAATGACACTAACACTGAGTGGGTGATTTTCTCCCCATGAATATATTGACCCACTTTTCACCCACTGATTTCTTAGCGCGCTTTACTTCATATTCCTGGATCTATACTGTGCAGAGATGAATTTTCAAAGCTGAGCTGACACTGCAGCCTGTCTCCGTCCTCTCCCGGCTGCCAGCATGTCAGATGAGTCACGTTTCTGGTATAAATTTATCCTGTCAGATCTCTCGGTGCAATTAGGATGCTCAGCCGTTTGTCATAGATAAGGCTGAGGCCCGGCTCCTCTGGGCTCCACTTTACATTCTGCTCGTTAAGAGGATTAATAATTACAACAGAGTCAAGTTTCCCAGCTCTGAAAGACGCGGTATTAGATTTCAGACTTGGGTCCGCCTGATATGTCCTTTAATTTGTTTAAAGTACAAACTCCTTGTTCATTTTGTTTCATATCCCGGCTGTCAGGAGGCCTGTCGAGGATAAACCCGATCAGCTGCCGTCGTACACACACGATGCTTAAAATCTTCTGTGGTGATTTTTTTGAAAGCACAATGCAGCAAATCAATCATTTTTTTCTCTCCCATCAATGAGGACTGTGCCAGAGCTCGTTCCAAAAAACACATAATGTATGCCCCCGCCTCCCTCGTATGCACTCACACAAGCACAGATCAAACACAAAGCGGGCTATGCAAACAGATGGGATGCCATGTTTTGTACTGTTGTAGCTCCATACTAATTGGGTGGAAGCGTAATGGCATCAGAGTTTGGAGACAAGAAAGTGTTTGATTCTGTGGCTGACTTACAGGACCCCAGCCGCTCCACTCTTAGCTCGTTGTTTACTTATTTATACAAAAAAAACCAAACCCTTCAGAGGTTCAACAGCCCTCTGTGTGAATGTATCTCTCTCCAGATCAAACATTATAATGATGATATGCATTCAAAGGAGGTCATGTGAAGCTGTTTCTGTTCAGTACCGGGGTGCCACGGATGGGATTCAGATCAGCTTGAACTGATTGACTAATTCATGAACCCCCTATTGTGGCGAAAGAACTGTTTTGTTTTGATTTGATTGAATATCCCAAAATAAGATGGCTGTGGTTTTTGTGATGACTCAGGGCGAGAGTTTGACTTCAAGCAGAGCCATTATGAGACCGAAAATAAAATGAAAGCTCAGAGTGTTCAGAGGAAAGTGTTTCGGTTGTGTCTTTGTTTAGCACCTTTCACGATCAAATAAAAGAAAGTTACTGTGATGTTTCACCCTCTTTGTTATTCTGTTTTGTGTCCCATGATTTTTTATTATTGTACGAGGTAAAATTAATTTACAAAAGCACTTTGATTGCTTCATACCCCACATTGATCCAGTATGCAGTGCATATTTTTTCGACACGCCTTTGTGTGAGAGCTCCAGATGCCATTTGGTTTGGTTTTAATACAGTTTGCAGACATTTCTGCTGAGTGATATTACAAACAAAACGGAGGTAAACCTACTTGGCGCTCCTCTCACGAACCCAGACAGCGACTCTGATTTTATTTTTGATATTACTGAAGCAGATTTTAATAATACAAGTCATGTTGTAGTTGTACTGTAGACCTATTACCAAACTTTGCAGCTGTCATTCTTAAATGTGTCAAGTTAATTTGCATCACAATTGGAGAAACAAAAGAGAAAGAAGAAAAAATTGATTATAGTTTCCTTTTTCAGGAATGTGTCGTTTCTTGCCAAACATTGAAGTTATCTTTCCGTATTTCATTTTGTGACCTGTTTACTTTTGTTTGTTGAAAACAAGTGGAAGTGTTTTTGTGGTAATTACAATACGATCTTAAATATGTTTTACAATCTCGGTCAATGTTAAGTTCGACAATTTATTAATTTGAGGTATTTCTGTCTACATTAGTGTGGGTAAAAACACAACATATATTGTAGATATACTGGTGCGCATAGGCCTACTATATATTAATAAAGAAGAAATACAAAATTATATAAGTTAACTATTATTACATTTGTTGCTTTTTCATTAAATTACTCTTTTTAATGATTCATTTTAAATCAAGTCGATTATGCAACTGATAATATCCTTCAGAACAAGGTTACTCAGCCTTGTGCGGGTTATTTTTACACTTCTTCAATTGTCTTCCAATTATCAAGTACCAGTAACTCAATTATCTTAAAGAATAAGGTCACCCACATTTGAAAATTCAATCACAACATTATCTACTCACTTCTTATTGTCCACAAAACTGTTCTGGAGCTTCACAGCAAACCAGTGTTGTAGCATTCTCCTAAACAAGTGGAGGAGCTGGAGACTTGTTTTAAAACTTAAACAAACAACCGAATAAAGATATAAAATGGCTTCATACAGTTTATCTAGTTTCGACAGGGTTACAAGGGTATAAATAACATCTTTTCAAATCAGTTTGGGATCTTGAAGCTTCTGGAGACTTAGATTACTTCGGACAAGCTTAATGCTTTCATGTTTTATTTTAGTTGTATTTTTTTTACATATTAAAACAAGTCCCCATCTACTTCAGTTGTTAAGGAGAGTGCTGGCATGCTATTGTGCTGTGAAAGTCCAGAAATGTTTAATGGACTATATGAAGCCAAGATGATGAATGTACATTTATTGGTGGACTCATTCTTTAATCACACATTTTATCCTGCAGTACCGCCGATGAACAGCAGGGGCCGCTGGGGGACCGTCAACACCACCCAAAACTACGTTCTCGCTCTCGCGGTAGCTTCGTGCCTCCACCGGCGGCGACATTCAGAAAGGAGATGGCGGCCAGAGGGGGGTTTCAGACTGCTCCGACGGGAGGTGGTGGCGGAGCAATGGGACCTGGACCACCGGTACCGGGCGCAGGACCAGGCATGGGCCCCGGGACTCCTTCTGGAAGGATGGGACCGTCGTCGGCCCCGCAGAACCACATGTATCGCTCCCCGATGCCCGGGCCTGGGTACCCGGTGAGATATCACTCCATCTTTGCTGCTGACGCGTTAGCCAGTCCGCTAGAACAAAGCCTCTTACCGCTGCTTTGTCACTGGCGGCTAATGTGAACCTCCGGCACCGGTGCGGGCCACAGCTCGTAGTAGCTGGCAGCCCCGCCGAAAAGTGCGTACCCGTCCGAAACGTGTAAATCGGCCACTTCGAGCGACTATCAGTTTGTTTGTTGTTTGAATTTGCTAACCCTCCCGCCCGCTAACGTTAAGGTTAGCTAGTTTGTCACGGTAGCCAATTAGCTTAGCCTGCTAACGTCGCTAGTTTTCTCCCAGTTCGCTTGTTAAAAACAACATTTAGATGGTTTTGTACGTGTTGTAGGTATTGTAATAAACTTAGACTTCACTGTTGACCGTCGGACATTGAAAAGTTCACAAGTTTTCGCCGGATTCAAAAGTTAGCTTATCAGTAGAAGCATTCCCCCCATGCCTCGTCCACTTATGAATGAATAGGCTGCACGAAGCTAACGTACAGTTTGTTTCTCTGCGAATAAAACATCACAGGAGAGGCTCAAAGAAAGACTAAACTTTGCCAACCTTTTTGTTAACAAGTATACTGGTGTATGTATGCTAGCTGATGGATGCAGGGACATCACCAGTCCCTGCATTTAGTAAGCTTACTGACCCCTGGTTTAAAGGTATCACTCAGCAAAATAAGTGAACCAAGATGTTTACTCCACAGATTTTTGAGCTTCTCTATACACGTCATGAGCTGTACATGCACGTCTGAGCTGCTAGGAGCTCCATATAAGATTGTTGTTTTTTGTAACTTTGTAAAAATGATCCAAACTATTATCAGTTTAACAGAGACTTAAGAATATAGTGTTGTTGTCTGTTAAGTTGTTAGTTTAAAACTTTATTTTTAGAACAACTACTCTCTTTTAGGGGTATACCAATTATTGGCCCTGGCCAATTATTATATCCGTGATTTTTCTGGCAGATTTTTCGATCAAAAAAATGTGCCAAGTTGGCTCAGATGCAGCATCCGCTCACACAGTGTCTCGCAGGAAACATTATCTGAATTAGTAATTAGAATTAGTTCGAATATTCGCTCTAAAAAAACACACAGGTTCGAACAATTCGAATATCTATATTGGCACATTATGTCAATAACAATAACTTTGGCTTTTTAGGTTGCTTGGAGTCCAAACAACTCTTTCGGCTCCCGAGCAGGGCTCTGAACTGTCTGCATTTAGTTTTTCTCTCTTCCATCTGCATCGGTTTTTATCACATCTCACTTTCAGCAGTGAGTGACTCTGTGCAAGTGGGGCTCCTGTGACCTGTCCCTGACCCGTCATGCAGTGCGCCGACTTGCAAAGCAGCTGCTGATGTGGTTTTCTTCACAATCGAATCTCTGTTGGCTTTTTTTTGTTTTTTTTATATATTCTAATATATATTCAAATTTAGAAACTCGTTGACAGCCCTAGCCTCGTCTGTCTAAAGGTTCAGAGGTATCTGTTAAAGCTCAAGCTGGGAGCAAACATTTCCTCAGAGTGCTTTACAATCCGTGTAGCACATCATACGCTCTATATTCAAACCCTCAATTCAGATAAAATATACAGTTTGTAGCTCTACAGCATGTGGTTAGTGGTTTCGGTTTGCCAAACTTTGCACAGAATGGTGACACAAATCTAGTGTTCAATTATATCCAGAGTGTAAACTTCTGTGGTTGTTTGTGAATTCATAGTGTACTATGTATAAGACTGACTTTCAGTTAATTTATGATAAAACCTCATCATGAAGAATGAGGCCAACCAGTGCAAAAGTCTGTCCTAACGCCCAAGGCAGTATATTCTCTAAATTAGACCAAAACTGACAACAGAACCGGGTAGGTATTAAAAAAAAGAACAAAAAATAAAAGTGAAATGTATCTTATCTAATCTAATGTGCTAGATAGTTTGTTACAAAGCTCAGTCTGTAAAGGTGTGGCTAGAAACAGTTTGGAAAAGGGCCAGTACGTTCAGAAACATACTGATTAAGTGATTCAGCGAACCATCTGTCTATCAAATGTCGACTTCAACCAATCAGTTCAACAAGTAGGAGAGTGCTACCACCTACAGAGCCAGCTTGTAATCAGAACTTTTACATAAGCCTGCAGAGCCGAGCGCTACCATGGTTTCTACCAAGAAAAGCCTTCAGTGCCACTCCTTTCTCTTCGTTGAATGAAATATGCTCTCCAGTTCTGATGTAACTGATGCTGTAGCAGCTGCAAAACATACAAACTAAACTTTATAGTTTTTCTATTTATGTCAACCAACGAACCGTTTCAGCTCTTTGTTTAAAACACATATTGACTGATCTCATAGTTGTGTAAAGATGTCGATGTGCTCCATCCACTTGTAAAATATTATTTGTTTAACATCGTGTTGCGATCCTCTCATACATGCTGCTACTTCGATGAAAGTCATTTTGTAGGTTTCTCAATAGATATCAGCAGATTATAATTGTGCTTATACTCATCTTCAGTTCAGAGTTCCTGTCTTTGAACTGGATCATCAGTACCTGTCGAACTAACATACTGTTTCATAAAATGGCACTTTTTGTATGTTATATCTTGATAGAAAGCATTTTTTTTCACTGCTCCACAGCTGCTGTTGTAGTGACTGCTGCTTAGCTACAGGCAACCTGAAGCATAGTTCAGTGAAAAGATGTTGCCGCTTTTTTCCTCCAGCGTCCTTGACTGCTTTCACGCACACAGGCAGCCCTTTCACTACATAGTCAGAGTCGTCATTCCCTGAACACTGCAGAACCCCTGTTGTTCTCAGGTAAACCAAGGTTGTACTGATGTATAGCTTAAAGAGCCACTTAATGATCAGCATGCAGTCCCTTACTGCCCACACTGCGCTGTGTGGAAAAGGCAGAGCGTATTCATAGTATTGTTAAAAGTCAACGCCTGTCACTCTTCCTCCCTTCCACCCTCCACTATTGGCTGAGCAGAGAGTGAGCTTTGCCTTAATCTGTCATTTGTTGGACTGACTGCTGGAGGGAAAGCTGCGATCATTGATCTGTCATTTACCTGTTGTTCTCACCCGCACTCATGCAGTTAGATACGAGAAGTCGCCTGTTTGAGTTCTTAGCGCACGGCTTGGTGAGTTGGAAGCGGGAGTTGTTCATTATTGACCTGTTTGAAGGAGCCGAGATGCAAATTGTTGCTTCCTTGTCTTCAAAAAGCAACAATTTGCATGTAGGGTTTGCTTCCTGCAAACTGTACAGAGCTCTTAAGAGCTGCTGATTGCGAGCTTTTTGTTATTCTCGTACTAAGAAAATGTCAAACGAGTTTAGTTTTATTATTTATTAATCATTTATATCAGGAGTGCTGCTGCTAATGCTATGTTACTGCCATATTGATGTTGATGCACTGATCTGCGTGATATCCGTTTGGTTTGATGTTTTCGAGCAAGCAGAATCTTCTCATTCGGCAGTATTCATACAGACTCAAGCGACAGAATGAAAGGATGGTCGACTTTGATCTTCTGTCCTCAAAAGCTCTTTCAGCTCTTGAATTACACATATCCATACGACCTTGGAAACACAGTTTGCTCTACTGCAGTGGGGGGTAGTGAGCTTTGTGCTTTTAGCATTTTAGATGCAGAGCTAGAGCTGCACAGTTAATCAAAATAATATCCAAGTGTAATCTGGAAAATGCGCAAAATGTGCAAAATCTAAAATGCAGTAGATGCAATTTTTTGTTTAAAGGGATAGTTCGGGTTTTTTGAAGTGGGGTCATATAAAGTACATACCTATAGTCGATCTGTTCCCTACTGTAATCACCGATCAGCGCAGCCTCAGTTTGGAGAAGTAGAGAGCCGCTCCAGCCCAGACGCTCAGCTTTGTACTGCAGTGAACGGGGTTCAGCAAAAAAGCGAAATTAACCACCTAAAAAAAAGGCTCACGTAAAATTTTTTACACCAGTTCAAGTGTATGTTGTATAGGTAAAATTCACATCGCTTTACATCACTGTCAGACCGCGCTTTCTTTTGGCACTACATTTTCTCAACCGCAGAACCTCCGTATCCCTACTTTTTTAACGCAACTGAAACTAAACCAGGAATGGGTGAGATGAGAACATTAGTCTTAAGCTTGTTAAGCTTACAGAAAGTGCACGTGGTATGTCGGTGCACAGACCCTATTCCTGATGTGTGACTAAATCTGCAAATTAAAATACTGTACTAACCACTGAATCCTGTCTGACATCAGCAGAACCTCAATGCAGTTGCACAAATATCTGTATTCTCCAGACTTGATGGCTGTGAAGTGATTTATGAAATATGAAAACGGATGCCCAGAAAATCTTTGAGAGAAATTTTATGAGAAAGAAAAAAAAGCATTTTTCCTATATTCTTTGTGCAGAGACCAGGCATGCCTCCTTCAAGCCGCATGAACCCACAGGGACCAGCCATGGGCCCCCCAGGATACGGAAACAGCCCAGTGTCTCGCCCTGTGATGCCTGGCGTGATGGACCCGTCTCGTAAGAGGCCCGCCCCCCAACAGATTCAACAGGTGCAGCAGGCGAACCGCAACCAGCAGTAAGTCCTCCTCCCTCACTTCAAACAGACGATCAATCTTAAGAGCTAATCTTTGATTATATGCTTTGTTGTGTTAAAAATCATCTGTCACAGAGGCCTACGAAGAACTAAAATGTTTTGTTTTTTTAGTCCACCATCCACTCTGTTAGACATTCTCCCACCCACTCCTCCTGAAAGTTTGATCACAGCCACCTAAAACAATATTTCCCATTGGAAGCAAGTCTTTTCTGTCGTAAATTTAAAAGGGACGTACTTCTGTTGCCTTGGAAAACTTTCTTTTTTTTTTTTAATTTAAAGGAAATGCCAGTAATGTTACTTAACTGTTACTTGATAGATGTAGACTGAAGATAAACTTTGTTGAATGTTTTAAACCAAGAAAAAAATAAGCTTCAGTGTCTAGTGTTACTTACAGCAGAAGCGATAACACAAAAAGTGAAACGAGAATTTTATTATTGGCAACTGTTTTGGCAATTTTTTGATTTTTTTTGCATCTTTTTTGGGCGCAAAAATGCCAAACTTTTTGTGGGTCAAGCTTCTGAAATGTGTGAGGATCTGCTGCTTATCTTAATTTTATTTCATTGTTCATACCAAATCTTTTACCTTGGCCTGTAGGTTTTTCAAAGCAAGCTATCTAAGTTTATAATCCTGGCCTTGTGCATACTGCTCATCAGAGTTTTCCTATTTCGGAACGGAAAAAAAAAACGGAAACGGAAAACGGTCCTACACTTGATGTTTAAATAAGAATAATTAACAGCCTTATCATCCAGTTTACGAACAGGAAGAGAAAATACAAATTACGTGCAAGAAATGCAACCATGGCTTCTTGGACACGATTCTGATACCACTAGCTCTTTAGCTCTGGTACTGAATTTTTGTTATCATGTAAATGGGGTGTTACTCCGCTCTGACTCGCACACAGACTTATCTTGCTTTTATAATTTGTTCTTACAGCACAAAGAAGAAGAAGATGGCTGATAAAATTCTACCTCAGCGGGTGAGTATTAATCAAACAGTAGGCAATGAAAATCCATTAATTCTGGACTTAATTGTGCTGGTGAGATTACATTTGCTTGTCCATTGTTATTCAGGTGGCTTCAAATAAAGGAAAGTTGGTCCTTAAATGAATCTTTTGAAAGTGTTAGAATTGAGTGCACTGACTGAAAGGACGTGAGATAACATACTTCATATTTTCAGTTTAAAAATATAGACCACAAAAAACCTTTTTGTTTTTGTAAATGTTGGTTCTTTGTACCTCTCCAACATCAGCTTAATGAGTTGTTGTGGTCGTTTGGTAGATAATTTGATCAATGGGTCAATTTTTTGTGTTTTCTGAAGGTTTTTTTTTGTTTTTTACTTGGACTGACATTTTATTCTGTTTGATTATTCAGTGCAATGACTGCACTTTGAAACCTCCATGTCATGGGGCTACACGGCTACATAATTGAGTGTATTCATCTTCAGGCTGCATGTCACAGGAGGAACTGTATCTTAAACTGCAGTTTGAGAAGTCGGCCAAAATTTAATAAAATCAATGTACCTGCAATTCTCGGAGCAGAGACCTGACAAAGGGGCAGTTTAGACCCCTCAGACTGAGGTTGCAGCACACTGGCCGTACATCAAAATGAAATTGAAAACTGTTCCTCTGTTCTCAGTGGATATTGCTCCAGTGGTCACCAGTGTCTTTTATTGTATCCCAGATCAGGGAACTGGTCCCAGAGTCTCAGGCTTACATGGATCTGCTGGCTTTTGAGAGGAAGCTGGACCAGACCATCATGCGCAAGAGGCTGGACATTCAGGAGGCCCTCAAGAGGCCCATTAAGGTATGCTGATTTAAGATTTCCCTCCTTAATCCCTTTTATCAATCCAGTTCAGATATGAAATTAATTCTAAAGACACAGGTTTGTATGTAACGGTGGCTTTGGGTTTTTGTAATTTTGCTGTTGAGGCAGGTTTCAACTTAGGGATTTTTGAAGAAAGATAGTGACACTGCTCTGTTTTTATTGTCATAGAAAATTATTTTTATGACCGTTTTTATGTATCAGTAAACAAGTTTCTTTATTGAAGGGACACTGAGTACCAGGCTGATATTTTATTTGTCAAACGTCCTTCAAGTGTCGGCATTCACTAAACCAATAAATTGAAGTAATCTTAAATGTGGCAACCCGCTGTCACAGCAGAGCGATCTCTATCTAAATTGACTTTATCGAATGAACTTGAATCGTGAGATTTTATAGAGCAGTTTGTTTATGAGACTGACGTTTTTCGACCCACACTGATTATCAGCTCAGATATCAAGTACTTGTTGTGTGAACAATTCAATTCAAAGTTTCTTTTGACTGGTTGTTTCCAGCAAAAGAGAAAACTGCGGATCTTCATATCAAACACCTTCAACCCAGCAAAGCCAGATGCTGAGGATGGAGAAGGCACAGTTGCATCATGGGAGCTGCGTGTTGAGGGGCGTCTACTGGAAGATGTAAGCGTCACTATTTCATATGTTGGTGAAATTATCTAAAATTACTGTTTTCTGTGCAGACAGTATGGCTTAACAGTTAATTATAATCAACCAAATTTTAGACAAATACCTGTAACAAAATTGCCTCCCTTCATATTTCTCTAAACCGTAACATTTGTTTTGCAGACGGCCGTGTCCAAGTATGAAGCCACCAAACAGAAGCGGAAGTTCTCCTCTTTCTTCAAGTCTCTGGTGATCGAGTTGGACAAAGACCTGTACGGTCCAGATAATCACCTTGTGGAAGTAAGATCATTTATTTCATGTATCTGAATGAATGTTTATTGTATTTATCTTTTTTAATCCCACCAACTCCCCAAAACCCAAAAATGTTGACCATCATATGTTGCAAAGAAAAGCAAAAATTTTTGCGTACTTTAAACCGTCCCAAACATTTCAAAGAAAAGCTGGAAATGAGCAGTCAATTATCAACTAAGTTGCCAACTATTCCAACTTAATCACAATATCATTCCAGCTGTAATGAAGGATTTATTAGGGTTTGTTTTATTTTTTTGTGGAGTGTGTTTACTGCTTCTTTATTGTTGTTTTCTTCGTGCTTTGAATTGAGCACAATAATGTTATTAGACCGATTTTACACTGAGGCAAAAACGTTATATTTCAATTTACATTAGTTGTGATTTAATGCATGGAATTAGGAGTTTGTTGCTACAGCACAACACAAACAATTGACACTGTGTTTAAAGATATAACATTAAATACTTAATTTGTAAATAAAATGTCCCTCATCTCATTTTAGTGGCACAGGACTGCCACCACCCAGGAAACGGATGGTTTCCAGGTGAAGAGGCCCGGTGATGTGGGTGTTCGCTGCACCGTCCTGCTCATGCTCGACTACCAGGTAAATGCTCAGGGGTTTAGTGCGCCTCTCTGACATTTAAAGTTCATGACAGGGACAGCCAAAGCTAATGACAGATCCCTCTTGCTTTAATCCAGCCCCCTCAGTTCAAGCTGGACCCCCGGCTTGCTCGTATGCTTGGTATCCACACCCAGACCAGACCTGTCATCATTCAGGCCCTGTGGCAGTACGTCAAGACCCACAAACTCCAAGACCCTCATGAGCGCGAGTTCATCAACTGTGACAAATATCTGCAGCAGGTGAGTAGATGCAACGCACATTATAAAATGTACATTGAATTTTAATGAACTTGTTGTCACTTTAAAATACACCAAAAGATAATCATCTTTTCTTAAAAAAACAGATGAAAACAAACTGTAGCTGCTTCATGAAGCTGGACTGATGAACTGTCACGTAGTTGTTCTGGTTCACTTCTGCTCTCGATGATAAACAGTCTCTCCACTCTTCCCTCTGTCCTTGTATGGAGACTCCCACTCTTTCTGGGTCACTGACAGGTTTCCCAGAGCATTTCTCTTCTTCTGTGCCAAGATAAACATGCAGTTGTTGAAGAAAGTAAAACCAAAGTAAAACCGGTTGGATTAATTTACAGATTATCTTTCTTGTAACTTCAACAATTATTTGTATTGTGGAAAAGATGGAAAGGAGACATTTATTTCAACACCCAGTGCTGTTGCACTCTTGTATGAGTAGATTAGATTTCTATTAAAAGAAACATTTAATAAATCAAATCAGACACAATAAAGGCTGAGCCACAAAGCATAAACTTGATTTTCATGGCAAATGGTGTACTGCAACTAAGTTAACTTGTTAGTAGGGCTGCACGATTCTGGAAAAAATGTGAATCACGATTTTTTTGCTTAGAATTGAGATCACGATTCTCTGGCACGATTTTTTTCACAAAATGTTTATTGCACTGATGAACTTGAACAAAAAAAAAAAAAAAACATTGTAGTATGGCAGAGGCATACTACTATGCCCCCAATTTGCCTCTGCCAAAGCAATGTTTTTTTTTGTTTTGTTAGTTCTATCATTGGATGATAAATGATTTTTACAAAAGTAAAAAAAAAATTAGTCTCCAAGATGAGAGGGCATCCTCTAATACCTCATGTTGTACAGTGTTTATTGGGGCCGTATCTTAAGCTAGGTGATATGTGATAGCTGCTGTGATCGGCTTTCTAAAACGGAGGCATAATATTCTTCCTTTTCCAAAAGCCGCCTCAGAGGTGACGTGACGTGAAGCCCGAAGTTGGGCTGCAAACAGTTGACAACATATTTGTCTTCAAAATAAGAGCTTTACATTGCACCCCATTGGAGTTTAGAACTGGGTTCTTAGCGGGGGGCTTTTAATTTGAAAGTAGCGACCGTTTCTAGCTTGTCGCTACAACAACAAGCTAGCAGTCGAGGTGGAAATAAGTGTACCCTCCGAGGCGGGAAATCGGCGGACCAAAACAGACCCCCAATTTGCCGCCCTCTGTCTAAAACCGCGGACCTAGCCGTCAATAGGACGGACAGATTGGCGGCTTGCTGCCCTGTCTAAAAGCGGCTTCTCACTCACTCCTTCCAAACACTCAACTGCAGGTGGGCTTCCGCCACTGAATCACGTGTTGTAAAGACGCTTTACCACAGGTTGAGGGAGGAGGCAGCGGCCGTGCTGCGTTTGGGGGCGCTTCAAAAAATCCGGGAGGAAAATAGGAGCATTTGTTTGTGATTCGGCTCGAGATATAAAATGCTTCAGAATCGCTGAGTGTAGAAATGAGATCACGTGTATGTGTGAATCGAGATCGCGATTTTTTTAACGATTTTTTGTGCAGCTCTACTTGTTAGTGATTAATAAATAATTTGTTTACAATATGTTTATTCTTGTGCGACCCTCAAAACAGTAGGTCGAAGTCAAAAGCTATACCAGTGCCTGCAGCGCCCTCTCTTACTTGACACCGAGCCACTGATTCTGTATGCAGGAAGACGATTAACTGAGTTAATGCCTACAGCCTCGCATCCAACCATGTCACGTGACATATCCAAAAAGGTCTCTTCGCAGTTGATGTTTAAGTTGAAGTTCAGCCACATGTCCAGATACTATTTGTTGTTTTCATTTTCAGATCTTTGAGACTCAGCGAATGAAGTTTTCTGAGATCCCGCAGCGCCTGCATGCACTTCTGATGCCTCCGGAGCCCATCATCATCAACCATGTGATCAGGTAACCTCATTAACTTGTGCTGCATGAGGTCCCCTCTGTAGGAACAGTCTCGGAGATTGAAAGTTATGTTTTTATGATCCAGTAAAATGTTTTTCAATTACTTTGATCACCTGCAGCTAATGTATCCACCTACTACTGAATGTAAACGAACTGTATTGTTTCATAGTGTGGACCCTAATGACCAAAAGAAGACTGCTTGCTATGACATTGACGTGGAGGTGGATGACACACTGAAGACCCAGATGAACTCCTTCCTGCTCTCAACAGCTAGTCAGCAGGAAATTGCAGGACTGGACAATAAGGTACAGACCAAGGCTGAACAGCCACCAGCTGTTTTTCTTTTCTTCTTTTTTGTCCCGTCGAGTTTGAGACAGTTGCATCCCTCCTCTGTGTAATTGTTTTTCCTGTTTCCTGCAGTGTTTCTGAGCTTGTTTGTGGGGGTTTGATCTATTCAATCCTAACTGTAGAGCAACCTGCACTCTAACAAATGTCCCACAAAGAGAAGGAGTGTATGTTTTTGGTTCACCTAGTTTAAAGAACTTGATTCGTTGTGACACCTTCCAGCAGCTGTGTAAAGGTCATTTTAAGAACACTCCATTTAAATGTAATATGAATGGGCAGATTTTGCATTGAGCCACCATGTCTTTTTGTGAGCCCGCCGAGGGCAATTTCACACATATCTGCTCTCCAGAAGTGTTGCCTGTGAATAACTGACTGCTTTCTAAGCAGGTTTGAGGTCGGTCAGGTCTTCTTGACCTCCTGCTAGCAGCTATTACCTTGACTGGGATGAGTGTAATCACACTGATAAAGCGCGGAGCCATTCCCCTAAAAGACATCCTACTGTGTAGTCTTTGTTCTGAGACAGTGAACAGTGTAAATGCAGAGAGCTTGTTTACAGTCTAAAGGCGCCATTCGTTTTGTTGCTTTATTTTGAGTATGCAGACATACACCCAGTTCCTGCCGGCCTGTTATCAGTCTTTGTCTTGCTTTTATCTTTCTAATGACACCCTAGTGACATATATTCTTATTAAACCATTCCTGTTTAACAGTATCTGTGTTTAACTCACATCCATCAATAGCTGACTCATTTACCCCCAGATAGAATGAACCTCAGTATCACTCTATCATGAGATGTTTTTCAGGCAATGCAACCATAGAAAAGTGCATCACATTTTTGTGGTGGGCCAGTTTAGGACTTGTCTTGTATCTATCCTATTTCATAAAGCAGCCTTCATTACACCTGTGGGTCTTTCCTGGTCGCTGAGCTACTGTTTTTTTTAATTATATTATATATATTATTTTATCCCGACTGTCAACAACAAACACTGTAGTAAATATTGAAGATCCATCAGTTGAGTGAAGCACCCAGTCAGTCAGCTGACCGTGACATCATTATATTTAGTCGTATTTGGGCTGAAGGATGTGCCCAAAAATGAATACTGCAATCATTTTTGACTTATACTGTGATTGTGGTGTGAGTAATTGGAATGGTATTTTTTGTATTTCATTTTCACTATAAAAATATTAATATTGTGATGTGATTTTTGCTGACTTCTGCACCAAACAAGTATTCTTTTACATTTAGAGAATATTGTTTGGATGTTGTATTTCAACAGGTGCTGTGTTTAGCCCTAATTTATATACAAATGTAATTTTGCAGAAAAGGTTTGATTCACCACAGCTACTCCTTTTTTAATTGAAAGGAAACCTGTTCCACTCAGTGTGGTTTGTTTCAATTGTATTGGCTATAAGTTCTTTAAACCTGTAAAAAATGCTTTGCAGTTACCTTTTTTTTGCCTAAGACAGCACTTCCAAAAGTTGCTGCCTCAAAGGTTTCCTCTTAAGTTTGCACATGAAGAAACCCAAGTTTTGTCAAAACACAGGGTTGTATCCTTGAGATCGAACAAAATGTGTTGAATGCATTTTGTTCTTCCTGGAAATATTTTCCGAGATGATTTTCTTTGAACACTTTAAAGCCTGAATCTTTTTTTATATTCATGTTTACTTCATCTTCCCTACCATTGTTGGTTACTAAGTTTCCTGGTGTGTTACCATACAAGTGGAACAGTGTGAAATCATTTGCACATTGTGCAATCACATGAGACAAACAAAACAAGGATCTGCATATAACAAAAACTGTCCACGGCACTGGATATTTTGTTTTTGTTCAAACAGTGCACTTAGATTATTTCCATGTGTTTGTCTGACAGTTTTAGGGGTATGGCATCATTTTGAAAAAAAAATATAAAGAGCTGACATTCAAATTCACCAGACCCTGTTAGATATATGCAGTTATTCTTCAGCTTAGACTTTAAACAACTGCTCACGATTGGCTCTCGTAATGGGAGTTTTTGTTTTGTAAATAGCCAAAATGGGAAGATTTATCGCTGTAAACAGAGCTCAAGCTGTGATCACACATCTCAGGGTGCCATGAAAAATCCCTCTGAAGTGGCGCCCTGGTTAAAATGGTTTTGGAACATCTGATCTTTTTTCACCTTTTCTGTGTCAGTTTCAATTACATTAAATCAACAACTCTTCTCTTTTCTGTTAATTCTTAGATCCATGAAACCATTGAGACCATCAACCAGCTGAAGACCCAGAGAGAGTTCATGTTGAGTTTTGCCAGAGATCCTCAGGGCTTTATCAACGACTGGCTGCAGTCCCAGTGCAGAGACCTCAAGGTGAGTCCGACTGTCATGACCTCACACTCAATCTTAAAAGCACCTTTTATCTGTGGTCGAGTATCACCACAGATACCGTGTTGCTCCTACTTGTTAACGGAAAGAACTGTTGTCAAATTATCAGTGTACCATGCAAAAAAATGTTGTGTCAGTCATTATGAAAAAGAAGCATTGTGACATTTAATATAAATGTTCAGCAGTTCAAATAGAAAAATCTATTGCTAACAGAAATAGATATCAGTTTTATGTTTCTTGAGTCAATGGTCTTTGCATAGATGATGTCATATGCTTGAATTTGACTTGGCAGCAACTATAAGCACACTCTGTAGGGGTTCAGACAAGACATTAAGGACTGTAGAAAACACAGCCAGGAGCAGAATAAGTTGAGACAAAATGGGGGGGAAAAAATCATCACCAGTAGATGATAAACAACAAGAGTATTTCAGGAGGAAACTCTCTTTAAACCTGCTGGCAGCCACTTGACAATTTGGGTATAAATGTCAAGAATCAGTTTAGTCAGAACAAACAAGCAAACGTTCCCTCTGGCGTGTCTGTCAAGTTGAGAAAATTCCTCGAGGTCATGTTTGAGGTAATACTTAGTCCTTGCTGTGACAAAGTGACTTGGCTTTCAGTCCAAGGTTCAGTTGAAGGAGGTGAGGACTTCATTACATGAGGACATGGACATCATGCTCTCTGAACACACAAGGCTCATGCTGCTCACTCAGGTGTAACACAGGCAGGTCAGAGTCGAAATAAAGCGTGAAACATTTAATAACATGTCTGACTGGTTGCCAGCACGGCTCCCCCCCCGACCATGAGCCGATTTACTGCTGACCAGCTGTCAGCCACCTGCAGTGTTTGTTCAACCGAAACTCTGTGAAATTGAATGAATTTGGTCCAAAGAGCGCTCGCTGCTTCTACAGCAACAGCCAAGTTAACCTAATTCACAGAAATATCCTGACAATATGTTTGTCATAGCTGCAGCCAGTGTTTAATTCAGGACATTTGATACATGTATTCTCACAGGATCCTCTAATTTCTCCTCTGTTGGACAAGTTGAGTTTTGTCTAATTGTTTTTCTGTTCCCAGACCATGACAGATGTGGTAGGGAACCCAGAAGAAGAGCGAAGAGCAGAGTTTTACTACCAGCCGTGGGCTCAGGAGGCTGTCTGTCGCTACTTCTACTCCAAGGTAATCCTCGACTTGTTCCATCTCCTGTTTTGTATTCTCTTTTTTTTTGATGATGCTACTGATTATCCCAACTATTTTACCCCATTTAAACTACAAATAAAAGAACAGTAATAGTAACATCTGGCTTTGGTCCTCAATTCAATAGGGTACAGTTTTCATGTATTCCCAGGTCAAACGACTTGGCAGTAGTCATAAGTATTATTTGCTCTAGCTCCGATCAAAAGTGATGGAAACATGACTTTCAGGTGGACACGCACATTTTTGGCCCTTTTGAACACATCTCTAAGATATGCTTCAGAGTTCTAGATGTCCAGGACTTCCAACAGAAGTGATAACATCCCTCTTATAAGCATTAACGCGGTGTAAACTGGTATATCCCAGACTCTTATTGTGAAAGGTAAAAATAGAAGGTGTGTGTCTGTAATAATCTGTAGTTGATTCGTGAGCGGAATAAAAAGTCGACTAGACACGTGTAAATGTGACCAGCACAGGATCCAATATATTTGACAGCGATCATCGGTCATGCTGAAAACTGTTCAGTTCCCTCCCCAGCTGATCGATCGGTGCATCTGTCGACTCTTGTTATCAGCCTAATGATGTTGACAATCTGTTTTCAGATCAAATATCAACAGCTGCAGGGGCTGTAACCAAAACAAACTCTTAGAATCAGTCTGCTGTTTTGTTTTGTTTTTTTGTCCATTGATCTATCATTTTGTTTGGGTGGTTTTTGGCTATAAAATGGTGATAATTGCCCATTATTTCCAGAGGCTAGGCTAAGCTAAGCTACACAAATAATTGCTCATTTTGTCTGATCAGCCATCCAACACCCAAGTATATTAAATTTCTCTCACAAACCACCAAAGAAAAGCAGAAAATCCTGACATTTAAGAAACTGGAGATGGTGTCTGTCTTCTGGTGATTAAATCTGTTATGTGTGAAAAATGTCTTTCAGGTCCAGCAGAGGCGACAGGAGCTGGAGCAGGCGCTCGGCATCAGAAACACCTAGAGAAATTTGTCCCCAGGCGGCAAATAAGGCGACGTGGTGTGCTGTCTGAGACGACTAATGTGTGTGTGTGCGTGTGTGGGATGTTCAAAGTGAATTCCTCACAGAGTTTTCTGACAAACTTAGAGAGACATAGATACTAGATGGCTTTACCGTTATATAGGATGTCATGGTTTTGTTTTTTTTTATCATAACCCTGCAGGTCGACGACTACTGCAGTTTTGTTGCTACTTCCACTTTTTAAAAAAAAATATATAATTTCTCCTCACACCAGAGCTCTTGGAGCGCAGTGTGTTTTCTCGTGCATGTTCAAGCCTTACCTGCGAGCATTCCTCTAATTTTTATACATTGCGCCTGTACAAAAGTACAGATTGTACACAGATGAAAAGCAGAGAGCAGATTGTACTGGGTGACTTCTAATGAATTTTGTCCCCAAGTCTAAAAATATCTTAGATCAGCTGGAATGTGTCGATTCTTCCACAGGTCTTTGTTCCCCTTATTCAGAAAGTAAATTTACACTTTAATCTCCCAACCCAGCCTCCAGATGCCTCCCCATTCAGTTTAATATTGATTGTGATAGTGTTTGTAATCAATCATGCTATTTTTATTGCACATTGGCTGTTCATGCATCACTTTGTCTTAAGTTCTCATCAGTTTGTTTTGACACTTTGTGCCACTAAAGACATTTAAAAGCTCAATCAAGGCAGAACATACATCTTTTCTTAACGGTGGCATTAAGTATGAAGTTCTTTTCCCTTTTTTTCTTTTTTGGTTATTATCAATGATCCTTGTTTTGAAATGTGTATTATATAAGTACTTGTCTTGTTAGCTAGTACAGATTATCAAGGAAGTAGCTAGTATGAGTACCTCTAGTCTATATAGTTTTGTAAATACTGAGCAGAAAAAAAACTGAAGATGGATGTGAAGTAAAATTGTATCTCTTATCCTGACAGATGTTTTTCTTAACTCTTTGTCTATGCTCAGATAGTTGATCCAGTATTTATATTATTAATCGGCCTTCGTTGTCAGAGCACCGTGGTTTAGCTCTCACATTTGACGAACCTCTTGCTCTGCAGGACAAAATGTACATCGCGTCCATGTCGCCTGCGAGCTGGGAACGGTTAAATCTCCTGCTTTTAGTTTTGTGTATTTCAATGATGTGCAGAGAAGCCATAAACACTTGAACAAGCTCAGTCACACGTGCAGCCGAGCAAATTTAAAGAGTCGTAGCTTCTTCGTGCCCTGGCTGAAGACATGTTGAGTTTAATGGTTGTTTCCCTGTTGAAGGTGAAGATGAGTGTCCTGGCTGAAACCTTTAGCGTGTGTGCATTTCATTAACAAATTCCAAGAATACACTAATGTGGGTTTGGGTGGGAACACGGTTTGAAACTAACAGGGGGACCTCTGGAGTGTAATTCACGACACTGGGGGGGAATTTAGTATTATTTGAATCTGCAGACTTTTTCATGGACCAAACCTATTTTTCTGTATGTTCTTATTATGTTATAATAAAGGATATGTAAAATGTACCTGCTTGTGAGAGTTTATGTGTCTGCCAGTGATTTTTGTTTCACCTGAAAATCTGCTTTAACATTGTATGGATAAGGATTGGGCTAAAACTAAGAAACTGCATTAAGAAACTGAGGTGTGCTGCCAAATCGCAGAAAATGCCAATTTCCACAAAATGGTGCTTTGGAAGAAAAAAAACCTGCAAAATTTAATTCGTGGTGGAAGAACTCGGAATGTTTAAGTAAAAGTATCAGTAAATCAATGTAAACATATGTCATTTAATATTAAAGTATATAAGTAATTAGTACAAAACTGTTACCAGCAAAATGTATAACCAAAGTAAAAAAGCACTTCCTGCAGCAAAATGTCCCCTGTGACTGAAAGATTGTATTATATAATTAGATTTGTTTACACTTGTGCATCAGTGCGTAAGCCACAATTTACTGTTATAGCTGTTTGAGGAGAAGTTTATTTATTGGTGACAATACTTGAGTCTGATGTTTCCCAGCATCGAGGTCGGACTCTTCAAGATTCATGAGACTATTAATAAGGAAGGAAGGAAGGAGAAAATCTGTTTTCAATTTATGGACTTTATATTCAGTGGTCAATTATTTTTTTTGTAAAATATCAGATCATTTAAAAAAAATATTTAAGTAACAAATTATTAGAAAGATAGCTGATAAGTTGCATCCCTGGATTGTCAGCAGACACCATCATGAGCTCATCATTATTTGATGAGCTGGGGATGAATCTCAACAATCGGCAAACTTTCTCCAGGAAGTTCTATTTTATTCCTTTAAAGGTGCACTATGCAACTTTTTCACGGACCTCTAAACAAAGAGAAATAGACAGCTCTTGATACAGCAATATATATTGCAATTTCCAAGAGATTGGGATTTATTTGAGTAAATCTACTTGATTGATGATGATTTGAGCTTTAGTTTGTATTTGTATCTGAGGGACAAATATTTCTAATTATTAACCATCATGAGACTGTGTGAACTTAATAATTACCAGGAGGCAGTGACAGAATTTGACAGAGTTCCTAGTTTAACTGTTAATGTGTCCTTGGAGAAAAAAAATCAGAGTATTTATAACATCACTGTAATCACACACTTGTTGCGTCTGTGTGTGTGTGAGAGAGAGAGAGAGAAAGAAGAGAGAGTTTGTCCCTGAGCTGGACGGAGCGAACCAACCAGCAGCAGAGGGCGTGTCTGAGCCTCAGCGTGTCCAGTATAAATACCTTCTGAGCAGGCTTCAGTCTGTCTTCACACCGGCAGCAGCAGCTCAGTCTGGGAAGTCAAACACATCATGGCAGCGCCGAAGAAAATCTGTGTGATTGGCTCTGGTAACTGGTGAGTGGAGCGTTTCTAGGGTTCTTGAACTAACGCTAATGCACCTCTGGATGTCTTTCTGGTGATGTGTGAATGGTGTCGTCTGTCTGTGCTGCACAGTTGTGAGTTTACAGTCAACAGATCTGTTTTTTGTTTTCTGGATCAGATTTCACACACTTCATTTGAGGTAGTTTTGTGAAAGCTGTCCAGAAGTTGTCAAACTTTGATGCCAGAAGGCAGCTTTAGTCGTTGTAGACAGCACATAAATAAGTTATAAAGTTAATATACTGGCTGTTATTGACACTGTCTGAGTATATGATGACCTTTTAGGATTAAAGAAGCTGCTCCTGACTTTTATCATGCAGTGCTGCAATGTTTGTGCTGAATCAGCCTTCATGTGGTGTTGATGTCCCTCAGCCAGCATGACATTTAGATCAGTCAGAGGTGGGAGAAGTCAGCCTGAACTGACTTAAAGTAGCAGCACCACAAAGTAGAGAGAGTCAAATACATGTCAGGTCCTGTGTTAACAAAAAAATACTTATTATCAGCAACATGCAACAAAAGTAAAGTAAAAGTACTCATTATGTTGCACATTGACCCTTCATGTTGTTTTATATTATTATTAGTAGTAGTAGTAGTAGTAGTAGGATTGTCTTTTCCAGGTTTTAAAGGCTGCATTACAGTAAAGTGATGAAAGGTCCTCAACTTATTGGACCCATTACTGATGATTGTTTAATTCAATTAATCTTGTTGATTTAATGTTTTGTGAAAGCACCAGTTATTATCCTTATGATATTGTCACAATATCGTTTTTGTTTATCGTTTTTGGTCAGTAAAGTCAGCATAACTGACCCTTCATGAAGCGTAATTTCAAAATATCGAGAGATATATCATGTATCACGATGCAGCTGAAAAATATTGTGATGTTATTTCAATGCTGTATCGCCCATGCCTAATTAGTTGTGGTGCATTTACATTGTAACATTTTCTCTTTAACAATTCATCAAAATCATATCTATATATATATATATATATATATATATATATATATATATATATATATATATATATATATATATACAAGTCCAGACGATGTGGCCTTATAATAATGAATATTAATATCAATAACATTTAGTTAAACCAATATTTGTAGACCTTATCCTAATTAAGCTTGCACCTGTATGAGAACATCTCAGAAAATCTGAAAGTTTCATGGTATACAGTGTTATTAGGGTGACCAGATAAGAATGGGTGAAATTGGTAAAATAAACACATGAGAATCAAAACTCAATGCTAAAATTATTTATATTTCTTTGAGGCAGCAGTAATTGACTGCTTTCACTTCACAACTGTCCCAAATTTCTCAGGACATCTGGTCACCCTACAAGTTACACATATATTCTAATAGTTATTATCAGTGACAATAACCCTGAACAGAATCTAATCAGAAAGGTTTCTTGGTGGAACAAACACTTCATACTATGTCGAGACAGACATGACATTTTCTATAAACTTGAAATACTGTTTATTTTTGATCAAATTGAAGCAGTAGAATGAATATTGTACACAAACAAAAGTACACCATATGATAATGATCAACTTTCATCCCACGGTGTCCCTTGGCAGCTGAATATTGCTGCAACCCTCATTGCGATATTTTAAAGATTTCCTCAAAAGCACCTCATAAACTTATTTTTGACCAAATACGTCTATTGATGAAGTGACAATATTAGTGGGATGATTATTGGTGCTTTCACAAAATACTAACACAGTGAAATGGTTTAGAAAAAGTCATCAGTGATGTGGATATAATGACAAAGTGGAGAGCAGTCTAGTAAGTTTAGAAAGTTACTTTAAACCCAGGAGAAGACGACACTAACGAATATCACCACACAAAGATATCCAAAAATGTAAGATGTATAAAAATAGAGTGACATATTATAATGATATGAACTTTATGTACTGCCAAATATATGCAGTTGAGTAAAAATACAATATAATAATATGATCACGTCACATGGAAATCAAGTCAAATACAGGCAACACAGGACAAAAGTCTGTAGTTGTGTGCTAATAAATGCCAATTGACTGATACCTAATATTGATATATGATCTTCAAATGGGTTTTCTTATAGCTCTTAGTTCATGTAGTGTTGATATGTTACAGTATGTCAGTCAGACCCTACGCATGCCCAAACAATGGTTCTCTCAGGTGGCTCCTGAAGTGTTATTCTTGTCTGTGAGAGCATCCGAAACACTCTGTAAGTCACGTGACTCCAAATGTCTTCACTACGATGCAGACTAATTGTGGTCGGAGAGTCACAGGTCAGATTGACAGCTGTGTGAGGGAGACAGAGGTGATGAAACAGTCTCAGTTTAATGCTGGTGCCCCTATGTGACCTACATGAGCAATCAAGACCATCAGCGACAACACTGGCTGTTTCTATATAGTTACTCTGAATGTCTGTCACTGGGTCAAACTCAGACAGAATGATTTATGTCACCCAGACCGGAAGAGCGTTTGTCTACTTTTTTTCCTGTAAAGGTTTGGAGGTGAGTTCTAAATTTATCAAAGGACTTTAGAGAATTTCATTTTTGATGTTGTGTTTTGTGGTCATGGTCAACACTGCAGCGGGATTAAGGGTTAAACTGGGACAATACTGTTTACCTGGGCTCAGTCAGTCCTAGCAGCCTGTGACAGAAATACAACCAAATTAAAAGTCCCTTGTAGCTGCTTTATTGTCTTTTAATAAATAACACAATTATTTAAATCAATTAGTCATGACATATTTTAAATTAAATTTCATATTTTAAAAAAATGTTTAAAAAAAGAAAAGGAAAAAAAAGTGTTGTTTATACACTGTTACTCATGAGGCTTTGGAAGCTACTGTATATACTACATTAATGCTAATATTCTAATATTTTTATTGTATTTTTATTCAAATTGTTATTTTATTCTTTCCTATATCAATTTATTATTGTCTCCATTTTTTGAGACTTACTCTTGTGCTGCTACTTATCAATAAAAGAACATCTTTATCTTTTGTGACCTCTTTAATATCACTTATAGTTGATGCAGAGAACATTTTCTAATGTGAAAATACACAAATAAATAAATTTTAAGTGTCAGGGAGTCAACGTGTCTAACTCAATACTAGACAGATGACAACTTTTCTATCTCTTCCTCCTCCTACATCACTGCTCGGTATGAGATTGTTTGAATTCCAAGTATTAACACATCACAGACACCGACATGACGATTGTGCGTCTCTGTCTCCGCAGGGGCTCTGCCATTGCCAAGATTGTGGGTGCCAATGCAGCCAAGTATGACAAGTTCAACACCACAGTGAACATGTGGGTGTTTGAAGAGACGGTGAACGGCCGTAAGCTCACAGAAATCATCAACACAGACCATGAAAATGTGAAATATTTGCCCGGTCACAAGCTGCCCCCCAATGTGGTGAGGATCAAAACAGCCTCTGATGCCTCGTAAGAAGTCGCACGCTGCGTTGATGTCGCCCTGTGACTCGATGATTCACCGTGTTTTTCCTCTCTCTTCTTCAGTTGGCTGTTCCGGACTTGGCTGAGTCTGTGAAAGGAGCTGACATCCTGATCTTCGTGGTCCCTCACCAGTTCATTTTGAGAGTGTGCGACACCATTAAAGACCACATCAAGAAGGACGCAGTGGGAATGTCTCTCATCAAGGTGACATTTAATATGTCTTCAACTTTATTTATCTCCAAATTCAAGCTCTAGTGCCATAATACAATAAAAGGTGCTTTCTTTTGCAGTAGATTTCACGTGGGATTAGGATGAAAAGTATGCTCTCCTGATGATGCACAGAGTTTTTCTGAGTTTAATGTTTTGTGGTTGCGCTCCAGGGTGTCGACGCGGGTCCAGAGGGCCTGAAGCTGATCTCAGAGGTCATCAGAGCAAAACTGGGCATCACCATGACGGTGCTCATGGGAGCAAACATCGCCAATGAGGTCGCTGATGAGAAGTTCTGCGAGACGACAATCGGTATGAGGGAGTTTAAAGATACGATATGTAACAATTTTCAAATGATATTTTTGTTGAGTTTAACCCAGAGGAAGTTTATTCAAGGGTAACGGTACTTTTTATTTGGTTGCCTGTTCGTTTAAAGCTTCCAGGAGAGAGTCAGAGAGTGAGGAAGGAAGGCGCGACGTAAATAAAACTTCAGAATGTTCCCTCGTCCGTGAAGCTTTCTGCCCGAGTTATATCACCTTAGTCCCATATGTTTGACCATGGGATCGTTCATTTGTGTTACTCGCCTGAGTATTTATTTGCCCCGATCCGATAGATTACTTAACTGTACACTGGCAAGCAACGGAACTGATGATGATGTATTTGTCATTTTGTGGACGCAGGCTGCAAAGACAAGATTTGCGGGCCGATACTGAAGGAGCTGATGCAGACCTCCAACTTCCGCGTGACCGTTGTGGAAGAGTCTGACGTGGTGGAGATCTGCGGGGCGCTCAAGGTCGGCTTTTCACCTTCATCAAACAAATGTTCTCATCTGAACTCTAGCAAAAAATGGCCATGTCACATATACTTAAAGATGCATTATGACACTGATACACTTAATGGTATAAAAGCTACTAAAAGACTTTTCAGTGAGAACTGTGAAACAACATGTTTAAGAAAAATGTCTTCAACAATACAACACTATATTATCCTTAACCTCTACTTTATCGTCGCTGCAGAACATTGTAGCAGTGGGAGCAGGTTTCTGTGACGGCCTGGGATTCGGCGACAACACCAAGGCAGCAGTGATTCGTCTTGGCCTGATGGAGATGATCGCCTTCGCCAGGTTCTTCTGCACAAACTGCCCCGTGTCCCCTGCCACCTTCCTGGAGAGCTGCGGCATCGCTGACCTCATCACAACCTGCTACGGTGGACGCAACCGCAAGATCGGGGAAGCTTTCGCCAAAACCGGCAAAGTATGAAGAAGAAGATTTGGTCTCCTTTTTCTTCATCTGTGTTATTCCATAATTTTTTCTAAATGAAAACCACGATAATGTGAAATTAAACACCAGAACGTCACCAAATGTCTCCCTCTGTTTAGACTATTGAGCAGTTAGAGAATGAGCTGCTGAACGGCCAGAAGCTTCAGGGTCCAGCGACTGCATCTGAGGTGCACGTGATCCTGAAACAGAAAAAGATGGTGGACAAGTAAGTTTGACTCATTCATTCATGAGAGTCTAAAACTCACTATCGCGTTTCTTTCTTAGTTTTTAGTTTTGAGCGCAAAAGCAACACATAGGGTTTCTTCAGATGGATGCTGGATTATGTCGAGCCATTGTGACTTGAACTCGAGTCGAATCCAGTCGCTGTTTTGGTAACTTCCAAAGCGACTTGACAGAAAATAAATGACTTGGACCCGCACATGTCTGACTTCCTGTAGTCTCGTCATCACTGTGAGGCTGCCAGCAAAGACCTCAGGAGGTCAATAAAACAGGAACATGACGCTTTTACACTTTCGGATTAAACAAATGTGATATCATTAGTCAAGATGTGACCTTTGGAGGAACTCGTAGGTGGATTGTTTTCCCTTTAGACAAAAGCGACAGGCTAGCTGTTTCCCCGTTATGCTAAGATAAGCAAATCTAACAAGCTGTAGGCTGCAGCTTTACATTGCAGCTGACAGACACACGAGCAAACACCATTTCCCCATCTAACTGTCAGCAAAGCGGTGAATAAGTACATTTCCCAACATGTCAGACTCCTCCTTGAATAATTGCCATCATCCTTCTTTCTCTCCAGGTTTCCTCTTTTCACCGCTGTTTACCAGATCTGCTTCAACGGTCACCCCGTCACAGAGTTCATCCAGTGTTTGCAGAACCACCCAGAGCACATGTAAAGGACTGATGAATGGGTGGACGTTGGGAAAGGACTTTTTACACTAGAAACTACCGTAGAACCCAGGTGAAGACTGTGCCTAATCTCGACTACTTCCACGTTGGAATCTGAAACAGAAAAGAAAAGAAAAAATGGAGCAGAGTTGCCTTCTGTACCTGAGCTGCTGTGCTGACCTGCTTCTGCTGCATTACAGACAGTAACTCCTGTTTTTACTGATTATAAACGTACATGCCACAAATTGTTGCGAAAGTCTTAAAAGTCTAATGAATCTGAATAACTCTGCCTTACATAACACACGAACCCCGACCTGAATGTTATGAAATGTTACATCATTTCTTTGTTAAAAGTGCCTTAACTTGCCTTTTTACTGATACGTATTGTAAACAAAAGCACTGAACGCACGACAGTTACCACTCACACTGTAGATGTAGCCATTAAACCTAACAAGATTTATTTTGGAATAAACTATTGAACTCATTGATGCCTTCTTCATTCTTTTAATGTTTTAACTTGCTGGTGTCTGTCAGCAGGATACACTCACACACACCCTCCGGCCTCACGGTAATCTGATCTGAGCACAGTCAGGCTGCTACTCTAAACTCTTCACCTTTACCATTTTCTAGAGCGTCCACTTTAACCTTTCTTTAAGGGCACGTCCTGCCTCACAGTCCTCATCAGTGATGGCTACGTTGTTCAGTATGAATTATTGATGGTGCTGTTATTGATTCACTATGAGCTCTTCATAGAGAACAAATACAAACGGATACACTCACAAACCCCCCCCAACCCCTCCCCCCCCCCCCCGACAAGAACAAACCCAATCTATCTCCTCCTACCTCCCTTTAGCACCTTAAAGGGCTATATATATAATTTATTTACATTACTATTTGTTCTATGTGTTGCTTTTTTATTTGTTGCTGCGGGAGAACCCTCAATTTCATTGTACCCTCCTGTACAATGACAATAATGACTATTCTATTCTATTCTATAATCAAACAATTTCTGGTGATTCAAACGTCTCTGGAGATGTGATCTCTTCCTCCATTCTGCTCAAATGCAAGAAACCAGTCTGTGTTCATCAGCAGCCATCTGTCTGTCGCCATATGTTCTCTAAACCCATCAATGCTCAGTCCAAGTGGATGCAATTTTCTGCTAAAGGCACAATGAAAGACAAAGGGCGTAGCCTGGAGGGGTATTACACACCCCACCTTGCCAGCATTCAAACTGATAACAAGGAAAAGAAAAGCTCAGGCGAGTATCTTCTCTGTGTTTGCTTTTTCTACAGCTCTGCTGCTCAGTTATGTCACGGCCCATGAAGTTACATACTTTGTCACTTGTTTAAAATCTGATTCCCCCGTTGAAATCCCTTGCATAGCTATTGAGTCAACTGCCCTGTGAGATTTCTAATAATAACGCGCTCCAAAGGGGCAAATGTCCATCTATAATTAGACACTAGACAGCACTGCTGCAGCTGCCTCATCCCTGCTACATTGATGCCTCTTTATAAAATACTACACCATTGTGGTACCATCAAGAAAATGTCGTGACTGTCTTATGTCAGCCACTTGGAGCTGCATTTCAGTGTTTGCATATTTTAAATGGGCAATTATAAATATTTACGATATATAGTAGGGTGCAATGTATGTCTGAGCTAACACAGAAATAAAATACTCTTATGTACAGCTGGAAACGTTACACATTTGTAGTTCTAAAATAGTAGTTCTATTTGTGGTTGTAATACACGCATCGACCACTTGGGTGTGCCATCCTATCAATCACAAGCCAATCACACCAGTCGGCTTTATCTTCCTCTTGAAAGGGGAGACCGAAGGAGATAACCCAGGCTTTCTGTCAGACTGCTCACACGGAAGTTGTTTAAACTCCCATGGCATGATCAGATATAATGCCACAAATATGTTTGAGTGTAACTACAGTCTCGCTCTGAAAGAAAACCAGCAGTGATGGATGGCATGCATGCATGGAACCCATCCCTCTAGTGAGGGAGGAGGAGGGACTCTCCTCACTTCCTCAATTCCAACCCCTCATCTCAGGGCGGCAGCCAACATTTGTCAAACGCACCGGTGATGGCCGTAAAATACAGGAAGCTGGGTTTTATTACCTTCAAAATGAGAAACTAGGGGAAATGGGCTGCTTTTGAGGCTTTTTCGCAAGTAATTATGAGCCAGAAAGCAAGTATTTCCGGTCTGTCTGTTAATTGAAATGGGCAGATTTTTGTTGTTTAGACAGTTCTGTCACGTTGCAAGAAGCGTCATGGCAGTTAGGTTAATAATGATATTAATAATAATAATTAATAATAATAATAATAATAATAATAATAATAATAATAATAAAGCAACAACAACAATAATGATTTTTATTATAGTTGTTTGTTGTTGTTGTTGTTGTTATCATTATTATATTTTTTTTATCTGATGTCTCATGTTAAGATGGGTGTACTGTTCAATCGAAAAAGTCCATTTCAAGTTAGAAAAGATTCGACTCATTTGACGTTTTATGCTGAGTTGTTTTAGTTTTGCTGTTTACAAGTGATGAGGAGGGAATATTTCTTGACTAAAGAGAGATTAAGAAATACATCTTCATGTTCAGGTCAAAAAACAGTGAATACGCAAGCTGTGTGAATGAGAAAAGTATCATAACTGAACAAAAAAACAGGTGGATTTATTGAACCTAAACACACTGAAGCCATTTCGCCTCGTCGTCTCGTGAAAATTACCGTTACAAATAAAACGTCGACCGTTACGACTCTTATTTTGAAAACCCGAGCCGGATGTGCAGCTCCCACTCCGGCTCTCTTCACGTTGCGGTAAAGTTGAGTGTGGCAACTCATCTTTTCGAGAGACCCAGGGGCAGGAGAGGTGTTCAGCAAGTCCCCGCACATCTTTTCTTTCGGATAAGAAACTACCGAACTAACTCACCGTCCGGGGAAAGGCACACTCTGAAACATGGCTGCTCTCTCAGCCTGGTTTTGGAACGAGAGGTTTTGGCTGCCACACAATGTAACCTGGGCGGATCTGGCGGACCCAGCTCCCGGGGTGGAGTACCCCAAAGCTGGACACTTGTTGAACGCCTTGCCGCTTGCTCTGGGAATTTTTGCCGTCAGGATACTCTTCGAAAGGTTCGTACTTGCCGCTCATGTAGGGTCTTTTGTTGTGAGTGAGGGGAAATTCCCCCCAAGACCTCCTTTCAACGGATTTTTCTCTAACGTTATAGATAATGGCAACAGGAAAACCATCTTCACTCACTTATTAACGTTAACTCAAACTTTGATCAGTATACCGACAGACCTGATACAGTGCCTTCACTGATGTATTCAAATTGCCAGTGGAATAATAGTCAAGGCTGTGATGGCTGTAAGATTAGCCTTTTCTATGATCCCTATCTGTTTCCTGTTTCTGAATCCTGATAAACCTGTAATGGAAGTCATGTTTTGTGCAGTTTCATTGAATATAATAACATGGATATAAATCACAGTGGACTGTAAACATGGTCGTAAACTGAAATTTCAGATAAGGGCCTTCAGCTTATTGCTGTTGGTTATGATAAGATGACCCAGCATTACAAAAAGTTTTCATAATTCCACTGCTGTATTCATCATAGTTGATGGTGTCTCAGCCAGTTCGTGGTTATCGGTTTTTTCCAACCTGCTCGGGATGAAACCACGCCCACTTTCTATGAAAAAAACCCGGGAAAAGTTAGCATTTCAACTGAATGTGTTCCCGCTACATCCCTCCAGCTGCTGCCATGCCAACAAGTTAACTGACAAGAATTGACTGGATTCCAGACAAATTGAAAAGACAGCTGCACTTAATACAGCCGCTATGCTCGACTCAAACCACTCTTTCAGAATTAACGTTTGTCATTTCTTCCCACAAGAAACCTACAGAGCGCACAGTGAGAAAATAGCTACCCTAGCTACCTTCTTCTTGGCTCATTTGTCTTCTTGTAAACAGTAATGTCATCACATTCAGTGGCCCTCATCACTGTTTTCCTTCTTTTCTTTTTAGCGGGACATGTTACCATGGGAAAACAGGCGTCTAGGCTGTAGTCATGAAAGTAGTTTTATCTAAAGTACTGGTGCCATCATTTTTATCCTAGGATAAGTCACGAATGTATTATAAACCAGGACTGGCGGCGCTCAGCCTTGCTCCCAGTTTTACCAGGTGGCCACTCGCGGTACTGCAGAGCGAAATTCCCTTGCGGCCAAAACAGCATTAGCCCCATAGACTGCCGTCATGAATTGAATTGAATAATTATTGAATTATTACTCAAAGGAGGCTTTGCATTTGCAAAACCTTCTTCGAACTGATTTTAATGGCCTAATGTAAATTCTAAAAAAAGGGTCATTATGTCACTGAATCTTGCCTTGGAGCCAGACTGTGGTGACAGCTGTATTGAAGTCAATGGGAGATGCATGGAGAAAGACACTAAAACCTAACATATCTACGTCATATGATTTCAGACTAGGAAGAGCCTCAGGAAGCTGATGAACACACTTCTTAGAGTAGGTTAACAATGGATTTCACAACTTTCTGGCACCAAAGCATGATTCAATGACGTCATGACCCTTCCCTCTCTTAAGTTCCTCCAGCATAACCTGAAAGTAAAACCCAGATGATAGGATAGGAAACTTTTTGGGTTGTTGCTCACAAGCACCCCACGAAAGCACCATGCCCCGACGTGGGTGAAAAAAAGCGCTGTGAGTAAGTAAGTAAGTTCCAGCGCCAAATTTAAAAACTAGTGGCATCATGCCTAAAAGCTGCTGCTTCAAACATAAAAGCTTTCCCAAATAGAGAAGGACTGTAAAATAACAGCTTTGTGTGTTCTGGCCACCCGCAGAGAAAATAAAAATGATCAACTGTGTGACCAAACAATGCAATATGTGTACGTCTGAGGTGAAAGCCTCAACAGTGTAGTGTCTGTGCGATGTGACACACCTTCACTTTTTTGGCAAGGTAATTCCTCTGTTCTTACAGCTGCTAGACGATCTGTGACTGTTATATGTGTAATTAACACACGTTACACAATACACGAGTGTCATTGACATATCGCTGTTTCTTGTGCATGGCTATAAAAGCTTTATTGATCAATGTTCACATAATGATTAAAAAGCCTGGGAAGAAAGTTGCATGTAATCAAAAGGATTTCTTTTGTTGTCTGATAACAAATGGAAACACATTACAGTAGGAACTAAACATTTATTGTTATTCATGATATATAAAAAGACAAGAAACACAGTTGCATATAGAGTATTATAAATATTCCTGTAAATCAGATTTGGGGGGTTAGCTAGGGATGACTTATTGTCACTCAGACATGGTCTGTAGACTTGACATCTGCAGAACTAGGCCCAAGAACAGCACCAGGCTTTGTTTAATTTAGACATGGTCAAGAGGCTGTAAATAAGAAGCAGTCAGATATTGGAGGTGTGTAAGGAAAGGATCAGAGGCATGTGATCAGATGCCACCTGTCCCAGGTGCCAAAGCTGACTGTCTGTCCCCATCTGACGCAAGGCTGTCCTTGCAGAGAGACTGATCCACAGTGATGTTATCAGTGAGCGTTTAGCCTGCCGACACTCTGACCGGCTGACTGGCTCATTCATTTATTTATCAGAAATAAACATCACACCACAGCTTGAGTTCCCGCTCCTCCTTCTGCAAGACCTAAACAGGCCACGCGTTCACACTGTGCTCAGACAACGGCTGTAAGAGGGTCACAAAACCACACACTGATGAGATTGCGTTCTGATGGGGACGTTCTCTCGCACATCCTGCCACAAACTGGTTTTTGATTCATGGCCTTTTTACATATTGCAAAGTGTGACGGGGTGGGGGGCTTTGAAGACAGCATCTAAGCAAATTTCCCTCTGGAGGAGGTTGGGCTATGTGTGCATTACAGTGGTGTGTGTGTCACATTGTTACATAGAGCCCCTTTGAACAACAGAATACACATTTTGCTGCAATTATATTTAGCGCTTAGATGAACACCTGCATTATTTTATTCGTACTGTTGCTCATCAGACTTTCATTTCACCAGCGTGTGCCTTCACAACTAGGCTCGTTTCTCCTAGAACAGCATTTATTTTTACACTCAACTGTAAAGCATAGCTGCAGAATTATTCCTCTACCTGCAGGCAGTTCTTCTTTCTGACTAGTAAGGCGGCTGTCCTTGGCTCCTCCTCTTCTAGACCAGTTTCATCTTGTTTGATTATAATCATTGCTTTGCTGTTGGCAGTGACTTTGTAGACAAGGGCAGTCAAGCTGTTTTGTGTGTGAAAGCCTGGGCCTACCTAAGCTGTATCATGGGTTGAACAGTTAAGACTACAAACTGAAATGTGGATGGGATTATGAGATGTCATGTAAATCTGTCATGGCCCTTATTTTGACCTTTTTTCCTCAAGCTTGCCTTCCAGGTATTCTCTCTGTCAGAACCGTTAAGGAAGTGAGGGGTCAATGCTATACAAAATGTTGATGTGATGTATTTAAACACTCTCCTTGTTCACCGTGTTCTGTTTATTGCCCGCATAATCTGGCTTTGTTTCGTCCCCAAGTCACGTTTCCTCCACGCAACTGTCAATTCAGTTTCAAAACATGGCGTAATAACAAATGAAGGCCACAATTACACCAAGCGCTGTGCTATGAATAGAGTCGTGCCTGTGCTGGAGCTTAGGCCCGGGTACTGGGAAGCTTCCCCACTGTCAAGGTTGTATGTAGCTTACTGCTCCGTGTACACAGACCACACTGAGCCTGTCTCTTGGTAACTGCCTTGGTGTATGTTGGGTTGGTCAGCTCCTGAGGAGGAACAGGGATGTTTAGACGTTTTAGATAAATATATTACCTTGCGTGTCATGCTTTTTCCCCTCCTATTGCTGCCGTCCACCAATTAGCACCTCAGGCTCAGGCTTGCATGGGCTATTTCTGTCCATTCATCCTCCCGTTTTTCATGAATTTTAAAAGCCTGTGCTAACAATAGAACCTAGACTGTCGCATGCGTCTGTGCCACTATCACAGACTTTTTATACAAGTAATTAGATACCAGTTTAATAGAGAGATTGTTAGATAGCAAGTATAGGCACTTTAAGTGTAAAGACTGAGGCGATTCGGGGTGACTTACAAGCTGTGTTAAGTTCATATCACTGTAGCGCTGCATGTTAGCTTTGCTCGTTTAAATCAGTTTCATGTTCATTGTGCGAGGCCGGATTGGATTTCCTTGAGTACTGTTTGATAACATAATGCCACATGCATCTGACCTATCCAGTACAACCTCTCTGCAGAATGCGTTTTTGTGTGGTTCATTTGAACCTCTGCCCAAGTTTACTTTCAGTGTCACTCACTAGGTAGTGGATGAAGTGAATCTGTTTTTCAAAGGTCATAAAAGAACTAATTCAGGAATCATCTTTGCTTAAAGAACCCATTTTCAAGTGCGTAATCACATGTAGGTTTCGGATTACTCTTTGTGTCCTTTAAACTTTATGTGTAGACATTAACAGTGCTTGCTTGTTTGGAATTGGGTGGTGTGTAGTTGTATAACCCAGCAAATCTACATCCTTTTAATTTATTGTAAAGGTCTTTTCGGGACAACAAGTAAAGTGCTTAGAAGTAAGGCTGGTTCTAGCAGAAAGACCATAAAAAACAGTGGTGCCAAGAAGTGTAAGTGGTCTTATGTCAGACAAAAGCCCTTTTTTTTGTTTTTTGAGTTTTTTTTTCTCCTACATTTCTCATAGCAGGACACAATGGCTCAGGCTATTTTGTGGTTAGTGTCAAATTCCCATCAGCCTTTCCTTGTAGCCTGCTCAAACAAAGGACGTTTCATCATATAGAGGTTTCTGCCATGGTTCAAATCTGGTTCAGTATTGCTGAATAAATAGTGCACCTGCAAAACCTGATTGTAGCGGGCTTAGAGACAGGTGAGACATGTTAAAATGCAGTGATTTTATCAGTTTATCGTAAGGTTATGCATCAGTCAGGCAGTCTTTGGTATGTTCTGGTTTAGGTCACAGACTGAACAAAAGGTAGCTATGTTGAAATCCTGTCTTGTGTTCAGGCCATGTTCAGTTTTCACAAAGCAAATGGCTAACAAGACATACAGTATAGTATATATGTGTATAAAACCCATTGCATCAGTAACCCGTTGCTGACTCGTTAAATATAGAAGTTGATGAAAGATTGCAGTCAAAGACATGAGGCTGTCATAAACCAAATTGTTGGTTCTGTAGTTTAGATTTGTCATGTTTCCCTATTTGTACTATTAGGAACTCTCAGCCAGTCAGCTAATTGTGTCACAATGGTCATTTTCATGGGAAATTACCCATTAGTCAATACTGAAAAAATGAAAGTCACAACCCTGTTTAGTTGGGTCTTAACTAAATGCTTCTTCATGACTGCATTCGTCTGCAGAGTGACTGGAGATAACGATTTGGCAGATTTAAGGTGGTAACACTCATCTTCCCCCCTCTAAGTATTTATAAGCGGTATTGTTGTTAGCGATGCAGTCGCAAGGATTGCTTTCTGTTATCTTCCGAGTAGCAACTACAAACAACACAGGACAAAAAGTGAGTTTATTCATTCATTTAATCTAAAATAGAGACGTAATTGCAAGTAGAAATGGTGCCAGGCTGCCAGATCGCCAGTCAGCCTTCATTGTCCTGGGAGATTTGATGCCGGTGACAGACAAAACTGCCTCCAAATGGTATCATTATTCTATAGCCATTGTATCCTGCAATCTACACTCCATTCATAAGTTAAAGCGAAAACAAATCTTGCCTGCTACTTATCTTTAGACGGTTTGTGAATATGAAGGTAAAAACACCAAAGATGTCAATGCTCCTGCTCTCCTGAATATTCATAGCTGTAGATTATAAAATTAAACCAAGTACGTGTGCAATTTGTGATTAAAAGCAAGAGTAAGCTGTTGGTTTTACATGTTTTCATTTCAGTCTTCAGACAGGAAATTCTTTGAGCTGCAATGCTGTACTCTGAGAGCTTTGTGATCACATGATCAAGTCATACTGTGACATTTCAATTTGGAGGCGTCTTTCTTCACCTCTCACTGACTCAATTGTCTGAGTTTCTTCAGGAGTCTACACTTTCACTAAGAGCCATGAACATACTTTGCATTCCTCATTAACTCTTAGGGGAAGCGAGCCAAGAGGTCGACAGTTCACCCCAAACCACAGTTTACAGGCAGTCTCTGTGTACATTTTATAACATTGTGACAAAACAACAACAAAGATAGACTTTATTTATTTTGTTTTATTTATATAGCCTCTTCAAGGGCTTCTGTGTACATTTTTGCAGCTGCTGCACTGGGATTGCCGGGCCTTTTTAAATGTTTGATTCAACCTCTTTTTTTCTATTCTGCTGGACAATAAAACAGAATTTCAAGGGACAGTTCAGATTGAGATTCGATGAGATGTGTGAGTTTGTCACTGATAGTAGTATTAATAGTATTAATCCATAGTTAGTTGGTCATGCTCGTAATTGAGAGGTGTGTTAAGAGGTGTCTCAAAGGCTTACAAGTGGACATTCCTTACCCGCGGATTAATTATCCTGTCATGCTGTTTCATAAAACAGAGCTGTGGTTTCAAGGTCAGTGTATTACTGCGCATAAAGACCCATTGTTGCATTATTATATTAGACCCAAAATTTGTAAGACTCAACCTTAGTGGACCTGACTCACAGCTTAATTCTTAATTCATATTAGCCTACATGGTATCAGTGACAGCAGTCCAACAGTAATGGCGTCTGGCTAATAAGCTGTGCTTTGTACATAATGAGTGGCTTAGCTAATTGAACCCAGCTGTCCGCATATGACACAGTTTGTATAACCTGTTAGTCACAGCGCAGCTTTCCCAACTTTGGTTGCAAAAACGTTTACGTAAGCTAAGAGCTGCTTTCCCATCTGAACGTGACAGTTCGGTCATAATGCAGAACAGAACTACAGGCACAGGTCGTACAAGGTCATGATGTTCCCATAATGAAGAAGAAATCCTGAGGGGATTTTTTTTTAACTTACAGCAAAGAGGCTCCGTGCTGTAGCTCATTATTGTTTTGTTAATAAGGCTCTGATCTCTGTTTAATGGTAAGAATCGTTTGCCACAAAAAGATTGTAAACTTTGAATGTGTGAAGGAAGCCTGGTTATCCATCTGATCACAAATTGAATGCCAGTGTGCATGTGTTAACAACAGCATGTGACCCATCAACCCTCATATCTTTTACCTCTGACACAGATTTATTGCCAGCCCCTGTGCCCGGAGTCTCCACATTCAGCCAGGTGTTTTACGACAAGCTCAGCCCAATGCAATGCTGGAGAAAGTGTTTACATCCATCACAAAGGTTTGTCTTCTTTCCTTTTCCTGTAACAAAGCATTTATGTACCGGAAACATTGCATGTGAGATTACAGAGCTGGTCATATGGGGGTTAGAAATACAACCCAATACTGTCAATATTTGACTACTTTTTAACCAAAAAATGACGCTTGACTACCTAGAGAGAAATATTCTCCTGCAATTGTTATCGGAATTACAAGAATGCATCTAGCTATGGAGAATTTGGCATTGACCACAGTGGGGAAGAAAAGTTTTTGAATGGGCTTACATGTTTTATCTTATACATTCAGAAACTGTTATCATATCATAACATTTTTTTTAAATGTGATTTATGCAGAAAAGAAAGCAGCAGAAACACAACAACAGACGAAAAGAAGCAAGTTGTACCGGAGAGATATAAACAACATAACACAGCAAAAAAGATAAAATAATAACATCAAAATCACAATAATCATGATAAAACAAAATGTAATATTTCCCCAAACTATAGTATACATTTTATAAGACCAGTACGAAAACCTGTCTAACATGAAATAAGATGCAAGAGTTTAATGGAAACTGCATATTGGTCCTTCACTTTCTGGATAAAGGGGCTTAGATGGCTTACACGTGATGTTGCGGAGGGTGGATCCAAGCAGTGAAACTGATTCTTTGTTAATAAATTGGATCAGTATTTATGGCAACAGAATGGAAAAAAGACACATGGATTTTGTTAATTGGAGGGAGTGAGCTTGAGCACAGCCGTGAACGATGAAGCGGTTATGCAAGAGCACATTTCAATCCTGACTGTAACATTTGCAGAAAAAGTCTTACTTATGTTGTAGCAGTTTGCAGTTTTCACTGACACTTTTAATAAGAGCTTTCTCTGCATTTGCTAACGTCACATACTCTCGATGAGTCTCAGAGGTTTAGGTCAAATCGTGAATTATTAGCTAAAATGCAATTTTCTAATGCTGTAATAGATACTATATCCTGGCTTCAGTTATTTCTTGTCTCCCTGCACAGAATCCAGACTCTCGCCATCTGGACGGCCTGTCCAAGCAGCTGGACTGGGAGGTGCGAAAGGTCCAGCGTTGGTTCAGACACCGCAGGAACCAAGATAAACCCAGCACACACACTAAGTTCTGCGAGAGCATGTAGGTTAATGCCTATTGTGTTTACCTTTAACCTCTCTGCAGGCTAATGTACACAGTGTTTGTGTTTTCTCTGCAGCTGTGGTGTGGCGTGTATGTATGTGTGTATTTCCGTACAGCTGTCTTTGTGAGGACAAGTGTTAGACCATAAGATTGAGTGGATTTAGATCTAAAACAAGAACCAGGATCAAGTTAGAAAAAGGATTGTGGCAAAATATGTGTTGCTGATGGTTAAATAGATGTGTTTTTTTTTCTCTTCCACCATTTTCTGGGACATAATTTCTTCTCTTTTACTTCTAGGTGGAGGTTTACATTTTATTCGTGCATATTTACCTATGGGTTTCGGTTTCTGTGGCAGGTGAGCAGCATAGCCTCAGAGCAACAAACATTGCTAATCAGGAGGGAGAAATTTTCCGTTACATTGTTTAACTGGCATGTTATATTTCCATAGACAACAGCACTGTCGACTGTTTGCTGAACTAATGCGCGTTTGTTTTTTAGTCCCCTTGGATTTGGGATACACGGCATTGCTGGTACGGTTACCCCTATCAGGTATGATACAGTTTTAATCTGTCCGTAGAGAAGAGTAGCTTCTGCTGACCTTTTTCCTCTCCCACCTTTGCTTTTAATAAATCTTGTATAAATAAAAAGCAGTCTGACAAGTAGTAATATCATCCAGATGTCCACTGGTTCCTGTGAATTCCCCCATATCATGTTGAGATTAAAAACAATGAGCAAGGTTTGTCTTGAAACTTCAAAAACTTGAAAAATGCTTGATTTTCAACATAATCTGGTGTTGCATTAAGATAGTCACACATGTTAACCTGAAATGTTTTTGATAGTTGACATGAAACATATATATATCTGTTGAAAAAAACAAAACAAAGTGATTGTATGCATTGACTAAAATTTTTGTTCCATATCCTTGAAAGTGCTTGAAAAGTACTTGAATTTCACTCATCAGAAGCTGTATGAGGCCTGTTAAGTACAGATTGCACATTGAATATTGAAGGACAGCTGTTGATTCTTACATTAAAAAAAAGTAATCGATAGATAGTTGGATACATATATAGATGGACTGGCTGTATGAAATGACCTATGAGATACCAGACATTTGTTGTGTGAAAGCCAGCCTTTAATATCACTGGCGTTCATTTTGTAAATCAATGGGCATGACTGATTAATGGGAATTTATTGGATTTTTTTGATTTTTGCACTTTAGTCACAGCCACTGGTAACATTCCCGTCATATACCAACTCACGCTGCAGGCTCACGTTCAGATTTTTCCAGAATTCCAGCAGTAAAATTCAAATATGTGTCTGTGTGTCTATCTAGTCTGCCTTTCTTATGAACTAAGTAATTGTCAGGCGTGACACATTGTTCTCGTCAGCAGGACTTCTCTCGCCTTACTGCTTATGCACTTTGGATGCCGTGTTAATTAATGGGCCATTAAGTGTGCTGTGATGATATGTTGCACAGTGTAAATTAAAATGAATCAAATTTTAATTTGCTCCCTCAACTTTCCTCACCTCTCTCCTGTCTCTCCAGGTCATGACTCCTCGTCTATACTACTACTATGTGACAGAACTGGCCTTTTACTGGTCGCTCATGTTCTCCCAGTTCACCGACATTAAAAGGAAGGTAAGAGGAACAACATAAGCTCTTTCTCTGATGATTTATATCAAACTGGATACATCTTAGCTTCCACTCCCTGTGAAACATTTGATAATATCTCTTTTGTTCCTCATTTGGCAGTAGAAGAGAATGTGTGAAAGGGTGTGTGTGTGTGTGTGTGTGATTGTGTGTTTGATGCAAAGCATTTCAGACGTATGCTCGGTTACAAGCTCGTAGAGTTACACTTGGAAGGTCACATGTTTATGTTTTGTTTTTTTTCTGGAAAGGGGGCGGGGTGAAGCTGGTGCTGCTCAGTCTGTGAATGCTTTGTATTTCCAGCACGAGGGCACCCACTGTCATGTGATGGAGCAGGCCTAACTCTATTAGAATTACAGAAATTCCACAGAATACCAGCATGTAGGAGTTGGAGTTAGTCTCAGCCACAGACACTGGCCTTTGATGTTGTTTTACACCGCAAATGAAAAAAGTAGGCCAGTGCTACGAGAGTCGAGCTGACGGCTAAGAGGCATTCTGTAGAATCATGTATATTCATGATATGATGTTCAGATGCAGCAGCTGAAGCTCCTGCTGCATTAGTTTTTGGGTTCATGTCGTAGATTTTTAAAGACCTTCTCACCATTTAGCCTTTGCTCAACCCAGTTGCTTTATGATTACTTTACCTTGAGCTCCAAACCACAAAGGCAGTGGGTAAATATGGATATTAAACAAGCAAAGGAGCCAGTATACATGCAAGCAATGGTGATTTTCAGATTGAAGCTGGTCAACAGAGGAAGATTGTAAGGTTTTATGACCTTTTAGAGAGATTCTTTAAAGATGGATGGATGCACTCTGTTTGCTTTATATAAAGAGTCTTAATATCCAACAGTCAGGAGATGAGATGTCAGCCTGGACTCTGGCACAAATTTGTAAGTACATATTATCTTTATAGCATTTTACACTGTGTACTTCACTGGCACAGACCATTAAAACTGCTGAAATGTATGTTGACTTATGGTAATGTTCAGTAAGTGTACGATAAGGAGTAAAAAGCTGGTAGGAAATCAAGAGCAACCAGATTAATTTTAAAATCAGAGATGTTTAAGACCAAATACACTTTTTACCATATCAGTTTCAGACCTTCCTCTGTTTGTCGTTCCCCCTGTACAGTCTGCTGCTTTCAGCCCACATGACTTGCCTGTCAAACGCACGTCTCCTACCCTAAGCATCACTCTTGAGCCACCTCCGCTTGTGTATTTGTCTTGTCGCGTGGATGTCCTGCAATGTTAATCCTTCACCTACATCTTCCCCTCACTGTGAATGTCTGTCTGCATGAATCAGGCACTTCAGATTTTAGTTTAGTTCAGTTTCATTCTGACCGTTTCCTCTAAAAAAGTGAACACCGCCTGTTAAGAAATAATGGTGATGAAATTCGGTAAAAACTAGAGAAGCAATTACTGAAGTAATTGCAGTGTGAATACTGGAACCTGTTGCTGAACTGCATTTCTGGCTTTAAAAGTTGAGTGATATACAGTATGACTAATAAATGACAGATGTGAGGAAGTTTAAAGAGTTGGAAAAGTGAGAAATGGTCATATTAGAATGACTGGGATTCAAAAGTGGAATAAAACTAATGTGTAAACGACATGGAACGATTAACGATTGATCTCCCCTTTGACATGGGTCGTACATCAGGCTTTTTATTTCCAGTTTGTCATAGTGCAGCTATAAGTGTCACGAATGGAGGCAGAGGTTGCCAAGCAGACAAAGCACTAAAATATTTAAAACAGGGAATTACTTGTGGTGCAAAGAGCAGTGGCACACGTCCACTCAAAGTGTCAATAAAACGTGTTTGTGTTCTGTATTCGGCTATAGTTCCTGTTTCACTGATAAACAGTCCGACATGTCTTTCTGTCTTGGAACAGTATGAATTAATAGTTTTGGGATTACTGGTGGTGTGAAATTGAGGGGCTGAGGCAGGACACGAAACAAGGTTATTTTTTGTATCTATTGTGGTGACGCTTACAGGACAGGAAATGGGGTTTTTGGTTGTGAGAGACTTTTTTTCTTACATGCTATCTTAAGCTCATACAGAATGCTGCACCCAGACACGTAAAAGGCATAAATGACCATGTGGGACATTGCTGTCATGCATCAGCATCCATTTGATTTTAATGCATTACTTATAAATCATTCAATAATCTGATGTGGGCATAGATTTGGCTGTGGATTCTGTAACAAAGCAGGTATTATATTATTCATATATATATATGAGTAAAATAATTCTGCAACTGCTTGCTGTTTATACTGTAATGTACTGTTGTACAATGTACAATGTAATGTACTATTTTTAATTATCTTTTGCTCTAATTTTGTTGTTTACTTTATTACCTTATCAGTGTCACGAGAGCAATTTAATCTATGTACTTGATTACCGCTTAAATTGCAACTTTACTTTTATTGCTGTTTCAATGATCTTCCGTTTGTTCAATAATATTATGTTATTTTCTCTGAATCTCAGAATTGCTCTGTAAGTCAAGGCACTTTGTAACTTGATTTTTTAAGGGCTGTGTGCTGTCATGACTTATTTTCAGTCAGTAGAACTAAATGCTTGGTGTAAACTTATCATGTTATTATTTTTGGTAAAAAAGTGCTCTGTATGCTTACCATCCCTCTCCCTTTCTTAATTTCAGGACTTCCTGATCATGTTCATCCATCACCTGGCTACAATCAGCCTGATCAGCTTTTCCTACGTCAACAACATGGTGCGAGTTGGGAGCCTCGTCATGTGTGTCCACGATTCCTCAGACTTCCTGCTAGAGGTCAGTTGGACACTGCGGTGACTGTGATCACACATTGCTACTTTGAGTTGAAGTTTCCATGTCGCACATTTTAAGCAGCTAACTACGATTCAAATATATTTCTCTTCACTTTTGTTACGGCCATTTTTTGCATCGTTCTGTAGAGGCTGCCCACCATCGAGTCTGGTTCTGCTCCGAGGTCCCTGCCTGTTAAAAGGCAGTTTTTTTCTAGCAACTGTCACCAAGCGCTGGCTCATGGGGGAAATGTTGGGTCTCTGTAAATGACTGAATCAAGGAATATGGTCTAGACCTGCTCAATTTGGAAAGTGTCACAAGATGACTTTTATTATGAATTTGCACTGTACGACAGAGTTATATAGGAGCCAAAATGCGTATTTAGCCTGTGTTATCATTTATTGTTTGTTTTTGCTGCACACGTCCTTTTGGTGACTGTCACTTACTGTCATTGGCACCTGGGGATGGTTACACATTTTTTTACCTGTTCACTTCACGGTGTGAGTGGAACAGAGAGGGTGAATCAGGCTCAGATATTTTCTGTTCACTAAACTGCAGCAGTTGCTATTACTTCAAAAGCCATTAAGAGGCTTAATTGGCACTTATCTGTGTAATGTTATTAAAAAATCCATGTTGTCCAAATACATTTTGGGTTTGTTTTTTTTGGAACTACTCACAGATGAGAGGCAATTAAGCCTCTTAGCAGATTTTGAATGAATAGTAGTTTCTACAAGTACTGTTGATACAGTAATTGGGTAGCCTCAGCTTTTACATACTGGAGTTTCCCTTTAGGATATTATTCAGTTGCCTTTTTGCTCCACATCAGTTGATTTCTAAAACAATGTAGACGAATTGTGATTGTTCCTCAGTGTTTCCAGCCACTTACCTTTGGCTGAGATCCAAACAGATTAGTGCAATTTGGAGGGGTTGATGAATGGTAAAAACAAAACAAAAACAAAAAAAACATGCTTGACACAAATCTCATTAAAATCTGTTTCTTCTGTTATTTTCTTTTCCGGCAGGCAGCCAAGCTGGCAAACTACGCCAAGTCCCAGCGCTTGTGTGACTTCCTCTTCATTGTGTTTAGTGTGGTATTCTTCATCACACGACTTGTTATTTATCCAATATGGTGAGTTCTCAGCAACACCTATAACCTCTTAGCATTGGGCAATATGCTAATGTTATCGTGATCATGAGACTTTATGTTGTCTTAGATTTTGGTTACCGTTATGTGTTGATATGCCATAAGTGTTGTCTTTTCCTGCTTTTAATGGCTCAAGTGAAATAAAGTGTTGTAATTTTCTGAACCCTGCCACTTAGTCATTTTGCCCACATTGTTGGGTTTTATTATAAAGGTAATTTAAACTCATTGTCTATATATTTTGTGTAAGTATCATGATACTTGACTCAAATTCTAGTTTTTATGAAGTGCTTTTGAGGAGATTTCAGACTATTGAGATTAATATTATTGCCTAAAAATATAGAAGTATTATTTTAAGGCCATATCACCCAGCCCTATTATATCTGCTGTAATATTTCAAAAGTCCACTGAAAAATTAAATGCTTTTATGTTATTTGGCAGACAATATCTCATTTATAAAGATGTCTGAGCTCAGCATGGAAAACCTGTGTATAACGCTGTCTTTTAGCCTTGCTTTTGTAAGCAAATGCTTTCACGGAAGAACATTATACTTCTTCTTTGGTCCCTTAAAATTACTGTAATTGCAGTACATATGCCGTAGCTGTAATTTGTCACACTGGTAGGCAGCACACCCACCTGTTCCAACAACCAAGCTCCAATTTTTAGAAATAAATACAAGGTCATGCAGCTACCACCGGTTTATAATTCAGAAGAAGCAGTTTCCAGCACGGCTCCAGATGCATCATCATTCCACTTCTCCTCCGGAGTTCTGTGATCATGTTTTAAATGGAGCTATTTAGATAGCGACTATTCCTTGACTGAGAACTGGATGTTGAAGCTCAACCTCCAGAGAGACAGACAATAGGGAGCCGATCACTGGCATAAGTAACCTGAGCAGCTATATTCAGTGTCTTGGTGTGGATGAGTGATAAAGCTAGTGTTGCCGGCGCAGTTACCTGGAATGAAATCCATACCTCTGCTGGGGGAGGTGGGTCTGTTGACAACCTGCTGTCACTCACCTGGATTTAAAGAAAGATACGACCTCAGCAGCCACTCAGCTGACATAACAGCAGATCCATGATACTCGCTTGCTCTGTTGCCCTTGGTATCCAAATGGGAATTACAGTCTGCAATGATATAATGGGCCTCATTGGAAGATTAAAGAACAGCTTGACTAGTTTTTGCTCTCACTGGGATAAATTATAATGTGTGTGTGTATACGAGTGTGTATGAGATGACAAATTCATATTTTCCCTTACAAGCACATCTCCTTCTTTTTACAAGGATCCTGAACTCCACTATGTTTGAGAGCTGGGCCATAGTCGGGCCGTACCCGTCCTGGTGGCTCTTCAACTTCTTACTGCTGGTCCTCCAAGTGCTGCATATCATCTGGTTCTACCTCATAGCCCGGATAGCTGTCAAAGCCATGCTGCGGGGCAAGGTGGGTCACCACACAGACACAAAGACCGGGAGATGAGTGAGAAGTACTGTGATATAGAGCTGAACTTGATTCATAGTCTTTCTTTCTTTTAGCTGCTATAAGGAACTGTTTGGGTTTTTTTGTTGTTGCTTCTGTGTATAAAAAGATGACAGTGGTGAAGTAAATTAAACTCACTTTTAGTGGCCTAGTGTACCACCAGACTTCAGAGCAGCTGCTCAGTTCATCGTCAGCACTTTGCGCTAACATCATAACAATACAGACATGCATCAGTGTTAAACTGAGGCAGTTTCATAACCACATTAGTGACATTCTTTTATGAATCCTAACTAAATAATCAGTCATACCTCTGAGGGAATCTGTCAGCTATCTTTGACTGACAGCCGTTGCGCGGCACGGGGCCCCTCGCTCACAGTAGGCCGGCCTCCAGGATGAAGAAAACAGTTGGTTCATGTGGAGTACCTGCTGTCTTTGTATCAACACGGACAAACCAAATGATGTTTATTTCACAGATTTGTGAACAGTGACAGTGTTAGCCTGTGGTTTTTTTTTTTACCCGCACACGTCTCTTGCATATGGCTATGAAGCGTCAGTAGTGTGAAAAAGTTACAACTTTAAGTTCTTTGCTAAATGCTTCACTAGCAATTGCTTTAATTTACCTGGAGCTATATGTAGCATCCAAAGCGCAAAATTGTATAGGCTAACTGATAGAGATGAAATGCAGCCCTCTCCTTTCCATCTCCTCTCGTAATAAAAGGGAAAAAAAGGAAAATCGGCAGCGGTGGTGACATTTCAGATGATGCATGTAGGGGAAACACTGCCATTTATAAACTTAACTTATAAAGTCTTTAGTCGGTGGTATGAACACCTGTTACATTCACTTCACACTGTAATTTCATGGGGTTTTCCTGCAGATCAAATTCAGTCCAAATTTAGTCCTAGACTAAAAAAAAATAAATCACATGATTCAAAACTCTTCTTTTGATACTATTCTGTAAGCATAGAGTATCAAACCAACTGACCATGAAACATCAACTCTAAAGACTTGCAGGGTCATAACGAGGCCATTCAACTGCTTTATGGATGGATGTGGTTATAACAGGTCAATGAGCAAAAGGGGCCATAAAGAAAAGCAAATAAATATTCGTCGGAGCCAGGCATGTGTCCGTGTGCAGAATGTTTATTGAAAAGTAAAACGAAACACCATGGCTATTTTTGGTGCCTTTACACTTCTTTTTTTATCCCCAAGCTGTCCATGATTCTGTCTTCTTCTCTCTGCAGACGGCGTTTGTTTCCTCTCCCTCTGGATTGAGAGAGGGAGATCCTGTCTTTCTGTCTGTCTTTGTCCAATGAGACCTCCTCCACTGCTTCTCTCCTCGCTTCTCTCCGCTTGCTTTGTCTGCTCAAGACTTCTCTCTTCTCTGTTTCTGGCTGTAAGTTTCCATTCCCTCCCTCTGTTATGATTCTTTTCACGCACCTTCATTCCGACTTGCCTGTTGATTTCCGCGTAATTGCATTGGGTTTCTATTGGACAGCCGCTGCAGCAGATCAACACTTAGATTCACACAGAAGTGAAGAGGTGTAAATAATGAGTAATGTGGTAATAGTGTCATGAATGTCAGGTGTGTCCCACTGTTTTTCATCAAGCAGGAGTTTGTTGAACTTGTCTTGCATCACCACCCTGTGGTTATAATCAACAGCTGATCTGCATAAATAACAAATGTGTGTGGCTGCTTATTTTTTTTTTATTTTTATTTTTTTAAGAAATCTCATCACAGTTGTAGCATAGACTGATACGAAATGCACCGTTCGTACAACTAAACCAGTGGCTCCTGACCTTTTTCGCTTGCGACCCTTTAAAGGAAAAGTGCACCCAAAAAACGTAGATTGAGTCATTATCTCAACCACTGAGTTGGATGAATTTTTTCGAAGTCAACAAAACATTTCTAGAGGTTCACATCAGAAACAGTAGCAGCATTCCCCCGAAAAACCAGTAGATGGGGACTAAAAACATCTGAAAATAAGACATGAAATGGCTTCATACAGCTCATCCTGTGCAATCCAAATCTCCGTATCCCGAGGTGATTTAAAAAGATTTTACTTGCACCCATTTTAAAGCAGAAATCTTCTCTGTAGCTTCTGAGCAAAAGGGTTAGCGTGCACCCTGTCTGAGGTGGGTGAACAAGCCTCACTGGAAAAAATTGACTAGGCTAGAATTAAGAGAAATATTGTCTTAATCTACAAGTACAGTTAGCTTCATGAGTCTCACGTTTAACCTGAAACATTTTTAATGCCTTGTTTTTCATCTGGGATGTTTATGATATCTCCACACAGTCGGAGGAATAAAAGTGTGCCGGGTTCAAAGTCTATATACTATAAAATCTGAGTACACCACAAAGTGTCTTGCCTACGTGCCTCAGAAGACTTAATCGCGCTGAACAGTAGAGATTGTAAATGCTTATGTTTCAGAGGTAGTTAAGTTGACTTCGCCAAAATTCAGGAGTGCAGGAGCAACAGAAAGTCTCAGTTTCCATCATCTCTCTGTTTCAATAATAATTAGGTTGGTAATTTTGTAATTTGACTAAGAAGGTGTGAGTATTCACTTTCATTGTTTCCTCCTTCTGCTTTCTAGGTGTGCAATGATGTCCGCAGCGACATTGAGAGCAGCTCAGATGATGAGGTCGACACGCCCACAGAAGGCCTCAAGGCTTCTCATACTCCCAAAGGAGAAAACGGCACTAACGGCCACTGTGCTACTGCTAAAGCCCGCGTGCAGAACCACAGCAGCTGGTGACGTGGAGCCTCCTGCAGTTCATCCCTCGCAACAAGAGCTGTTTGTCCCATGACGCCTTTTTGACAAGCGAGGCTCACACCTACATTCACTCATACACACACACACACAAACACACACACAGGATTCATACGTCGGTGAACCGATGGTGGATACACAGACACTGACATCTGCTTTGAGAGCCCAGTAATGACACATACGACAGAAAACTGAGATGGAAATCAGTTGAAGCAAATCATTTGCATAGCCTTATTTTTCAGATGATGGGGATTTATTTGCTGCCACATGTTGGTTGGTTTCAATGTTCCCTCCCAGTTTTAATGGTCAGAGGAACTTGATTTTATTTGATTTTAGGATTAATTCACACCGACTCGCAAAGGGTAGAAAACTGTGATGACGCGGCAGGTATTATAGATATAAATTTCTGTGTTCTAGCTGTGGTTTTATCAGCTCTTTATAAAATAAGGGCACCTGCTGTGTTTTTGACCAAAAGTACACTAAAAGTGTCAGTTCTGTCCTTTGCGATTTATTGTGGATTCATCTTTTAAACCATACTGTTTGTAATATGTTTATTTCTGTTTTATGTTTTTTTTACTACTTCTTCTGAGACCAAATCTTTATGAAATAGTTTGATGTCACTGCCTTTAGAGGAATCCAGGTATGAGGACTATACTAAATGTCTGGTATTAAGTTCTCACTTGAGTGCCTTGTAAAAATGTACTTCAAAATATATTCTGTTGTGGAAACATGTCTTTCTTGTTGCAGTCCTGTTTATAAACACTACATTGCACCATTTGTTGAAGGCATTTAATATATTATTGTACAAACAATTAAAGCAATCTTCATTCCTGACACATTGCCAATGACAACAGATTTTACACAGGCCATGTTGCAAATAACATCTTCTTAGTTAATTTGCTTTGTGATGTTTTTATAAATAAAACATCTTTCTTGTGAACACGTTCAATGAAATCCCACTGAGGCCCCGAGAGAATCGACATCTTCATGATTTAGCGATTGGACAAAAAAACTAAAAGGAAGGAATGGGAAATGTCCAGATTTGTGAACAAAACAGCAGTCCACCTAAGGTCAGTCTTTGAGGACTTCAGGATCCTGGTTTTCTGCTGCCAGTTGCAGCTGTTTTTGCCTCTCCATGTAGCGGTATCCTCGCATCACACACAAGTAGCCTCCGTAGACCGTCAGCAGCATCATCGTGCCAGTGAAGGTTCGATAGCCGATGTCAGCCAGACGCTTTCCAGACAGCATGATGAGGACCCTGAAGGGACTAGAACAGGAATTTTACATTTGAAATCCCAAATGTATTTTTTTTACTATACAAAGATACAGATTAACATTGCAAAATCTTGTTAAGAAAGATCTTATTGGACACATTTTTTATGCCTAAACAAATAAATTTAAAAAAAAAGATTGTTTTCACGAGTCAATAAACAAACTGTACTTACAGGACCACACAATTTAATTTAACTTTGTTTATATGTGGCAGACCTTGCCATCTTTCTAGCTTCAAACAGTGTTCTGAGGACCCTATTTTCCACTGAGAACAGCTCAAAATATTTCTGAGTTTCTAATATTACCACATTAATCTTGTAAATATTGAAATTCTGAGTTTGAATTATTTTCCAAAACTATGATGATTTTCAATAGAATAGGGAAATAAAGTCCTCTGGAACAGTGTTTGAAGCTTGGAAGGTTTCTACTTAGAAGGATCCTGCAAGTATAACAGTAAAGTAAAACAGCATGACACTGTGACGTTAAGAGTTTAATCAGTCATTAAGTCAATGTTTATCTTCTGAAAAAAAGTTATTCCCCAAAGCTACACAGTGTCCCTTTAAAGTCAGCTCCACTGCAGCCAGCTACAATGTTGAAATGACGCCAACACATTTATGCATCAGTAAATTATTTACAATAATGTAGACGTTATAAGTACGTTTAAAATACTGCTGCACAAATGTATAAATATGAACACGTCTTCCACCTCTGCTGTTTTCACAACTAGGTAAGTGAATCAAAAATCCACACAGGCCTTGGAATTTATTACTTAACACTAGAAACATGATTTTATGAACGTACTAAGACAGTTAAGAGTTGCCTATGTGCCTTTACAAACCTTAAACTGCCATTTTGTGCCTCACAATTGCTGTGAATAGCAGAGACTTGCGCTTTGTTTCATTTCTAGCGTTTAACAATGAATTAGTGTCCTGGCACTGGTGTCCAACACAGAGCAACATCATAATGATTTAACACAGAATTATCTGAGGAAGTCACTGCTGATTTACTGCCCACTGAAGGTAAAAAGATCAAACATTTTCCTTGTTATCACTACATGCAAGCGCAGTTGTCAGTTGTGAATGCGCACCAGTTGGCAGTTTACACGCTATTTTACTGACTGAAGAAAAACCTCACGCTGTTGGCACTTCTCCTCTGAGAACAAATACATTTGTCTTTTCTTACCTTTTATTATAAAAGCTGAAAACAAGCGCAGGATATCGTAATTTTCCTCAATGTCAGCGCGCCAGCACGAGAAGTTAGCATACAAGCTTGATAACCTTCCTTTCGTAATCTACGGAAAAACAGAAGGGACATTTCGCTTACTTTGACAAAACTGCGAGCAGATGTGCAGAGCGCCACCTACTGACCCGGAGGAGACAAAAACAAATATTTAAAAAATATTAATACTGTACACTGTAGCTGCATTTTTATGGTTTTGGTCATTTTTTTGGTACATTAAGCAACACTTGCATATTATTGAGGTACATTTCAGAAGGACATATTTACTGTTTAGTCCGTATTTATATAATATATTTATAAAATACAAGTGAGATAAGTGTGGATTCAGTGTAGCTGTTATTTTAAATATTTCCACTCATTTTATAATTCTTTTAAAGTTTTTAGTCAAATTCAAAATATCTATCTTTTTTCAACCAAACCTACAACAAATCAGACGCAAACACAGAGAGCATCTCCGTCGCGGTCTTTAAGCGCAGCCCCTGTTTCCACCCGGAGGTATTTTGGAGGCGCACACATTACAATGGCAACATGTTCGATGAGTGGCGACGCTGCCGATGAAATAAACGATCCGGGAGCCGCTCCTTATGGAAACTTCATCAACTACTACACCTTCAACCCTCCGGAGAACCGCCTGAGTCTGATTCCGGCGACACTCCTTCAGGATTTGGGCTACAGCGACGAGAACCGGACCACACTGATCCTGGACGTGGGCTGTAACTCAGGGGTACGTGGTTTTGAGACACAGCGGTGAACTATCTCTAAACAACAAAACTTTGATCCGTCTGGACTCGAATATTCCACACATTTCTCTTAAATACCCTCCTTTAGGTTGATATTAAAATCATGATTTTATTATATAAAATAAACCTCTTTTAAAAAGATAATATTGCACCTTAGAAAGCAGAGTTTACAAAGCACTCTGACAAACAAGCAAAAGCAAGAGACCCAGTAAGACAATATTACAGAATAAACACTAAACAGTCAAGCCAAACACAAGGAAGCCTATAATAAGGTGAGTTAAAACAAGAAGGCAGAACTAAAAATTTAGAAAAAGGAAAAGAAAATATGAGTCATTACAAGTTAAAGGAATAAAAGCCATAAAACATGTAAAATCACAGAAAAAAGAAAGAAAGAGCAGAAGTCTTGCAAGAATAGATACATAAAAGAATAAAATCAATAGTGAACGATAAGAAGTCAACATCACATCCGAGGAATTAAGAACAGATAAAAAGATTAGGAGCAGTAAGTTCCCATGAGAGGAATTTAATAAAAAACATAGAAAGATGAAAAAATCTATTTAAAATGAGTGATTTCACACCAAAGCAAGTCTTTAAAGGTGGGTTTTAAGAAGGGATTTAAATATACATGACTTCTAAATGTTTCCACAACATCACACAGTGTAACCCGCTCAAGAGTCAGAACAAAATGTCATGACATATGTGACACATTTAGAAATCCTCTTATTAATTTGAATACACATTATTAAATAAAGTGTACTGATTTGTAGTGAAAGCTGTCCTCTCTTTTTTTTCCCTCTATGAATGTCAGGAGCTGAGTGTCGCCTTTTACAGGCATCTGGTGCAGCAGCCTGTGAGCCAGGCAGAGTCGGATGGAAGAAAAGTGAAGCTCCTGGGCTTTGACTTGGATGAGATCCTCATTCAGCGGGCTCAGCAGACCAACCCTCTTCCCAGCAGCGTCTCCTTCATCCCTCTGGACATCACTGAAGACACACAGCAGCTGCAGGATTACCTGAACCTGCAGGGCTGCTCCCACTTCCACCTGTGTCTGTGCCTGGCTGTCACCATGTGGGTCCACCTGAACCACGGGGACTTGGGCCTGCTGCAGCTGCTCTCTCGCCTGGCCTCCATCAGCCAGCACCTCCTGCTGGAGGCACAGCCCTGGAAGTGCTACCGCTCTGCGGCCCGGCGGCTGAGAAAGCTGGGCCGCTCAGACTTTGACCACTTTAAGACCCTGAAGATCCGAGGGGACGTAGCAGCGCATGCAACTGAGCATCTGGAGACTAACTGTGGCATGGAGCTCATCCAGGGCTTCGGCAGCACCGCATGGGACCGCAAGCTGCTGCTCTTTAAAAGGAGATGAGACCGAAGGACAAGAGTTAAGAGTTTTCATCTGCTCCACAGGGGCTGCATGGGCAGAAATCAATGTGGGGAAGAGGAGAAAAGTAAACTGAACTGATAATAATGATTTTATCGTTTTAAGTCAAGCAAATACGCCAAATTAATTGCTGGTCGCAGCTTTTAAAATGTAAAACAATTTAATCATAATAAATAGATTGTCTTGAGTTTTTTCTGTTTTTTTTGTTGGATAAAATAAGGAAACTGAAGATGTTACCCTGGACTCTGGAAAGTGGTGCAAAAGATGTTTTCATATTTCCTGACATTTTGTGGTCAAAACTGTTGATCCATGAATGGATAAAATTGGCAGATGTATCTCTAAAATCCATTTAAAATATGGCTGCAAGTTGCAGTTTTTCTTAAACTTTCATTCTATAAAATGTCGACTGACAGTTCAAACCAAAGATATTCCGTTTACAAATGTATAAAACAGAAAAGCAACAAATCCTCACACTGGAGAATCTGAGACCAGATAATATTCAAAAATGTTCCTTAAAATAAAATAAATATTTGACCATCATAACAATTGCCAGATATACTCTTTTGCAGCCTGAAATGGAAGACAACTTTCAGAGAGATGAGGAAAGTAACAAAGTACACATACCTTGAGGAATACTTTTACTTTTATACTTTGAGTACACTGAGAACCTGTACTTTATTACTTTCACTTGAAAAAAATCAGTACTTCTACTTTTGCCAGAGTCTTGAGTATCTGTACTTTACCCGAGGAAAGAAAAAAGCACTTTTGCCACCTACACTGTGGCTCATTTAAATAGATTAGATATTTTGTGCCTGAAACCTTGAAATATAATTTGTTGTCATTCATTTCCAAAAGACAGTGTTGTCATACTGTCATACTGCTTCAACACTGTTTTTTTAATAAATTGTTTGCCACAGAAAACCTAGCAACACAGCTACTTACTGTTCACTTTGTATGCAATCATTACCTCACAGATTAACTGATAAGACTGTTTTCCATTATCAAGCAGCTTCCAACTTGTCTATCACAGCTGACTGAAGCAGTCTTCAACAATGCAAAACTGCAAAACAAAAACTTGAGCACAACATTGTAATTTTCATCATTTTAATTACAGAATACTAAAAATAACATTACATAAAATGTCTTTTTAAAAGAAACCATTGAATATTACAAAGGTTGTAAATTTTGTAAAGTTAGGATATAAAATCTTTGAACAGTGGTGCATAATTGAAAAGAAAAATAATTTTCATAAAATGTATATATTAACTGTTCTACTACATAAAAAAAATGAGATGGACACAAAATCGCAGACAGACGAGATGAGTAGACACCGCCATTACCGCGGTGAGCTCTCCTTTCGAAGGAAGAAAGACTTGAGATGCACAGCACACACCACAATCAGCTTAAGTTCTCGAGTTATGTCTATGTTCAAAAAAAAAAAAAAAAAGAAAGGGTTACCATTTACAACAGAGGGGAAACCAACGAGCTCGAAAGACTACAAAAAGTGACTTGGTGGCTGCTCCCAATATTCACACACACACACGCACTCACATCTCGACTACACTGGCCTTGGTTCCATAAACACATACAGTACTGTTCTCCACAGGTTTAAGCTGTACAAAGAGTTTTGAGAAACCTCATACTTTAAATCATTCCACCAAGACAGGGAAATAATGATCAGCTGGCTTTTCAGTTTCATCACACAGCCATTCCTAATTCCTACTGTACAACTGGTCAGTCAGATCCACTGAAAGCTACCATGGTCACATAATTAAACATCAGGAGGTCAACCGTAAGGAAGAGACTATACACAAGGGGGATAAAGATGAGGGCGGAGGAGAGGGGGAGGGTGGAGACATGCATATTCCAACAGTGTGCTTGCTGTCTTCCTCTTTACATCACCCTGTGTCACTTCGTCATGAGCCCTTAAGATGTTGCAGTCAACACCACAGAATCGCTCAAAAAAAGATTCACCCTTCGAGGACAGTCAGAGCCTGTTTGGAGCGCAGATGTCCCTCTACATGTACGACACACTGGCCAGTCATGTCCACACAGAGGTATTTCATTAGTCTCCTGCCGTTCGGGAGACGCAGTGTGTCACATTTTTGGTAAACAGACACGAGCGGGGGAAAGGGGGAGGGGGGGGCAAACAGTTTGTTTAGGTGTTCTTTCAAAAAAAGATATGGTTTTAATAACGCTGAGTGGCAGAATCACTGTTGCTTCTGTGCAGTAGTAGTGGTTTCATCGGCCCATGAAGACCAGGTGAAGAAATGCAGAGATAGGAGAGTGAATCAGAGTAGGAACAGACAATAACCCAGAGGACATCTCAGAAGACAAAAAGGACGTCTGAGAGAAACTTTAGGAGGAGATGAGGTGACAGACACCAGCAGAGCTACTTGGTTTGGCTGGTCTGTTGCTCAGACAGCTGGAGGTTTTATTCACCAGGGATCCAGGAGCTGCTGCTGCTTATCATGTAGGCTAATAATGCTGTTTAGGTTCAGATGAGTCCCCCTGAGTTAGTGCACACGTCAGAGTCGGGCAGGCCTTGCCCGCTTGTTCGTTAAGAAAATCCACAAAAAAGAAGAATTAAGAAAAAAAAAAATCATTTCAGCAATTTAATATCAAGCTTACAATTAGCTTTGGAGAGAGAGAGATAGAGAGAGAGAGAGAGAGAGAGCCCGTCGTAGTTTTACAAGTCTGTGATTGGGGGAAGGACTGAGTCAGTGTTAGTGTGGAGGAGGATGGGGAGAAGTTCAGGCATAAATGCTGCAGCTCCAACAACGTGGAGCAGCTAACCTCTGAGTCCTGCTCATTTTCGGAAACCTCTGAGAAGTACGCATTTGTGTTGTGAATGCAATGTGCGCTATGTAGTGCCCAACCAGAGACCGTTGTGTTGTTTGAGCATGCTCATACTTTTATACTGTAGACTGAACAGCTGATTCTCAAGTGGTCGTTGGTGTAGGTCTGGCCAGCAGGCGAGTGGTTGGTGGAGGATCTGGTCAGGTGCTGGTGTTTGCAGGTTATGCTGACTGTGCATCAGTCAGACAGACAGGTAGGTAGACAGGCAGGTGGGGCTGTGAGGCGTGTTAGATCAAGGGAGCCGTGTCCATCAAGCCTTTGTTGGGGTCCAGGCTGGCAAAGAAGCGGACATCCCGATCCTTGTCGGACTGCAGAGCCATCACAGTCTCCTCCAGCTCGTCAGAGTAGGCACAGCCAGGCTCCTTGAAGTATGCTGGACACAAAATACAGGATTAATTCAAAGTAGTAACCTGGCAGAGGATGTGTGTAATGTAATAATATAATAAGGTTACCGTACCTTTCTCCATGACACTCTGTCGTAGAGCCTTGGCTACCAGTACACGGACATTGGCAACCGGGTCTGAGGAGAGGCTGAGCAGACTGGGAAGGAGGTGCTGGCTGAACTGGTCCATGGGCATACAGTCCTCCTCCACTATGGCCTGTAGAAAACACCAAAAAACATTAAAACACAGGCAGGCTGGTGTTAGAGAGCCAAACAAACTCAAGAAGAAGGGGACACCAGAGACATTTGTAAGGATGAAACTCTCACCATTTTAACAGAGATCCTGCAATACTGCTGACCTAGAACTGTTACTACCTCTGCTGTCGGCTTAAAAGGGAAATGAGAAGGATGGACCCCTTTTTCACATTTGTACATTTTGCATACAGAAAGGGGAGGCGAAATAAAGATGCAACATTATCGGCCCAAACAGAGAGCTGTGTAGCAGGGGCTTTTGTCACAAGAGTCAGCAGATATAGCAGATCAAAAGCATTAGACAGAAAAGACGAGGCACTCGAGAACATGTATAAAGTCACATCAAATCCATCCCGAGTCCTCCAAAAGAGTTCACCGTCCAGCAGCATTAAACAACTTCAACAAATCTTCTCAGCAAGGTCGCATTTTTAGCATCACGTAACAATCCACTCATACACACCCAATAAAAACATAATATAATGAATTATTAAAACACAATTACTAAAATTGTTACATGCCACAGGGATGTTTTTAGAGAGAAATTCAAAGGACATGGAAATAAAAATGTTCCAAGAACCATATATAGGATGAACGCTTCACCCTTACGCTCTCGAGACTGACAACTTTGCTATCTTGTGAGCGATAACTCTGACAACTATCAGAAGTGCAGGCAGCTATCTGGGATATAAGCACTACAGACCTGGCAGATGAAGGCAAATGCCTGCCGCCCCACCCACTTGGGACAGTGGCAGAACCTGACGGTGAGCTCGTTGATGAAGTTCAGGCCCAGATCATCAGCACCACATGCATACAGCTTCTGGAGGATCTCCACAACCTGAGAACACAGGTGGGAATAATAGACTTTAAAATGAAAGTTTTCACCCAATCCGTGGTCAATGTTACCGTCTTCAATTTACCAAGTGCAGAGGCGAATGTTGGACTTAATGAGTGAGTTTTTCTAAGAGGTTTTCCAAAATGTCAAACTTGTCAAATAAGAACTTAGCACGTGTATGTTTCCCCCCCACCAGCAACAAAAACCCAGATTCACTATCATACACTCACCAGTTTGTACGAGATCCACCTGACCTCTGACACTTTGTCAGAACAGAGTGTGAGCGCTATCTGTCTGAGGTAGTCATACACATCGTAGTGGCTGTACAACTCTATGATCAGGATCAGCTGCCTGGAAGGTTATAGAGAGAGGACACCTTAGTCAGGCACACATGAGAAGTTATACAAACTTTCCCATATATAGTAATGAAATACAAATAAATACAAACGCAAATGATTTTAATTAAATTAACTGCAATTTGGAATATTCTAAAACTAACCGATACAGTATCAAAAGAACAGAATTCAAATCAGTGTTCGACTTCAGTTCTGCTTTAGTGTCTCTACAAGCCAGTGTGGCCAAGAGTCAAATAAAATGTAAATGGGATTATTTCCTAAATGGAAAAGAAAAAGGAGACGTACTCTGCCAACTCGTATCTGAATCTCCAGTTGCGACTGTTGTCCGTCACCATGAACTCCTGCAGCTGGTACAGATATTCTCTCCTCTTGTCTGCGTGAAGCAGCTGCAACAAAAAACATGCACATGAACCATCTGAGTTCACTACCTAGAAAGCAATAAACCCGACTGATTTCCTTCTTTAACTGGGAGCAAAAACTAATGCAAACGGTGCAATCTGAGTCCTTCTCTGTCATCTATCCTAACAGTATTTCTGAAAAGTGTTATCGCACTTCATTCAGCAGCGTGTACTATAATCTCACCTTGAGGAAGTCGTAGAGATGTTTGAGCACGCCAATGCGGACTTCGTCCAGGTCTTTCAGGAAACCGTTGAAGATAGGCACCAGATCAGCTGCTGTCAGCTGGTCTCCAAGAATTACTGCCAGCTCATGGATGGAGAAAGCCAGCGTACGTCGCACCTTCCACTGAGAGGAGGAAAAGAAATCACCACATGAGCCATCAAATTTTTTCTTTAAAAAAGAAATCAATAACCAAATAATGTATTCATATCTACTGATCATGCAGGAAAAGTGTTGACTAAATGTTACTGAGAAACTCTGAAGCCATTTATCTGAACTGCCTCAGTGACTGGCCTGAATCCTCGGTCGTACAAAGCAACGCTTTCACGCTAACAGTGACATTCAGTGCTGTGATGAAGTAATGAGCAACAGTGTGACTGAGTGCTGTCACGCTGTCTCTGCTGCTGTGAAGTGAGGCAATCTCTCCTCTTGTACATTTCCCTTTCCTTTTCACGTCCTCAAGCAACACATTTTTACAAGTGCTATGTTACTAAAGTCAAGCCGAGGGGGAAATTACAAAATGCATGTTGCAGAGGAGGAACAGACACAGAAGGGTTACTGATGAGCATCAAGACAGCATCAATACAACCAAGTTAAACATAATATAAACATAAAATAAATTACCTTCAGGAATAAAATTTCAATACACAAACTCAATCGATATTTGGCCCTTCACCTTGTGTGTCAGCAGTATATCTCATATAAAGTTTAAGAAAACATTGATGATACAAAGACTGAGAAACGACATGAGGACATAGAGAAACATGGCTGCCTGTAGAAGACACCCTGTGTTCCCACTGTGATCTATAACTCACTGAGATGGCACTTCCCTTCATCACCGAGTGCAGAGTGTTCACAAATCAGAGACCAATTTCTTCCCAAAGCAGCACCAAATGTCCAGAAATACTCCGTCACACCAATGAACTTTCTTGCCATGCCACAACCAAGGACAAAAAAATGGGTCTCCTAGTTAACTCTATGTTCAATCATTTTGTATTTGTGTATCATGTCAATTAAGTCAATATTATTTATTTCAATTAGTTACTCAAGAACCCAGATTCCAAAAAAGATTTGGACGTGGTGTAAAATGTAAATACAACGCAATGATTTGTAAATCCCCTGTCAAACTGAAGATAAATAGATCTTGATAAAAAATCAATTCAAAAGTCCATATATACACCTTTTGAAGAAGTTAAAAGGCCTTCTATTTTTAAACAATTAAAATAACTTTATTGTCATGGCATGGTCATTTTAGACCTTTTAACAAACTCTGATACATTTAGGCATCAAGCTTTCTTCATGGAGGAAGCTAACACAACTGTAACCGTAATCACATAGGGTCTTCAGTCAAATACAAACCTCTGCTACAACAGCTGTTGTGTCACTGGTGATTCAGCTTTTCCCATCAGATATCACATTTTTACAACACTGTTAAACAGTCTACTTCAGTGTGACCAAACTCTGTGACTATACAGCAAAAAATAAAAAAATAAAAAGAGCTTCACAGTTAGCAGATATTCATTATCATCATAATTTCCCTTCTCTCTGCCTACCTGCACATCAGTAGCGAGGGTTTCATACGTGTCCTTGAGGCAGTGCCAGTTCTGTCGTCCCAGAGTGAGCGCGACCCCTGGCAGGCTGAAGGCACAGTGTTTGGCGATCTCTGTATCCACTGTCTGGGCCCTCGCTGGGTCCGTCATAGAGAGGTACTGATCCAACAACTGCTGAGGGATTACATTCTGGAGACAGAACAAGAGATCACAGAGTTCGATAGTCAAAGAGGAAAGGGGGGATGCAGAGAAAAGGTGCATCTAATAATCGATGTTTGTGTAAATCAATATCATCTGTGAGGCTTTGATCAATACTTCCAGGATGTATGACAGAAGTGCTGACTGACCTGGATCTTAGGCTTATCCTCAGGCACTGGGCTATTCGCAGAGTCTTCCTTTCCCTCCTCCTCCACACTCTCAATTAGTTCAGACTCCTGAGGACGATACAAAAGCACACGCACAATTAAGAAACAGGCAAACACACTAAACATTGAAACAGCTACACTTTCTCTTCGCTCTCTGAATTGACCATCGAAGCATAAGGCCTACAGCTGGATTTATAGCTGTGCATTAAAAAAGAACATTTGACATGTTTCATGTGGATGTCAAATCAGAGTTGATGGTAAATGTAGTCAATTGAAGCAAAAAGACCCTCAGTACATGCTGTTTTGACCATGAAATCTGAGTTCCCCTGCTGCCAAATCTGTTTTTCTTCCAACACCAGTGATGTAATTGGTAACAAGCTATTTATTTCAGCTTGGATTTAGCTACTGGGTATTCATCAGGCACGCTGTGGCTCATACACAAAAGTTGTTCTCTTGCTGTTAAACTAGCTATTTTTCCAACAAGCAAAATGGCATCTCAAAACATGAGTACAGAGGCAGTTATGCACAAGGACACACGCGCTGCATCTTGGTACGTGTAGGCACAGCTGGCAGGGCTCGGCAACAGGAGAGCAGAACTACAATCAAATTACCATCAAAACTGATGGGACAAGAACTATGACTGGTCCGATTGTGATTTCTCCTTAAAGTTTCAGATCCCAGTGGAGAAGGTTGAGCGTTAAGACAATGTTGAGGGAGGAAGTTGAATGAACAAAGTCAACTCTGTGTATCCCAACATGAGTTTGTATGCTAAAGTAAATTGACTTCTTACTCTGAGTGAATAAAACCTACATAAAAGTTATCTGCTCAAATGAGAAAGGCTTTGGTCATTTTCCAAGAAAGATTTCTGTATTTGTCTACTCGTCCTCTCTCCTTACACTAGTTTGAAATGGTTGTAGCTCGGTCAGTAAAAAAGCTGATCTCACACATTTCAGCACAGCAATCGGGATTACAATCTAAATCAGAATCAGGTGATAGTTGTGCGGTTGTTTGCATGTGTTTCAGCACTCAGTAAGTCAAAACAAGTCACAACAATCCCTCACAGTCAGGAGAATTAGATAAGCTGAATTTTTTACGGTTACACACAGAAATCTGATCTGGAGCTATAAACCAAAACCTAAACTGTAGGCACCTATTGCATTACTCTCATCAACCCCTCGCATCAAGTAAAAAATACATGTAGTTACTGAGTTCACGCTTCAGACATGTAACGTACAGCAGCTGACTTTACACACTGCAAAGATCTGTTTTGTACCAGAACAGGGGATCCAGGAGGAGACTCTTCCCGGTCTTCCTGGTCTTCCTGGTCCTCCTGTTCCTCTTGTTCCTCCTGGTCCTCCTGGTCCTCCAGGGGCTCCGTCTGCGTCTCCTCGTCTCCTTGCTCTTGGACAGGGCTCGACTCCAAAGCTGGGGGAGTTTCCATCATCTGCTCCTCTTCCTCTGGACTCTCTTGAGTCTCTGACTGAACCTCCACAGATTTGCTCTCCACTGACAGGCTTTCATTGTTGTCATTGCTCTCAGGCTGCTCCTCTGGTTGGGGTTCAGCCGGGCTATCGTCTGTCGGGCTGTCGAGTTGCGCTGCCTTCAGAGCTGCTGACAACACCTGGACTTGAGCTGAAAGTAGATTCACATACACAGTTCAGTCTACATTCAAAAATTCTGCAGCAAATCATACATATTCTGGCTCTGTATACCCACCTTGCACATCAGGGTCATCCATGTGCGGTTGCAAACAGTCCAAGACCTTCTGGATCTGGTCGCTGGTAGCTTGGCCAGGGCTGGACTTGGGGTCACGACAATTATCTCCGGGTTCATCCTCCTCCTCTTTGTTCTCCTGATTCTCTATCACCTCCGTTGATTTTTGACAACTTAGCATCTCCAGCTCCCCGCTGATGTCAGGTAAAGGAGATCTCCAGTAGTGGAAAGAGTTAAAGTTCTCATCTGTGTGCTCCGTTTCTTTTGTGTTCGTAGCGTTGTTTGTAGTTTTAGGGCCAGTGCTGCTGTTTGAGACCATGTGGGAGAACCCACCGTGCATCCCCCTGGGAACAGAAGTGTGGCTGTCATCAAAGTTGTGCATATACTCGCTGTCAGCAGTCGATACATGCTCGGGGGATGGTGTGGCACGGCCGTCCTGATTGGGAGGCGTGTGAGCGAGGGTTCTGTCTGTGTGGCAGCCGCTAATGTTCGAGCAGTTCAGAGAGTTTAGGGAGCAGTCGCTGAGAAGAGAGTAAAAAAATAAAAGGTAAAGTAATCTTTACATATAAAACAAAACAATCTCACCATTGTTAAGAAACACGCCTCAACACCTCGTTTAGTGTAAATTCAAGCATTAATGAGAACATTTAAGACTCTATCAAGTACCTCTATGAAAGTACCATGACTTTCCAAGTAAAAGTAATCAAAGATGAAACATAGAAAAGTATTTTCTCTATCATTTCCCCGTCTCTGCAGTCAGAGGAAAAAACTGGTCTGACCTGATCACACCCAGTGAAATATGACCAGGATTCAACTGTTCAATTCATATTTGTGTGGTTCCACTGCATGTCACTGATTGAACATACATATTCACTGAATGAAATAAAAATTTAAAATCTGTTGATTTGCTAACAAAAAAAAGAGAACATGGGGTTGAACAAACTGAATCATAATTTATCAAAGTAAGCCAAAAGCTGTAAATACATGCAAGTTGTTGTAGTGCTCATGTATGTCAGGTTTTCTTACCTGTCCAATGTACACCTGGGGACCTCTAGTAGGGTGCCATCCTCTCTGAAGTAAAGGCCTGTGCTGGAGGGATTGGCAAAGGTGGAGATGAAACGCCCCAAAGACTGAAAGGCAGCTTGTCGCACCTGAAAGTGTGGCAGAGGGAAATCTCCTCAGTTTCATCATGATAACAGTTTAACACTCTTAAACTAGCAAAAGACAGCTATTTTGAGGCAATACTGATTACACGGTGTAATGGCTGTATATAAATGACACCACCGCACATTGGTGATGGTGACTGGTTCCCTATAAACCTTGCTTTCAGTATGCGATTCTGTCTGCCACTGGGCTTGACTTTTCTCACAAAAATTAAGGCTGCATTGCGGCACAAAGGAAGCTTATATGACGAAACAGGAAGAGGGATCGTTCTCCCAGGCTGCTATCCCCAGGTAACGATGGAGCTCTAGACTGCAAAAGAAAATGAACCTCACAAGTGATAGAAATGAACGTGAAAACAGTCTTGCAGTCTTTCTACTAGATCAGTAAGTAATAAAACGTTTGTACATATTTATACATCCGGTAGATGAACTCTGTGTTTTCGCAGCACTGTGATCAGGTATTCTAGGTCAAATTGGGATTCACGCTTTGGACAGTAGCCAGGCCATTAGCAGTAGCCATGTTGGTGCAAACTGTAAGAAAACACGCTAGGAAGAAAAGTTCAATTTCTTCTGAAATTACCATACATTATTATCTATCATTTATGTTTAAAAAGATAAGGCTTGCCACAATGTTAGTTAATCTATTTTTTTTTTTTTCCCAGAAACATATAAGCACTTTTATTCAACAAAAATCAACCAGATTATTTAAACATGGAACATGTTTTCAGTCCCAAGTCTTATCTGAGTGACTTGATTTAAATGAGTACTAGGCTGTTTGGCCACCAGCCAGCACTTATGGAAGGCTCTCCATAACACTAAAGCTCATCCTCATTTGCTCAAGATCTAAACCTGAACAGGATTATTTGATTGAGGCACCGTTTAAAGGGCTGAATACCATCCAAAATAGTACACAGACACGGACAGTGGAGCAGCAGTTCTCTTTATAGTGCAATGGGTGTCTGCATGCACAGACAAGCTCACACATGTTCCAGTACAAACTGTTTACATGGTCATAGACTTTCAGCTCCCTGTGGACCCTCATGGACATGGGTAGATGGCAAAATGTTTGTCACATGGACCCACACAGATGTAGAGATTGGACTTTAGTCTGCAGACTTCAGATATAAACACTGACACTCTTCAAGCTTCAAGCCCCGTTGATGATCTTTTTTCGCACTAAATTTGAAACTTGTTTTGGAGCGAAGATTCTCCTTTTTGTTCACAACTGTAATCTAAATGAAGATAAAGGACATGCTTTAAATTCAGGAACTAGAAGATACAAACAGTGGTGAGGAAAAAATACTTCTAGGTTCTAGATCTACACCTGCACTATTTTCATCATAGTACAGAGGAAGTTACACAAAAATGTACTTGTCATTTTTAAGCAAGCGTATGAATTACAGTGTTTCCTGTGTGTGTGTGTGTGTGTGTGTGTGTGTGTGTGTGTGTGTGTGTGTGTGTGTGTGTGTGTGTGTGTTGGACTTACCCAGCGGGACTGGTCACTGATGAGGCTGATGAACAGGGGGGACAATTTTGCACGTCGCACCTCCGGAGAGGTGGAATTTGAGACCATCATGAAGCACTCGGCACAGGCTTTCCTGATGCCCCACAGACTGTCTGAGCACAGATCGAAGAACTTGGGCATCTATGTTCAAAACAAAACCACATCATTATAGCAGCAATAACAGCTGGGGTGCAAAGAAACATACAGTGAGGTCACATGACGGCACTCTAACTGCACTGCAAATTCACACAGATGAGTTGATGTATTGTTTTAGGACTTCCCTCAGGAAATTCTTGAGGAACACCAACGTTAAATGTTCACGTAACATAATGAAGCCATAAACATGGTTTTGAATTTTTGAAGTTTTGAAGAAATCTTAAGTTTCTCACCAGTAGTTTTTCTGTGGCCTCCTGACCCACAATGGAACAAAACTCTCCGAAATTGGCTGCACAGACCTGTGACACATAAAACAAACATAATAATGAACAAGGCAAAGTTTACGTGCCAAAGAGCATTACATAACATCTTAAACCATAAAACTGGACAAGAGATTAAAGATTTATAAACCACTTAAAATGATGCCAATTCATATACCATGAAAAGAAAAAATAATAATCAAAATAACATTATTAATATATAAACTGTTCAAAGTTACTAAATTGACTCTTGATCCAGATTTCTGAAGGATCTTTACATTATCTCACTGTAGTATGCTATGGTCGCTAAGCAACATGCTCCATGTGCATTTGTTTTAGTGTAATGTCTTGAGGATGGTTTGCATTTTGTTCTTGCAGTATTTACATGAAAATGTGAATTTAGTTTCCATCTAAAAAGAAAAAGTCTGCCGTAGAGAGTTTCATATGAAACTTCACACTAAACCTTGTTGGTTTCAATCAGTTAATGGCTCACATTTTAGACTTGTTTCAAGGTTTACATAAACTATAAATTCATTACCTTGGATCATATTTCCTATTGCAGTAACTCATGTTGCAATTCCAACTACAGCCCAACAATAGATATATTAGTTGGAGGGATATTATCAGTTGATATTTTCACATTTATGGGATTATTGCACACACAAAAGATGTGTTTATCAGCCAATACATCAATATCAGAATATTTTTACACTTGTGATAAACCTACGTTCCTGTTCTAAACATAACATTCTGCAACCATTTATTCATATAATAAACAGTACTAACAGTAACACTTCTGCCAGTAACTAAGTGTTCAGTTAATTACATTAGGTTGGATACTGTAATTCTGATTGCTGGTCATTGTATGAAATAAAGACTGTCATGCTTGTTTTGGTCTAAAGCAGCAATCCATGAACTTCAAACTTAAGCTTCAGAGAAGATTACACAAAGGACAAAACAAAGTCTAACAAACACATAAGAGCTCAAAAAAATATTTACAATTTTTGACCACCTAAATACCCTTCTCCAACTGGCACCAGATACAGCCCAAGAATTAACATTCCCCACAGAAAAACAACAGCATGGTCTTGGCTCAGGTGATGCGCAAAACAGAATTAAGGCTGAGGCACAGTGTTATTGAATTTATCCTGAGGGAACGCAGTTAAAGTCCAGCATAAATACCTCTTTACCCAGCTGTGAATGCAGCCAGAAACTGAACATCTACTAGGTCTTAACCACAGAGTATCTCGACATTGGAGGAGATGACAATGGTTTGGAGGTCGTTACCTTGCGAACTTGGAAGAGCCTGGCGTCGCTACACAGGTCACAGAAGCGAGGCAGTAATAGATGCTCCACTGTGTCTTTACTCAACATGGTGACAACCTTACACATGATCTGTCAGAGGAGACACATGGTGAGATTTAAGAGGAGCAGCTAATGTAAGTTTCAGGATGCTGAATTTTATTAAGTGATACAATATAAATACAATAGAATATAAATATTAATCACATTAAACCTTGAACTTGGACACTGCAGATCACAATTTTTGAATAATTATTTCAATGAATGTAAATTTTTTTAAATGTTTGACAGTTCAATAACACATGATGAATAATGCCTCATTAAATGTGACTCCACAGTCTTTGCCAGCATCAAACATGTTCGATCAGAGTAGAGGCCAATTTTTATTCTAGAAAAAATAGGCAACTCAATCAGATAAGACACAGACTGATCACAGTAAGTAATAAAGAAACCCACTTTCCTTCGCTGCCTGCATTGCTCGTGTTGATTTAAAAACCAAGCCCACTATCATACTAGGTAGTTTCTCTAGTACCATGTGATTTTCAGCTCAAAAACTATTTTTATTAAATCTTTTGCTTGGAAAAATATATAAGACAGGTTTCTTACAGCAACTGCTTCAATTTTGTAGTCATCATCACTGCTTGGTTCTGTGAGTTCAAGCAGAACTGGACAAACTTTGGTCTCCATATCAGCTTTAGAGATGAGGCCCTGCTCCAACAGAACAAGCAGCGCTGCCTGGCTCGTCTTCCGCACCTGGAAAATGGAAAATACAGGGAAAGTTAAAAAAAAACCTTTGGTGTCAATGAATCTGTCCAGTGAAGTCATTTTTCCACATCTCTTATTTCCTGAAAAAAAAAACTGAGAAAAAGAGCTCCCGGAAGATGAACACCAAACAAAAAGTACTGCATGGCCATCTTGACCAATAGCAATTTTAAACATACCTGGTTATTTGGATCAGTTAGATATCGGACTACAATGGGCACCAAGTATCTTGAGAAAGCTGCTGGGAAGTTGGGCCGACTCTCGTGTAAGAACATGGCAATGTTGGGCACCTGCTCCATCAGCTCAGCTCGCACTGTAGGCTCTGAGAACAAACAATGAAGTATAAATTTAATGTAAAAACATGTTACGTGCCTACAACCATATAAAGACTAAATCCTGGAAGAGCTGAACAGTGTTTAACAGAAGACATCTTTTTAAGAAAGAGAGAAAGAAACCACACTCAGAAAGCGCAGAATTATCTGTAGATTAGACAGCTGAATGGGTGAAAAGGAAAATGCATCTACCTCCATCTTCTGACATTCTTGCAACCGTCTCCATGACACTGATAAAGTCATTTTCATTGTCACTGAACTCTCGAAGCACATCAAGCAGGCCACGAGCCACGATCTGCCTAGAAAGCAACAGGAGCGTCACGTTAGTGGACTGCCTGCCAATACCTACAGATGCTGAATGCACACAGCGTAACACGCAGCACTGACAGAGCTGTCAAGCACATTACACACACACGGACTTGGAAATGACAGGAGGGCTTGAACCCTGCAAAGCTGAGCATTAAAAGAATGAAGAGGGGAACTAAACAGGTTTATGTGTCAGACAACAGAGCAGTATTGCATGTTTGCAGAGTCATTGTGTTCAAACTATTCTTAAAACCCATCTTAAGGACTTTAAAAAGCATTGGCATGCTTTTGTTTACTATGAAGAATAGTCCCACCTTAAAAAAACCACACCATACTTCTCACAAGAAAGCACAAAATATGTCTGCAGTTGGAACACTACATCTAAACTAGCATTGTCAGCCTAATGCCATGTTCAGACAGACACCATCGACCCATGGCTCAACATTAAGTCTTTTGGCATTCCTTCACTCTCGAGTTAAAGCAGGTATGTGATTAGTAGATACTCAGGAATGAAGACAGGCGTCCAGATGACTAAGAAAAAACAGACCTAGAGATGACTTTAGATTGGACAACGGAGTATTTTAACCTTGCATCTAAATTCTAGATTCTGCTGTGGGGTTTAAAAATCATTATTCAGCATAATTCTATCAAAGGAATATGAGGTAAGGAACATCCAATAACAGTGAGTCATTGTCCAAAATTATGCCGTTTCATATGAGCTTTTTTTGATACAGTGCAAAAAATGTTTTGTTTACATAGCATAAAAAACATCAAAATGACCAAAAAGAATTAACTTGATTTGGGATGAAGGCTAAATTATCACAGACAGTTCCTTAAAAAAGTAGTTCATGTAAATATGTGGCTTCACCTTCTCATCACTTTTATATAAAAAGAAATGACACCTCCCTGTCGTTCACCAGATGTTTCCTTGATAAATTCGACTATGCTGCAGATGCTTCCTTGTTGCCAAGACTCTCTGGTAGTGTTATAGTGCTCTCAACGCAAATCGACATGAGAACATGTTGTTATGCTTGAATAGACATATATATACACACACACACACACGCACACAAGGGTTTAATGTATACTGAATGCCACAATGTAGGAAATAGTTTTTATTTTGTAATATGTTACTATACATTGTGACTTTTACAATTTAGGCTTTGTTAGAAATGCTTTTACTTCCCAACGTCACTGCAGCAGCAATATTTTGAATCATTTCATCTTTTATATAGGGCCGCACAATATATTGTTTCAGCATAAACGTAATGTGCACATGTACAATAGTCACATAGACAGATGTGCAATGTCAAGTAAGGCAAATTGACTCAAACGCGCCATGCTACAACTTTTTTGCTGCTTAATTCAAAAGGAAAACTCACAAGGTTCTCAATTTCCATGGCTGATACATAAATGAAGTCTGTCAAACATTACGCCGGCGATGGAACGAGCGCATCATTGTTTAAAGATACACCTTCAAGCAGATAGCCCAGTTGTGATGGAAATGCAAAACCCCAGCTGTGCCGAGTCAAACCGGGTAAGCAGATGTAAAGGACTAATGGCATAACAGGCCAAGCTTAAATGCCGCTTAAAACAACTGTGTTTACGTCACACTACATAGTTTGACAATGAAACCTCACAACCAATGAACTACTCATGAACATCCCATTGTCTGTGTAATATATAGCATTTTGTCTGTTTTTTCAGAGCAGTGTGTTAGCAGCCTGACAACAGGACTCCACTTACCTGTTGAAGACATTTTCACTGAAGGCATACTTCTCTAGCCTCCCAAGAGGAGTTAGGTTGTCTTGTCCTGCATCGAGGAAGGCTGTGATGCGGATGCCATCGCACTCTGAACCATAATCATCGAACCCAACTGCGGGATGGAAATAAAAATAATTTTATAGTCTCACAACTTTTGGAACCATCTCTGAAACACACAGCTGGTGCTACAAAAACAAAACATTTTAACGAGGACTAACAGATGCACCACAGTAGTCAGTGCCATGTTGAATACACTGAGTCAGACCAAATGTCAAGAATTAGAACTCTGAATGTGTGAATACAGCAGAAAGGCTCATGTCAAACTGAATGTTCCATTTAATGTTCCAGCCACAAATACACATTGGCTGTGCAGTTGGATATAAACAGTGTTTCATCACTCTAGCTAATGCAGACAAGAGGGGCTGTTGGTCTGTATAACAGCTAATAATAGCGTCGCGTAAAACCTTGAAATACTGTTGACAGCTTTAAATTTCACATGGGTGAAAGGGGTTGCCACATAAATATGACACTTCTATGAACCTCCCGGCTGGAGGGAAGGAAAACAAATTTACACATGTGTCTATAAACCACAAATCGAGTATTTGTTTAAATGTTTAAAAACCAGGGGTACTCACAGTCATCCAAATCGTCATGGCCATCTTCAAAGTATAAAGATAGACCTGCAAGGTAAAGGCAATTAGAGGGGGAAATCCTTGGTGGGAAACATGTCATCAACATACCATCACTGTATACACCACTCCCCCTACAAAATCAAAGGAACACTGAGTTAACAGGTTCACAGGCAGACTAGTACGAAGAAGGAACAAAGGGACATTAAATCACTGTGTGATCTCGCTCAATTATCACTCTGCAAAACTGAAACTTTGTCCACTGACATGGCAACATCGGTGTAGTGACATGTAGGAGGAAGAGAAAGAAACAAACCAGCAAATATAAAACGTGCCATTTTCCCTGATCCCACATTTATTTGTCTGATTTGATCTGCTTTAAAATTACAAGTGATTTCTCCGTTCAATACGGTGGTGTAAATCAAAGAGTTGTGTGCATATCACTGATTTTGAAGCTGGACTCCACAGCATTAATATGACTGAATGCTTATAAAGTCATTGATAATTTTAGTGTATGTATGACCAACTTTAATTTCCACGAAGGTGGTATTCACCTGAAGAAAACCTGCAATGGGTCAAAATATTGGTCATAAAAACTGATGGAAGCCCTGGTTTCAGTTCGGAGGTACCCTATCCATGCATCTTCTCTATGCTTTTTGCAGACATAATATACTTTATTCCCTCAGGTGCAATTAACACTTTTAATCTAATTTCCCTCACTTTTTGAAGCCATTTAGGTCACAATACTCTTTGAGGCTTATATGTATGTTTGGTGAACATAAAGTACAATTGTTTCCCTTTAACTTGTGTTGTTGTTTTTTGAATATAGTATAAGCTCATAAGGTATTTAGTACTATACTTTCCCTTTTTAAGTTACTTATCTATACTATGCATCTGTGCTTGCATTTCTGCAACTAAGACACTTCAATTCACCTACATAAGATCAATTAAGTAGGTCATATCTACGCCCAAGAACAATTTATTTCCTCTTATTTGCGATCATTACACACCAGCCATGGATATAGGGCAATAAACCAGGGCAGGGTAGCCAAAAGAAAAGCCCAGAAAGCGGTCCAAGAAGGAGCAGCATGTGCTGAGACGGCTAATGCCAGTGTTTACAGCTGGGCAGGCAAGAGAATGTGCTCCAGTATAAAAACAACTCCAGCCTCTCAAAGACACATTAAATGCGGTGTTTAGTATGTGAAGTAAATAACCACACGACTGGTTAAACAACAGTCCCAAAAGCATGTGGGCAAAGAACAACATCTCCCCTTTGTTATGGTATAAAGGAGGATTTGGTCAGCTTATGGCTGAAAATGACTTTAGCGACTCGGCTAACGTTAGCTAGGTCAACTCGCTAGCCTCTGCTATGACAACACTTCGATAATAAACGCGGCTTTAAACATGCGATATGGTCAAACTACAGAAAAGAGTGGTGAGTTAGAAACCCATCTACACGTACGGAGTACTTATACGCTTAAATTCAGCCCCCAAAGTCACACATTTCGATACCCCTGAGCAGTGGCTTTCGTAAGCTAGCTTGCTTGCTAGTAGTGCTAAGTTTGCTAACATGGCTTGTCCAGCCCTTTCGCTTGACTTGACTTAGCCTGGGAATACAATAAATGTAGCACAATGGGAGCCGCTATATTATGTATTAGGAAATGCCACGACGCCGCTTTATAAGCGCAAACACAGCGTCAAAGTACAAGAGGAAACACTGTTTTAAAAGTGCCATTACCTGCCATCTTGAGTATCGGCTCGGCTCTGCGGGCTGCCGTCCCGTGTGGGCTGTCACCACCGCACAGCTGTCACTCAAACAACGCAGCAAACTACTTCCTGAAAGTACTTCCTGATGCCAGTAATCACCGGTAGAGATTTTAAACAACTAGCTCAAACCGATGACCGTCTCCCAGCTTGGCTACAACTCGACATAACTGCGCATAAATACAGCCTGTGGGCTTTGTGTACCTCCAAACAAAAAAGAGCCGAAAACAGTCACGTGACCGCTCGCCGTAGTTCAAGATGGAGACTGAGCGACTCGGTAGCTTCACGGTTAGCTAGCTAGCTGTTTACAATAACCACAATATGGCAAATACGACGGACTACCGGGCGTTTTAACGCTAACAGCGAGAGTTGTAACCCGACCTGAGATGTGTATTTGGCAGCTGTGGACCACGGTGATGTGAAGTCGCTTGTAAACACAAGACCACCTGAAGAATATTCAAGATAAAGAGGCAGCCAGAGGAGGAAACTGTCAATGATCATCACCACAAACTCATTTTGAAAGAGAGTGAGAGAGAGAGAGAGGGGGGATCGATATGGCGCTTAGAGAGTTAAAAGTTTGTCTCCTGGGGGTAAGTCATCGTTGATGTCTATCTGGACATGCATGTTTGTAGTCTGTAGCTGAGCCACACCAACCCTCCATCTGACCTCAGCATACTGATGCACAGATGTGTTGACATGAGTTAAATGTGTTGATACCTGTGATCAGGTTGGTGACAACACATACATGTTATCTTAAATACACCTGCTGTCATTATTGTGCTTGGAGCAACATTTCTGCATGTCTAAAATCAATGTTACAACAGTTTATAGTTCTTCTACCAGTATCCTATGAGCATAATCCTGAAGTTCCTCTTTATCATTTACTAATACGATTAATCGTTTAGCTGATCAATACAAAGTGAATCTACAATACTGATAATCGATTAATTGTCAGAATGCCAAACATTACCTTGTTCCTGGTGTTCAGATCTTAGGATTTGCAGATTTGTATAATTTAAGGCATTAAAAGTTGTCATCTGAGGCCACTAGCATTGAGTGATGGGCATTTTTCCCTATATTTGACATTTTACAAACTAAAATTATTCATCAAACATTTCAGAGATTGGAAAACATTACATATCCCAATCCCAATAATCATCAAAATATTCTGAAAACTTTCAAATGAAAGCTAAAATCACGCTAAAACATACTGGATTCCCTTTAACCATACATTGTTGTGTGTGAAAACAATCAAATAATCTTAAATAAGTAATCATAAATCATAATAATGGATGAGTTATATTAATATGACATTTACACACATCCCATTTAACTTGTTTCTGTGGGGGATAAAATGTTATAAGCCATGATTACAGGCTTAGACAATTTAAAATAAATCAGACATGTAAAGATAGTCACCCGATTCACAACTATCCCAATAAAGAAGTTTCACCACGGTTAACTTATGGTGAGGTTTTATATTTGCGATCTGCGATAACATCTTTTACGATCCCATCCCTAGTTTCAAGCCCTAATCCTTATGTAACATTCCCAAATAAAATGACTGCAGTCACTATTTTCATGAATTCGTCACAGGAACAATATTCATCCCTGTCTAGACTGCTTACAAAAACAGCAAAAGCTATAATTTCCCCGACCAATGTCTCACTAATACATCCCTGCAGAATCGTTCCCACTTCTTATATTACACTTATACTGTAAGCTGATCTGGTCACGTTTTAACTATCACAGAGTAACGGGCACAAACAGGAAGGAAGATGGGCATGTCGCCAGAGAGTTTGTTTTTATAGTTTATTGTGTATACATCTAGGAGTTGTTTCTGGCCGTGTTTGGAAAGTATCCTCTTTATTTTGTCTCTGCAGGACACTGGTGTTGGGAAGTCGAGTATTGTTTGGAGATTTGTGGAGGACAGCTTTGACCCAAACATCAACCCAACAATTGGGTAAGTCCCGGCTGTCGCCCACAGTAGCACTCGTGTTTATTACCTGTTTCAGTGGTTTGTGTTTAGGCTTGTTTTAGGACATACTCATGTCGTCAGGTAGTTTCTGTCAGTTACTTTATGAGTTAATTCATTCCAATTACAGCTGGTAGATTTTTTAAAAGCAATTGTTCAGCAACAATTTGGATACTTAATTAATTCTTTAAATCACTTTTTCAAGCAAAAATCCCAAATGTTCTCTGGTTCCAGCTTCTCACATGTGACGAGTTGTTAAGTTTTTCTTTATGATGATAAACTGAATATCTTTGGGATTTGGACTGTTAATTTTACAAAACAAAGCAATTTCAATACATCCTGTTGGGCTTTGGGGAACTGCGACAGGCATGTGTCTTTTACTGTGACTGCACTCTGACACTTAGGGATGGGACGATATAAGATTTAATCACAAATCGAGATAAAAAAGTTTGTTTCTTAACATAATTCAAGATGATTTTATATGGTTTTTGAACCATTTAAAGAATTTTAAGCCATATTTAGATGATACTTGGGACAATATCTTGATTTGTAATTATTTTGACTAGAATAATTGTGACTTTAAATTTTCGTGTCGTCCCATAGCTGACACTCTACAGATCAATCATTGAATTGATTAATTCAGACAATAATTGACAGGTTAGTCAGAATAACAGTTAGCAGTCATTTCATTAAAGTATTAATTAGGGCTGTGGGTCAACACAAATAAACACATTTAAGACAACACTTTGTGACTTGTGAGAGGAATCTGTCATCACGTTCGACATTTTATAGACAATGTGATCAGTAGTAGATTACGGTCATTCTAGAGCCCGATCAATACATATCAGCATTGCCAATATTATTAACCAGTGTTAGCTTATCCCAGATAGATCTGTGCCAGTGTGTCGACCAATGGGAAAAAAAAAGAAAAAAGATATTACAGTGAAAATGCCGGACATGTCAGAAGTGAATCACAAACAGCTTTGCTATTACAGTGAAAAATTTATTTCTCAATGGTGATTTATCTGTAGATTATTGGCAGGTGTATACAAAGTCGGAATGCTTTTTATAATCTAAACCAGATGTTGAAAATGCCTCAACAATATGTTCAGAATCAAATTGATGTCTTTTGAAATGTTTTACATGTGGGACATTATTGTTGTCTGAAGCTGGAAATGTGAGAAATCTTCAAACTTCTGAGATTTTAAATGAACATGAGTGTTTTCTCACGGTATGAGTTGAGATAAAAATGGTAATCTTTAGTTCAGTACTATTATTTGTCTATATTTTGAAAAAAAATAAAAAGTAATATTTTTGTAATGTATCTTAGTTTATTAATCATGCAACCTTTTCTCTTCACCAGAGCATCCTTCATGACTAAGACAGTGCAATACCAAAACGAGCTGCACAAGTTCCTGATCTGGGACACGGCAGGACAGGAGCGGGTCAGTAACATCCGCCGAGGGTTTGGCCTTGCCTTTTATTTTTTCGGATCGATTCATGTGTGTTTTGGCTTTGAGGGGACAGACCGCGACGGCAAAGCTCACCAGTTTGACTTTGCATATTCAAAAATCATCTAAATCTTCCCATGTGGCCGTTGAGGAAGTGAGAGAGCTCCCCACACGTGCATGTACCACTCCCTGAATGAGCCCGGGGGGAAAGTGAAGGGTGCAGTTATCCCTTACTCCTGATAGGGGGCAATATTGACCTTCTCTAGGTGGAGTTTTACCTCCCTCACAATAACCTCCTTATTTTAGTGCTCTTAGGACTCCCCTTTTCCATAGTTTAAGTGATGTGTGCGGTGTAACGGATTTACATTCTTTAGATCGGTGAGTGGCGTCTGTTTAGTTTGGTAAAAACAATCAGCACGTCCGTCAGGATTCGTCCTTTCGGTCACCTCTAATCTTTGTCCTGCCTCTCACTCCTCCTTCCTTATTGCATTCATACATTTTGAGACACAGATAAAGGAGTGTCATTGCTTTCCTTTTGTGGTATTTCCTGTTGCATGCATGTCTGAAATGTTTTGTTTGTTGATATCTATCATGTCCTGATGCCGCTTCTTATGCAATCCACACCCCTGTGTGTCCAGAGAGACTACTTGCAATTCCTAAACACCCACACAAAGTTTAAGACTGAAACTGATACAGATGATATGCGAGAAAAGAAACCGGATTCAGTTTTTGCATTCGAGCCTTGTAGCGTAAGGAACTACTTTCTCTTTTGACTCACACCCTGCATCCAGCATTTCTCCGCATGAGCTTTCCACATCGCTTCCCCTTTTCTGCCCTTCTCTTTTCCACGAGCACAATCCCCTGTTGTCGTAGTGTCTGATCCCCGCTGCTGTCCTCTCCAGAGAGGTGAGATAAGATGCTGCCGGTCTTTTATCCTCCTCACCCCCGGGGGCCTTGGCTTCTTCACTGCCCCGAGGGGACATCAATGCAGCCCCGTTTAAGATAAGATTGAGAGGATGAAACCCAAGCTGTCTCAGCCCACCGGCGTGTGCTGCTACTGTGTCTTATCTAAGAGTCGCTGCAACTCAACGTGTCCTCTTTCACCCCCCCTTTGTGTTTCATTCTGTGGAATATTTCTTTTCATTTCTTCTCTTGGCAATATTCTATTTTTCTTTTATATTCTTTTCCATTTTCTCTGCCTTTACGCATCCCACAAATCCACGTTTTCACTCCCATGTGGTCTCTCGCTTTCCCAAGAGGTTCACATATTTGCGAGGAAAAAGTAACAACATTCCTCTGGTAGGTTTTGAATGTGTCTGTGTTTTCATACAAAGCTGCTGTGGTATTTTGAAGCCCTTTCATGGCTTGTTTTCTAACTTCTGCGGGGCTTTGGCCGCTCAAAATCTGTTGAGTTCAGAAAGGGGAACACAAAGCCCGCCAATGCACATGGAAGGAGGGAGTAGAGTGAAAAGGAAAGCTGTGTGATTTCCACAATCCATACCTCGAGACCAGATGAGGCCTTACATCTGAGCCCAGCTGTCAACAGCCCATTGAGGCCTCCCCGTTTGACTGTTCCCTCTCAAAACAAGCAAGAGGAACCCTGCATCCAAAAGGAAAAGGAGGGTTCCTTTCATTATGCACCTAGCTTGTGGTTTCAGCAATTAATCTGCACTCGCAGGGCATCACTGGGGCTGTTTTCTGGGCTGCTGTGTGGCCAGACGTCTGGCCTCGCTGTGATTGCTCTTTGGGTTAAGGCACAGATAGACCACACAGGACTAGTGGTGGTGCGGCCGAACACTAGCCAATGAAACAGACAGCACTCTCCTCAGTGCCTCTGCCAAATATCCCAAGTTGGATTCCCGTTGGCGGACTTGGGGCCAGTAACAACTATAATTATGTGGAATGTGTGCTTTCCTGAGGTAACAGTGTCACTCCAAGATGGATAGTTTATTCCATCGTATTGTAAAGGAAAATAAAATTGGCGGGAAGGCAGGGTCATTCCAAGTGAAGGTCGTTTTCTGACACGGGTTGTTTCTTTTAAAATAAATACCATTAGTTAATACGTGACACATGGTTTCATGAGACTGTTAAAAGGCCCGGTCCAGTGTGAATTGCAAGAGGGCATAAAAGGAGGCAGAGGTTTGAAGAGGGAATATAACCAGTTTTTAACCTTCATATCCTTAGATTTACTGTAGGTTTGTTTTCCAAACAAGAGGCTACTGCTCACATTGCAACTGAACCGAGATCAAGAACTAATAGTTTGGTGAGTTAAATTGATTCATAATACACTTTTATGTTGAGGTGCTTTCAGTTGCGGTCGGATGTGATGAACAGCCAGCCAGGTGTAAGTTCTACTAGGGATCTACAACAAGTTGATTTAATTTGCTCCTGGAAAAAATCGTTGATTAAACTTATTATGATTGTCAGTTTTGCTGTAAAAAAAAAATATGAGCATTCGTTCCTAATCTTAATAATGCTGATTAGCTTTTGCATCCAAGTTGTAATGTACACAGTATTTTTCAGACTATGTTTAACCCATAGGTTAAAGTGTGCTCAGTTGTACTCAAAGGTTGTTTTTTTTTTTTTTACTCTTAGATTAGTCGAAGTTGAAAGGGACATTCATAATTTTTTGCATATTAGTTTAGCGTATTAGAAGTGGTTTCCTGTAGAAGCTTTGCAAATAATTGGTCACAAGCCTCAGTACTAGAGAAGTCAAATTAAAAAGAAAACCTGATGATGGCCTTAAGGGGAACATAATTATCAGAACCAAATTAAAAGAAAATCCATTCAGTAGTTGCTGAGAAAAACTTGTCCCTGTGGGAGAGCCTGTTTTGTAAAAGATGAAACTGATTTTCCTATTCTGATTTCCTCACACAGGCTATATGTTACACATTTCTTGGCATTCCAACACAATAGCCACTGAGGTGTTTCATCAATGCCACTAACATGGCTGAAAAACAATGTGTTTTTAAAATAGCAGCATAATGACAGCAGGCTAATTGTTGGAGGGCTGGTTTCAGTGAGCATTGGAAAGTATTTTACCAGAAAAATACCAGAACCTGGCAAAAAGAAGAACCCCCCCCCCCCCCCCCCCCCCCCAGCCTCCCAGTCAGCTCTCTGGGATTTAGAAATGCACATGTTGTTTTGATTAAGCAGGACTCCGAGATCTGTTGGGTGAAGATCAAATGTATAGTCTTCCATAAATATCAAAACGCTAACAGCCTTTGACACATTCTGCTCATCTTTCTCTTAATGGCTACCACATGTGTGAGGTACTGGTGGAAAGACTTGCCATACTTCTATTTTAGATAAAGCCACTTGGCTTGTAGGCTCATAACACTGGGCCTTTGGTTTAGTAATATGGTGTATTTTTGCTCATTTTAAACTCTGTCTGTTTGTAACAGTCTGTATTATTGAGCCTAATGAAGCTCACAGTGATATAACCGCTGTGTGCCTGTGTAACAGATTAGCTTTAGTTCATGTAAAGCCGAGACACTGTTTCTTGATCTTTATGTGGTGTGAAAATGCATAATTGTACAATTATACAGCAATGATATTTTTAGTGCTCTTTTCATCTCCAAATATGCGAAATTGGAGGGAAATCAAGGTAAACAGTCTTCAAAGATGAGCCGGGATTTATCGTCTCTGAAGAAGACCGTTCAAATTCTTGGTCTTTACTTTGATCATCATGTTCTGTTTCGCAGGGTTTCATAGCTGTATTCGAACTTAATGATGCCAGTATATCATACATTCTAGTTTAGGCTGAGGTGAAGGTCATTCAGAGGCCTCCTCCCTGTCCAACAGCATCTTCATTGCTTACCTTTTCTGTTTTCCCACAGTTTCGTGCTCTAGCACCAATGTACTACAGAGGTTCAGCTGCGGCCATCATTGTTTATGACATCACTAAAGAGGTATTTACTTTTTCTCCTAATCCAACTAAATGTGGCTCTTATCCTTTAAACTTTCACGGGAGATATGAGTTTGTCTGCAGAATAGCATGTCCTTACCCTTCATCATCAGGAATCCTTCCAAACACTGAAGAACTGGGTGAAGGAGCTGCGACAGCACGGTCCTCCGAACATCGTGGTCGCCATTGCTGGCAACAAATGTGACCTGTCAGACGCCAGGTGAACCTGAGTTAGAGATAAAACTGCATGTGTGAACAATGCTGATGTTAATAATGGGATTTTAGATGTCTGGTGCAGATGGATAGAAAAAGTTCTTGTAAGGTAATATTATGACCTTTTAGCATCGGAGTGATATTTGATGTTTGGCTTGGAACAATAATTGTAATTTATTGTGTGAGGAGCTTAAGTGCATTCAGCTCACTGAGGAGGAATATTGGCTCCCACACTGATTACATTTCTAGCAGCAAACCGGTGGATTAAATGGTCTTTCATATTGACATAGCTGAGGAGTAGCTAAAGATATATTGTTGTTACTCTGTACAAAATTGAAAAATCTCCCAGACTCGGATACACTTACACTTTCGGTAGCAAAATCGTCCATACATTTGTGAAATCTTCCCTTATAACAGCTTCAGAGCTGCATTTGATAGTTATCAGTTAATGCGTGAAATTGTAGACTCTGTTTGCATATTGCGACATCATAATAATTTTGACATACCTCTTGTATTTACAGGGAAGTGCCAGAGAAGGATGCCAAGGACTACGCTGACTCCATCCATGCCATCTTTGTAGAAACCAGTGCCAAGAATGCCATTAACATCAACGAGGTGTTTATAGAGATAAGTGAGTGTGTTTTCTTGAGCATTCATTGCCATTCGCCTTTACACCCTCAGGTTCCCATTAAGATGTGGCAAATTAAGCTTTGTGCAGCATTAAGATAGTAATCTTGTCTCCCTTTGTGCTTAAAAGCAACAAAGTTGTCTGTTAGAGGAACCGTTTCCAAATATTTCCAGAGTGTTATTAGTCTCTGTGTTTGGATCAGACCTCTGACAGCGACGAGCTTGGTAGGAATAAGTTGAAGATAATGTCTGTGGGAGTAAAACAGAATCCACTTAATCAGGTCGTCTTGACACTTACGTTCGAGATAAATTTGCAGAGAGGAAGCAGCTGATTCAATTCTAAATGGCAACCAATAGGCTAGAGATAAAAAGAGATCTACTCAATAGCTGTGTGTATGTGGTGTGTTCATACAGGCGCAGAGACGAAGCGTGCACACGTCTTTTTGATAAACTGAAAACTTGAATCACAGCCAATGCTGGATGTATTGTATCATTTAATCATGTTTGTAGGACATAGGTGGGTTTCCACAGTATGTATAGTAATATATCCTTGTATATTCTAATCTTTAAAGTAGTTTTGCAGGTATTATACAAGAGAGTCAACATACTTTACTGTAATAAAAATGTAACTTTAAAGTCCAAGTGTTAATTGAAGCTCACAAAAAGTTTGTCATGATCATATTACTTGTGTCTTTTACTGTTCTGTCGCTGTCAGAGTTAATGAAATGAAAGCTGACTTCTGGTAACCTGTGTGTCTTTTAAAGGTAAGCGCATCCCCATTGTAGACGCAGCAGGAGCGACTTCAGGAAAAGGTTTCAAACTGGGACGGCAGGCCTCAGAGTCTCGCAGGACGTGCTGCTGATGATGCCGGTGACTGTCCCCACATGACCCGTGACCTGACCTTTGCTCACCCTCTGTGTCCCCGGCCTGCTTTAGCGTACAGACTCCACAGAAAAACACCATTCTATCAGTGATACCGGGCCGCAGCGTTGCAGAACTGACGGCCGTAGCAAATCGTTTTCTACAACAGCAAATCATCATATCGTCTTAGAATTGCTGACAGGAGTAATACTTCAAGTTTGCTGAGCTTTGACAGAAATGCCTGCATGAGTACATTGATGTGTAAGTGAAGATCCCCTATTCATGTCATTTGCTTGCTTCTATTATGGACATCAACCTCTGTTTGGTGTATTATAGCCAGAGGTTCATCAGAGGAACTGAACAGCTACAGATTCATGGTTTCAGAAGTCGTTTGTACACAAATCTATTATCTTTCAACCAAAACATGGACTGAAAATGGTAAATCTCACCAAATTTATTTTGATAGTACTTAAGTTATTGCCTTTTTGTTTGTTTGGGAGATCTCTCCTCAAACATTATCAACTTTTTATGAAGGATCCATTTATACTGTCAATGTGTGTAATCACTTATTTGTCATAACATTTCATGAAGGAAATTATGGTAGTTATGGTATCAAACGCTCATTCTCTTAATTTTCAGTTTCTGCTTTTTGGAAGGATATTTAAAAAGTCGGTAATTCACAGTCTAGCCAGAAGGACTGTGCTTACTAAATTTACATTTTATTGTGTGATTGCTGTTTTCATCAAGATGTTTTTTTGAGGCAAGACACCCAGTGGGTGTTTTGATGTTAATTGCAATCACACGGTAAACATGCAGAAATGAAAGGTGTGTGGGAGCCTACTTCCTTTTACATCAAAGGAGTATTTGGACATTTTAGGAAATGTGCTTATTTGCATTGTTGCCGAGGTCGAGATGAGGATAGCGATACCATTAGAACTGGCAGCGGGTTAGATTTCACTAATTAACATTAATTAATGTCTTTGCTGTTTGGCGAAAAAAAAAAAAAAATTCAGTTATTTTAAACGAACGTTTTTTAGTCTACATGACATTTCTGGAGCCTCACAGCAAAAACAGATTTGCAGCATTCTCCTAAAAAAACTGAAGTAAATGGGGACTTGTTTTGAAAGTGAAAAAACAAAAACAACTGAAAAACACTTAAAATGACTCCATACAGCTCTAGAGGCCCCAAGATCCGGACGTGATTTGAAAAGACGTTATTCACACGCTTGTTGCGTGGTCAACCTCACACACCTCCCTCAGACTGGAGACTTCCGAAGACTTGGATTACGGCAGTGCCATTTCCCAACCTACTTAATTTATTTAGGAGAATGCTGCAACACTGTTTTGCTGTGAAGCTCCAGAAATGTTTTGTGGACTTTTTAAACTTCACCTGACTTTCTATCGGCATGGGAGTCGATAGATTATGACAGAATCTTCATTTATGGGTGACCTTGTCCTTTAATGGACGACAGTCATGAGTGAAAGTATACAGTATATCCCAAAAAAAACTATTCCTTTAATTCTCTACCTTGTTTGTTGGGATAATTTAAACATCGCTTACACCTGAGAGTGATAACAAACTGTTGTAAAACCTCGTCTCTGTGATGAGAACAACTGTACAGTCCACATCTTCCAATGATGGTGCCTTAATCAGGGCTGAAAATGCTGAGTCAACGAGTTTATCATAATATGGTAAAACTCCCAGCTGCCCCACGTTCTACGTCGTCCGTTGTAATTACTGAGAAAGTATTAACTGAATCCTGAATATGAAGTTGCCCACAGTGCACACAGTATACTGCACAGTTGTCTCACATTATTACTTCAGCTTTATAATTCTCTAATCTTCTGTAATGCTACTTTATGGAGGAGAGGCTGATATTTGGGAGGTCTTGCCAAATTCTTTAATTGTCCCATAAACATTTTTCCTCTTTCCTTTTCTTTCACATAATCAGCGCTGGCTCACACACACACGCAATGTTGTTTTACTACCTGGCCTGCGATGAAAACAGCTAGGTCTGGAAACTAGACGTCGTTCAGAGTAAGCTCAGATTTTAGAGCATAAGATTTTTTTTTCCCGTTGCAGAACGTCAAAGGTGCAGAATCAGACGTGGCACTGTGTCGACATGCTGACCCCTTGATGAACCGTAGTCTCCATTCTGCTCTGAATTACTGTATGTGCTTTGCTCCAAGGTCTGCTTTCTGATTTTCCTTTCTCCCAACATTTTTTTTACCTTAGTTCCTCTAAATTCCAGGCACTTGCTGTAGGTCCAGCTTTCAATTTGTTTTAAACAAATATGGCGCAGTATACCACAGCTTTCTATACCACAGCTTTTACTGTGCTCCGTCTTCCTTTGACATTCATGAAAGTCCTGCTTTTACAGTGGTTTTATTTACCTCTTATATCAACCTAATTGGATTTTAGTAGCAGTTGACTCATGAGCCCCACAGACTTATTAATTCTGTGTAATTTCATGCTTGTCTGTGTCTCTTGAGTCCTGTAGCCCCAAAACTTCTTTGCAAACTTGCCAAAAAATACAGATGTGGGCTGAGTTAGATACATTTGGGCCGTGTGCTTTTTCTGTCACTTTATTTACCCTTAAGCATCGGAAATGCTATCTGTTTTTGATGAGATGTGTGCTAAGCAGTGCTGCCTATTTCTTCAGGATGTTTCTTGAGAGTGCAATAAGTGTTAATATGACAAAGGTAAAATGTGACCAAATCTGAGAAAGCAGTTACAGAGTGACAGCAGAGCACGCACTCGTACAAAACTGTGATCTCATTCCCCTTCGGTCTCCAGCAGATGATGGTTCGTATTGACCTCGTTTCGTGCTGATTTGATGACAGTTCTGCTCATGTGTATTTGATCAAATGAGCAGCCGGATAAGGCGAACCGAATCCAATAAAAACCAGAGTGGCATTCTAGGTCAAAACTTAAACTTGAGATGGATTGTGATTCACGCTGCTCTCTTTGAAAAACGCTAACTCTAGCTCGTATTTAACGCGGCTTCAGCAATTATATCAAAAAGGGACTCACTCTGGTACTCTGAAAAGCTGCACTTTTACCTTTTGTATTATTTGGCCTTTATTACTAACTAACACACTGTCTGCTGTCTGTTATTAACTCTGTGAAATAACATCCTAGTAGAGGCATCAGACGTCCTAATGTCCCTTCTTGGTGTTATTTCAGGTTTTGACCGTTTGCTCGGCTCTTATTGCGGCGAAGAACGTGGTGCCAAATAATGTCGCCATTTTACTACACCACGCATAATTAACCTTTTTTTTTTTTATTGTCTGTGTAATATGGTGATTTAAAGTGCTATTCACATAAATGCTTAACAATATTTGAAGTTTGATGATGACACGTTTTGTTTTATTTCCCTCATTTGAAAACCGTTGGCATGGATAGAGTTTGTATGCCAGTTTTGCATTGAAAAATATCAATAGTCTTGGGCTGGCCCTGGGAATGTGATTAATCTATATTATGTATATTTTTCAGTGTAGATATATACCATCAAATTGCACACAAATCAATATCTATATTCTATTCTAAGCCAGTTGTGTGACCGCAATAGACTTGTACACCATTTGCAGTAATTCCATCAACATTGTAGTTACCATATTTAGCTTTTTACTATGTTTCATATTGATTGTAACAAATGCCTGAAAACACTTGTTTGCAGTGTATTTCCAAATGTGTAAAAAAAAAAGGGAATTGTCAATTTGTTTACTAATAAAAGATTGACAAAATATTTTTTCCCCTCCTGTGGTGTGTGTGTGTGTGTTTGAGAGAGAGAGAGGGGAAGAGTGAGTGTGTAAATTCTCATGCAACCTCTTTGTGTGAAGTTTCTCACTCCCTTGTGTCCCAGAGGAGATGTCTGCATTAATGTGTTCCTTGGGGATAAAGTGACAATGTTGTTAGCGATTGGTTGTGTTGTTCAGTTGGCAGCCTGCCGCCTGGCTATATATACAAATATGACACTTGAGATACATGTTTGACTGGCAGAGGTCTTTTCACTGCACCCTGAATAGTGCTGAGAGAGCAGAACACTTATTCAACAACCTTTCTATCCTGTACTGAACCTAAGTAGGTCTACAGCTAAAATTATCCAGTGGTAGAACAGTTTGTGAATGTTTGTTGTTCCAATTACAACTGTCCTTGCAAAGCATGTCTTAACAACTATCTGATTAGTGGAAAACATGAATGAAATGACTGTAAGTGATCACACCTGTAATCAATAAAGGTGCACTATGTAAGAATTTTAGTTTCAAACTTTCAATAATTGATAAGCAAACTCCAGCAAACTGTCTGACCTGATCTATTTGTGACATTTATTCTAGTTACCAAAAGTCGCAGATCCATTTATTTTTGTTAAGTTTTCTTCGCAGCTTTCAGTCCACTCGTCCCTCTCCTGCACACCTGGCTCTGGATTAAATTAGCAAATTATGTTTACTGTTTAGTTTCAAGCATTAAAAAATTGGAAAGCTAAAATGATTAGCAGAATGTGTTGGAATATCAGTATACCTCCACCCACCAGGCCTGAAATCCTCCTCCTGGCAGTCCAAAGCTCCTGTGTTAGTGTGTCAACAACACCAACACTCCTCCACTGCTTCCACCTTCCAGTTTAGGCTGCTAACTGCATGGCCGATTTAGCTATCAAGCTAACAGCTGCTACAGTTAGTGGCAATAAGTGGTTATTCTGGTAATATGCTGACCCTGTTTGTTTGGAATTCGACTTAGATAGATGGCGAATATTTTATTGTAACTTTAACTGCTCATACTTCTAAGATATCGGTATATTATTATTGGAGCATTACAGAAAATTGGAACCTGTATAAAGTGGGAGAAAATAAAGGCTAACTTGACATGTGAAAATTAAACTGATTTATGAAATTAATTAAAGGTACATCATAATACTGGTGCAGTTCCAATTACTCAATTTGCCATCAAGCTGCTTTCTATCCAGGAAAGCATGAGAGTGTTCCACAATGTCTTACTCTGCGCTGTTGCCATACCTCCAGCCAGTAAAACACAGGTGTGACTAATAACATTAATCATGAATGCATATCATATATCAGATGCTCAGGTGTGCTAGAGTGCTCGCAGTGTGCATACTGGCTCATTGATCCACCTAATTGGAATGGAGCCATCATTACTTTACACCTGTGTTTGTTCTGCTATATTAACTCAAGATATCCCGGTGAGATCATTCATAATGCACCAAAAAAAACAGATTATAATAATCTGAAATCATTTGGATTAATAGGAAAACAAACCGAGTATATGTAAGACCATTTTTAGGATTCATTTATGTTATCTTTTAGGTGCCCAAAAAGTGTTTATTTTTTCCCCTTAAAATAATATAAAATGTTACATTGAAACTCAAAAAAATATTTTTAAAAGAAAAAAGAAAAAATTCCAGTATTAGATTACATGTGATATTTTAATCAAATCTGGTTGTTAAATGGTTCTTATAGATTTACTATTACTTTTGGGATGTGAAGAAAAACAACTGTGTGTAGTGGGATACAAGTAGTTATGGAATGTAACTAAATACATTTTCTTACGTACTGTTCTAAAGTGCAAATATGACATGACATTGTGGAGGCTAATATTGTACCTTTACTCCACTACATTTATTTGCTAACTTTAGTTACTGGTTACTTTGCAGATTGCATGTGGCATCAAAGGCAATGTTGCACATCGGATGATTCCAGTGATCAGAAAAAACGATAATCCTCCAGGCTGATAATCAGCCCACCCATAGGTAGTCTTACTTTTCATATTCATGATATAGCCTACATTTTTCTTTGCCATAAAATTACTTTTGATCCTCAGGTACAATAAGGTAAGGGATCTTAGCACCTGATAAATAATACACGGTTAGTTTACCTGTAGCCTACATAAAGCCAACCAGAAGGGTTCTAAAAGCCTTTGCCGAATTCCCAGGTGTCACAAGGATGTTGTATTGTAATAAAAACTATTCACATGTAAAGAAAGTGGCATCCCTATTAAATTATTAATCATCTAGAGTCAAGTCAGCAAGTTTGCACCCTTCATAATTATTTCACACTCAGGTAGTAGAGTAGAAAACTTGCATGTTTCAGGCACCCTCTTTCACTTTAAGTTATAAAAACTGAGGTGGTGGCCCCACTATCCCTGGGTGCACCCTGGCATCACCTATCATCACCCTGTCACCCTCCCCGCTGGGTGGCTATGCAGAGGCAGTGACGTCACCAGGCTGCCTCTCAGTCCCTTCCTGCTGCATCACAACAGCCGTTAGTAGCTCGAGTAGCACCAGTGACCGGGGGGACAGGATATCCACAGCGAATTCATTGATAATATACCTCTATTGACGTTGCGACACTCAACAACATCCTTACACGGGGGTAGCCGACAGGAACTGGTTGCAGTGCGATAACCCCGCTCCAGCTGTTGGGATATGGCCAGGCCGGAACAGGTTCTGCTCTTGGAGCCTCAGCACGAACTGAAATTCCGAGGTAAGAGGGGAGGGCCCGGCTTGGACGGGAGGGGGGAGCTGCCTCTGCCTGCGGGGTTAGGAAGGGGGGGCAGGACAGTGTTACGGTAACCACACCGGAGAGAAGCCGCTCTTCACATTTCGACAATATCGCCCTCGTTTGAAGGGAATACGACTGCTCTGAAAGGACGGCAGGTCAACTGACAGCTCGGCAGCTAGCTAGCCAGCTAGCTGGGTAGCTAGCTGGATTAGCTTCCGACGGCTAGGCTAGCCAGGCCCTGTCACACATTTCTGCTGCAGCAAATGCTATTAGAACCGGTTAACGACTGCGAGACACGGAGCGTATGTCCACTGGGAAATAGCACTCGTAAAAAAATATGTGACAACGTAATCGGCTTTTAAATTTACAACCTTTCATTTCACATAAGCTGCAACATCCTTAGCAGGTGTAGCTAGCTAACACCAGCACGCTCTCTGATTGGCTGTCTCGCTCTGTTGGCCAGCCAGCTGTCATTTAATAACGTGACAGCTCACAGGACCAAATAACTGGGCAGCTTCTGCTGCTCAATATGTCTTAACTGCGGCTCATCAACATGCCCACCATCCTTATCGTTTGGGCTTTGCAGTCGCTCAGAGACATTTCAGTAAAACTCAGCATTTTGCTGCAAGATGTCACGTTGCTTTAGGCCCAAATAATGTTACATAAACGTATGGTTTTATTGTTTATGTTTTGCAACAGATAACAGAGATCCTGCCACAGTTTGCAGTATTGCACCTTGAGCCTTCAAGTAAGGTTCTTCATAGTTTCATATGTTTTTTAATTATTGAGAGAACACTAATCAGTAATGAGGTTTGGATATATGAGCTGTAGGTCTCCCAAATGCAAAACAAATGATGATGCTCAAAACACCCATCAGATCAAAACGAAATTCCAAGAACCAAACACGTAGAAATGTGCCACTGTTTACCCCAAAGGCCAGTGGGGTTCTTTGGAGTTGGATGAGCTTCAGCAAGTCACATACTTCGGCAAGTATGTGAACTGTAAGGTGGAAGTAACATATTGCTGGCCATCAACATTGCCTTATTTGTTGTTTTACTTTGATTATAGTGTAATGGCACATTATGCATGTATTCAACAGGTTAAGGTGTAGTTATGCTTGAGCCACCCATGTGTTGCAGATAGTAATTAAGTATATTGGAGGACCTGGATTGATGTAAATTGTCCACGATATAGGGAAATAATGAACAAAACAGAGGTTGTAGAGCTTGAGCGATAGTTGATTTTTGGGAGCGAGGCCAATATTGATATCAGGAAGGAATATAAGCAATCAACCCCTCATTTTTGGTTATCAAACTCATGTGACATATTAAGGTCCAAGGTTCATGTATTTGCCAGAACTGGGTTTTATGACAAAATGCCAATTGTAGTCTCTTTGTTGCTACACAAGACAAAAATGTTATCTTAATGGTGGGGTGCAGAAGATGAGTGAAGGAGTCTCACAGCCTGATGAAAGAAGACGGTCTTCAGTGTGGTGGTACAGCAGCAGATATTACTGTGTCTTTTGCCTGATGACAGCAGGGTGAAGAAGAGACTGTGACTTGGGTGGGTGTGACGGAGGAAGGAACGTTTACAGTGAAACAATAAACTTAGTTACCAGTTTAATACTAAAGTTACCCGGAATTAAATAATTATGAACTATTCCACTGTGTCTTTTTCTGCATTACAATCTAAAAAATAAAGTGTTTTAATATCAGCACATATTAATGGATCCTGGATTTTTTTTTTTCTCAATTATGCATGGATCTTTAGGGAGCTGACTCTATGAGTGATTGCAACTTTGTGTGGCTTCTATATCTGTTGAGCTTAAATTATAGTTAAGTAGTTCTGGGTGGTTTAACATTAAGGAATATTGAGTTTGATATTGGATTAGGTTTGATTGGATCAAAGGAAATTGTTGGGACTCGGTCGAAGTATGCGCTTTAATGAGTGCCATTCTAGTTCCTATCATCAACAAATGTCATGAAAAGACCCAAAAGGAGTAATGTGTTAGTCCATCTCTCAATACTCATACTGGGACCATTTTCATCCGAAGATTACATATCTGATGTGGCTGTGAGTATTAACAGGATCAAAAGACTGTGTTGGCTTGACTGAATATATATCACATTCATCATACTAAAGGAACATGCCATGCAGTATAACACGAATAAGCTATATCAAGCTTTGGCTACACAGGCAATTCTTATACTAATACGACGAATTTGTTGTTGGTTTTGCTGTTCTGATGAGATATGTTGACAATAAGTAAAACCAGAACACCACCAGCTTCATCCTTCAACTTATAACTTAGCATGAAGCAGACACACTGTTGCTATGGTTACCTATGCTTTAATACACCTTGTGCAATGATTTAGAACTGAGATAGAAGCGGTCCACAGATACCAGCCCATCAGCAGAAGTATGTTACATATGCCTATATCAAGTGTCCGATCAGATGTGTTGATGCATGCATGAGTGTTATCCAGACAGAAGGACCTATGTGCCTGCTCAGTATACTAGACGACACCACAAATCACATGCCAATGCTCAGGCTGCAAGTAATACATAGGCATGCAGTGTGACACTTCAGGAAATAGATAGTAGGTCTCTTAGTAGCAAGTTGTCAGACCTAGACTCAGGCCAACTGTTGGCCAAATACTTTAAAGTGTTAGAGACTGGACTTCGTCAGGGGTATTACTAACATATCTTTACAAAAAAAATCCCGGCTTCTCACTTTTTATCAGCTGTTCATAAAATCCAACCTTGAAAGACGACAGCTTCAAATATCAGCTCTTCATAATAGTTTTTAACTGCAGTTTGTGGTTATTGTGAATTGGACGCTATCCCGAGAAACTTTCAGGAAGTAGTAGATCAGGTGTACAGTAGTCGGTGGCGTGAGTCCCTTTCATTAACAGCCTTCAGAAGTCAAGCCAAGCCTGTGAGGGTCTGAATTTCCTCTCTGTCTTTGCTCAAAGGGGAAGGGAAGTGTCAGTTGCTTTGGATGTTTGTTGAGCTGAAACTTTAGCTTGAATCTGGTGTATGTGCTAATTCTGAAATAGCTCCAGGTTCTCATACACAGCAAGTGTGCCTCTCTAAACTCTGCAAAGGACCTGCTCACTGTAATAGCTACCATAGTGGCCTAATTTGTTATTTTGTAAGAAAACTATACATGATTAGAAGACTTGTCCTGGCTGGAGTTTTGGGGGTTTGTAATAGTAGCATAAATCACAGGTGAAAATCTAATTTGGATTACTGGAGGTTTTTCAAAAATGGCTCGGTTCAATGTCAACACTTTCATGAAGTCATAATGAGTTGTGTTTTTCCAGAGAATATTTACAGTGTCTCAAAATCTAAATCAACCAATACACATGTCTACTAATGTGCTGAAGGGTCACTAAATGTGATGTGTATGATATAAAGGGCAAAGTGACATTTCCTGCAAATAAGTTAAGACCTTTTTCAAAGCGATCGAATCATTTTCATTTATGTTTGTTATTACTGTAAAGTTCCAAAATGAAGTTTCTCCAAGTTGTCATTGATGTAAAGTGTGCGGTATTGGCACCCTGTTCGCTAAGTTTGGGAAGTCATACATTCATTCGTCACGGCCTCTCACTTGACTATGATTTAGCTGTGCTCTCGACAGAGGTGCTGGAAATACACAGGAGTGACTAACGTTTGCCAGTTAGCTCTCTGGATACATCGGGCGATGCAGTTTCTGGAGTCATTAAAGAAACTGTTGCCAGCAAAAACAGGAATAAATTAATGACATGTAACACTGTGGTTTTGTGAGGGAGCACTTAGGTAATACAAAATGAGATTTGTTGGAATTTAATTGGGGATATAAGTGAGCATGCACTGCCTACAATATGTGTAATGTGCTGATAATATCGAAGAAGACTCATTAGACTCTGGACCTCTCCAGGGTCCATGCATTAGCCAGATTAAGTTTGCACGTGTTGGTACTTTTCTTACTGTACTCATGAAAGAGGTCTCATATCCGAAAGATTTTCTGTTAATGTCATTACCACCAAAATGAAAAGAAAACCTTACACCAAAGAGGAAATTCAGTCACTTCATTCGTCACTTTAGAATGAAGCAAAGTGCGAGTTGATGCTTGCATTTGTGGCAGGTATTGAATGTGAGTGCAATAACTATGATTGCTGCCCACGTCTTATATTTTTTGCAGCAATTCAAACAGGTCTGGTGTTGTGCTCACGTGAAAAGCTCAAGCTCAATCCTCCATGCTTGCAACTGCTCAACGCTCGCTTGTCAAGTTGGCTTTTGAGACTTTGTGGTGGGGATAGTGGCAGACGTCTTCCCTTCTCTCCATGACTTTCATTAGACTGGAGTTGTCCGAAATATCAAACTGAAGAAAGATATATACTGATATATATCAGTTCTGAATATTGACACACACGATTTTCAAAGCTCTAATCTAAGAAAAAAAAAAATAATGTTCCTCAAAAAGTTTTAATATTTTATGTTTACTAAAGTCATTATACTGTTTTCTCCAAGTAAAGAAAAGTTCCATCTTGTTGTCATGTAATACCCTGTTTATATTTATCTATTAATCAATAATTAAAATGCCGTGCCCCAACACAGTACAAAAGTATTGTATTGAAGTTAAAATTTCCAGTACCGTGACAACACTGTATTAGACTCATGATCACAATAATAGCAAAGTATTTAGGTACATGATTAATGAAAGGGCCCCAATTCTTACCAAAGCTTTGAAGCTCTAAACAGTTGCGCTTATCACGCAGGTGTCGAGGGTGGCTGCTGCGTCTAGAGTGATCTAGAGATTTGGAGTCTCGCCTTTTTCTACCGCAACATGCGTGCGGTTTTCGGCAAAATACACCTGAAAATGACATGCAGACAGACATATCCACATCATACCAGCATTTCACAACAGTTTTAATGTCTGTATGTGTAAAATGTGTCACAGACTTGAAGACAATACACAAAACAGTTGAGGGGCAGTTTCTTTCATGGGTGCTATTTTTCATTTACTTTCACTTTCTCTTCCTCCCACCCTCTCTTTCCCCCCCTCCTGCTTTTCTCGCTCTTTCAAAGGAGTTGAAGGAATATCTTATTTTCATCTCTCTCATCTTATTAATTGATATTAATCAGAGGCAAACTCCATGTAAACAGGCAGGAGCCGTGCTGCAGCAGGAACGTAGCACATCTCAATACAAACACGCAAGTGAGCAGCGGCAGTTCAACAATCAGCCGCCACAGAGTACACGGGCATCCAGAGTGCCCAGCCTGTTATATTTATGATTAGCTGGGCCATGCAGGGTGATTGGTGGGTGAGTTGTTGGTTATTCCTATGCCTCTCCTATATTTCCCTTTTGTCACGTCCCCATTTCTCTGTACTCCCTCAGACTCAGACATTAGTCGAGGTCGAGAATTACCTTGACCACCATATAATTTAATGGCCAATAGAAATGATTAGTGACAAACTGGATGTGGCTGCTGTGCACCAAGGATTTTTCATAAGGTTAAGAACCAGTAAAAAGTGTCAAAACTAAATGAAACTAGCAATTTACCAGACAGTTAAAATACAAGTTGCTGATACATGTGTGAAAAAGAACAGAAACATACCTTCATAAAAATAACATGAAAAAAGTTATTGACTGGGCTTGCCCTGTAAAAACCAGATCTCTTGTTCAATTAACCTTCGCTCACCTTTAAATATGGCACAGTGTTATTTTTGCAGTTTTTGTTGTAAGGATTTTCTGCATTATTGACAAATGTGTGCAGCTAAATACATCTGGCCTCGTGAGAGCCTCAGAGAGATGTGGCCTGCATCGACAATGATAGCTGTAATTAGCTGAGGCCAAACTGCATCAGCTCCTCTGATCATGGTTGTGCAGTGGTAGGAGCCTGTGGTTTATAGATTTGTACATGCTGTTTACTCTTTACAGAACTTGGTAAATGGATATTAGAATTGATTCTCTTAATCAAGTGGACAGACGAGACATCGATAGTTGACTTCAATCATATCTGATGTTAAAAGTGAAAGAAATAACAGATGGTTTCTTGTGCATTCTTGACATAATAACAGATCAATTCTCACCAGGCTGTATCACTGAGATGTATCACATTAGGGTGTAATGTGAGAAACAGACTGGAATTCTTTTAACTTGCGGACAACTCCAAGTCAAACTTGCATTAGTTGCACTGGCAGTAAAACTCTGTTTATCCAAATGTCAGGTCAAATAAAGAAAATATGTGGCAGAAGGTCTAAAGCGCGGGCAGTGGATTGAATTTGTTATAATTAAAGTCACATCCAGTTAACATTTTAATGTGTTAACATACAGGTCACATTTTTAATAGGCTTTACCCACAGGCATTTCAGTCATCTAATTTATTTTAACCTTGGACCCAAATAAAGCCCAGATCAGCCTGTTTCTGCACAGTGTAAAGGTGTTTTACTGTGTTGAATATTCAGCAGAATTTCCTGAAATATAGTTCACAGGTGTTTCTACATGAATGTTGCCATATATTACAATATGCTTATCAAATGAAGCTCCCACTTCCTTGATTTGTCGGCGTGGAGACGTACTGTTTTCATTTTATATAAAGTGCTCCGTCTGATTCAGCTCTGCTGTTTATTTTTCTGTTTGTCAGTGTTCATTCAGACTGGTGCCTTTTCTGCAGCAGCAGATGATGGATTTGCATTTTGATGTATTTTGGTCGTTTTTCTCTAAAAGACTCTCATTTGCTTCGATTATGTCACTTTCATACGGCTCAGTTCGCACACATTAAAAGCTCCTTTGAGTTTATTTGCCAGTACTAGTTTTATTCTCCATCAGTCTGAGTACATGTGTCATTTTCTCCAACCATTTGGCGTTCAAACAATTCAACTGACTAATAGTATTTTGAAATTAATGTTTGTGGTGAGTGAGATCACAACTTCTTTTTGGCCAAGATCAAAATTAAAAGTTTGAATTGATATTCCTATGATTTGTTGCCATTTAATGGGACTGGTGCAGTTGCAAGTTTTGTCTCTGCCTTTTTTTATATATTTTTTTGCATCAACAGTCTTTGATAATCCTTTTTGCTTTTGCTGTCTGCTGAGGATGTTGTATAGCTTCTATAAAAGTGTATTTTATTAAAGAGAACTTAATGTTTTTAAAGTAATGAGTGTTTATCTTCTGTCTTCACAGGTCCATTCTCAGACGTGGTCACCACAAATCTCAAGCTCTCGAACCCGACAGACAGGAATGTGTGTTTCAAGGTGAAGACGACAGCGCCGCGCCGGTACTGTGTGCGGCCAAACAGTGGAATCATCGATGCAGGCACCTCAATCCACGTCTCAGGTAATGATTGAGAAAGTGAGATTGAGTTTGGGTCATTAAAGTTGCCTGAAAGTTAAGTTAATTCACTCAAGTTATATGTAGCTGCTACAGTGAAAAGATTAGTTGATTGCTGGTCAGACAAAATAGTGAACTTGAAGGTATAGTATCTGGTAAGGTGTGATAGATATGTGTTGTTTTTGTTGAGATACACTACATGGATGAAACTGAAAATCATAATTAATTTCACTCTTATTTCTGCATCAGTGACCCACAGTTTGAGTAAGTTTTTAATGAAGAAAAGTAAAAATTCCAACCTCTTAAATGTGAGTATTTGTATCTTGACAATCTCTCTAGTATCCTAAATGGGTTGGCTATTTGCATGACCACACATGCTACTCCTCTCCTGTTACCCTGCACTCCCTCGTCCTCTTAGCCCAGTCCCTCCTGGCAGGCCTCATACCCGGCCGTGCACTTCGAGGGAGACAGGTACAGGCTAGTGTTTCCACTCTGTGCCACCTCTGCCATTTACAGCCATAGACTCATTTTACAACCTCCCTGATCTGGTGTCAACAACTGCAAACTGTGTCACTGGGGCCTGCAGTCAGCGACAAATCAGCACAGTCTGCTCTGTCAGTTGCCATCTTTTTTAGCCCATATTGGGCTGAGAAAGGTCACAGGTTTGAGGCCCAAAAGGAGATTGCTTTTCTGAGAATGTAGTTAGGCAAATACATGGCATGGCTGGTATCAACTTTCTGTCCAATCTGTGTTCAGGGAGACCTTAGATTTGTTCCCTCTTTGTTTACTTAGAAGGAAAACAGGTGGTTTGGTTCAGATACTGTGTGCTTGAAACACAAATTAAGTTGCTGGTTTATTAAAGGCCCTGCGCACTGACAGTAAACTCTACGCTATGACTAAACTTGTTCATGTGATTTCAACTATCTTAGTTGACCTCTTCTCAGGAGAGGGTGTGTACAGTACCGATTGACATTTCTATGACTCCTAATGCACCTAATTGCACCTAATAGGGTGGGACAAGAAACAATATTAATGGTTGTGCTCCACACCCGGTGCCCGTTGGACCTCTCACATTTCAGTTTGGCAAACAAAACGGCTTGTGTCACTAATGCCAGTTAGAATTTCACATGGCTTGTTGTAGCTTAATCCAAATGTAACGATAGTGTATTGTCTTAAAGCACTTAAAAGCTGGGAAAAGATTAAATTAAAGGTAACACAGTATATCCACTGTATGCTGCTTATTGATTACCAGCTGATAGAGATTCAGTGACGTACCTACAGCCTTGTACTCTGCCTGCAATGGAGCCAAAAAGAGATCAGCCATTTTAACACCATAGCCAGGGGACTTACAAATGAAAATTAACCTTTTGACTAATTCTAGTATTATTTCACATGCTATACCATGTGTTTTATTAATTTGCACTGTCCCTTCTTGAATAAACCGACCACATTCAATATGAGCAGGGATCTGATCGGTCGAAATGAATGAAAACACCTGTGAGGAACTGCACGGCCTTCACATCATAACATAACAGTTGCATAATAGCAGGTTATTGCACAGCATCAATTTTGTGATATAGGAATAAATATCCGCTGCCTCTTTGTAGAGCAATGTAAAAGTATTGCTCGAAGTTACCCTGTGGAGATTTTGGCCAATTGTAGCACTATGAATTGATGAGGAAGCACACAAGCCTCACTTCGCCCAGAGTACTTTTGGTATGGTACCGCTTGAAACCACATGTAACCCGAAATCTGTTTTCCGTTTCCAGCAAGGACCTCACCCCTGACACTTTTCCAGCAGATAGGAAACAACAGTGGAAACTGAGAAGCTAATGCATTTATTAACTGACACACAGTGAACATAGCTGTACATTAGTGCTACATTGACAGCTTGTTGTTGTTCTTTTGTCAAAGCACAAATAGTCATTCACCAAACTAACATCACACTATCCATATTGATGATTTATAACTTGTTACAGTTCAGTTTGTCTCGTGTTTCTGTCCTGTAATTTTTTAACAAAGCAGCACTAAGGCTACATAGACATCCACGTGCATCAGGGTGCAAGGGAGCAGTCTGCCTAAGAAAACCTTCATCCTCGAGATGTGTCATTTGCTGGCTCAGCTGAGGATAAACACACTTCTTTTGAAGCTTAACCCATCTGTAACTGTATATGTTCAATGTAGCCATGACCACAGGAATGTTGCTGAGGTGGATTGGTGTTATGTAGCAGCATCCAGTGGAAAAATATGTGGTGTGAATGTTTAAAAAATCCTTGTGTCCACAAATATTGAGCTTCCATTGAGAATGTGTCAGAAGTTTGTCTGAGATAGTGGGGACATGTTCACATACCAAAAGAGCAAGAAGGCAAAATATTATACTACAATAAAAGAATAGCAATTATTGTGTTTCAGTTGTCAGTTAAATCAGTATCATTAGCTTCCAATTACACTCATTTATCGTACGTCTTTGTTATGACAGGACAAGAAATTGATTATTTTGTCTTTATAGACAAAACATTTCTGCCAATATGCGACACACTTGGTCAGTTTGCTATTTTACCCACCGAATAGATTCTTATAACACACCTTTGTCTCTAAGTGGTAGCTGATTTTTTTTTTGGTATTTCCCACCCTTACAAAGGTTCCCTAATGTAAATCAGTTTTTTTTTTTTCTCTTGAATATTATTGAATTAGATGGGCCCAGGAGAGCACAATTAGAAGTGTGAGATCTGGCTACCCTGAGAAGTCTGAATATGAATACTTTTTATGAGAGTTAGCTCTTACATCCTGGTGAGTTTTCCCTCCAGGCCTGTATCGCTTGTAACTCTGGTTGACTTCACTCTCCTCCTAACTCCCACGCTATGCTGTCTCAATAGGTTTGCTGCTCTTTGACCAGGTTTTTGTGTTGAGTAATACTGGACAAAGTAGAAGGGGAGCACACTTCTCACATGTGAGACTCCTATGAAAAGGGTCCTGTTATAAATATGGGTGTAACAATGAGCCATATAGTGTTATGAGTCAAATCATATCTTGTTTTGTGTTGCATTGTTTCATAACAAAGCAAATTCACCTCACATCTTGTTCTTAACTGTTCTTGATCAGCGCAGTGCTTTGATCGATGAACAAAGACATTATTTTTTGTTTTTTTGGCACAACATCTGTTCCTTTTTTTCCTCCAACTTTTTTCCTGCTATGTTGCCAAGTATTAACATTAAATCAGGGTCAGGGAAATGCTTAAGTTTTAAGTTTTGTACTTTTATCGAAGTTGAGTGACATAACTCTTTGAAAATGGGAATGTAAGACAGATTACCAGAAACACTGCTTCTGTTTTGAATTGAGACACAGATTTTAAGAAGAGTAAAAACTATTAATCTTTTAGTTGATAGTTGGGCCCAAGAATTAATCGAAATGTTATCCAAATTACAGTTCCTGATAAAGAATAATATGATTGACAAACAGCACTGTAATGAATTGTTGCTGTACAAATCTTGATTTTACAGGTGTAAGAAAACGTTTGTTTGGTACAGACCCCAACAGTTGTCACATTGTCGTGACCTCAATAGTTTTTGTGTTTGTTTTTTTTCAGTAAAAACTACATTTGTGATTCAAAAACAATGATATAAACAACAATATAACAACAATCATAATATCTGTTTGTTGGCTGGTTTGTTTGCAGTTTATTAAAACAGTAGTTTCTCTTCCAGGGGGCAATATTTTCACTAACAATACTTCATAAACCATGTTATATTAATACACATCCGGTACATGCATACTCACAGAAAGGCTCAATACTTTAGACAAACCAAGCCTGCCTAATATGAAAGCTTTAGATGAGTTTTGGTTTTTTAACCATACTGTGCAACCCTAGTCGATTGACAGATAATTAATTTGCTTTTAGGTACATTTTCAAGCATAAAATTACAAAATGGTCTGTGGTTCTAGCTTCTTCTTTTCTCTCTTTTTATATTATTGCAAATGGAATATCTTTGGTGTTTAATGTCAGTTGGACAGAACAAGACGTTTGAAAAACACATTTTACCTTATTTCTAACACTTCATAGACCAAACAGTTACTTGATTTAATTAGGAAACAGCAATTTTTGAACAATTCATTGATAATGAAAATGTGCATTAGTTGCAGCCCTACAGTAGTGAATCTTGTAGAGGCTTATCTGTAATAATTCTATTGTGTATGTGCTGTCATTATGAAGGAACAGGAACCACGGGTGTAACTCTGTAAGCACTTCAAGGTAAACAGTTAGCCAACATGTGAGCATCTCGTCTCATGGGACACAATTAAGTAGAGGCAGGAAAGGAAAGTTTTCTTGCCTCCCTTCCTCACCCCTCTAATGGTTCCATTCATCATAAACAAGCATGCAGGCGATTACCATCCTGCTTGACCGTGTTGACTACAGTTAGCCTCTGTGAGCTTTATAAATGGCCGTCCAGTGTGAAGAAAGAACACTAAACCGTGGCATTAGCAGAAGTAGCTTTTTATGAAAGAGTATTCAAAGACTGGAGATCAAAGATGATTTAAAATCCCCTCTCCCCCACAGTGCCATGTTTTTTTAATCTCTGGCTTTTTCATTTTATTCACTGTTGCTCAAAGAACTTACATGCTTCCCTGCCTCCATTCTCTAGTATTGTCCCCTTGGACCAAAGGTAGATGGCCCTGCAAATTGGGTCTGACTCAAACAGGACGTTCTCAATCTGTTCATGCCGTCTGTTTCTGGTTTGCGATTATTGAACTGCCCTGATTGCTGTAATGGTGCACTACATCTCTGAGGTTTTCCACTCTGGGGAGAATTGGCATGTGTCGTATATTAAACCATCCTGATAGCTGTGCCGGCTTTTCAATTAGGAGGTCATTTGTTTCTAGTGAAAGCCAAAGAATCACGCAGGCATTGGTACTGATGTCAAAATATGCCTTTCAATTACACCCTCATTTAAAAACTGAAGTCAAAGGAGACACAGATCACCAATCAATTTCCACTTCCATCCCCTCTGCTCTTGAATGCTAACATAAGAAAATTATCATTGTAAATCATTGTTACAGCTTTGAAATACCTTCTCAGTCATTGGAATGACATCAAATAACACACCACTGACTGAGCCGACTGATGTGGTGATGGGTTAAAGAAGTATTCCAACCCCACACCTGCTTTCTGTTAGAGCGATATGTAATGTTAAGAAAGAAAAAGGACGGGGTTGGAAGCTGTTAGAAAGATTACCCCCCGGGGTATTAGCAGATCCGTCAGTGTTTCTCTGTCATGGTAACACTAACTTAGAAATAAATCATCTCCACCAGTTTTTCCGAGCAAGCCCAGAGCCTTGAAGACGTGAAGGCCCTATTTTAACATTTGACAAACACATGGGTATTTGATACTCACTAATTCCTCTTTAATCCGAGAAATCGACACAGTTGAGAAAGGGAGACTGATGGAAAGTTGCTGACAAAGAGAAGTTACGGCCTAATCGCTGGCATTCCATAAGTGTTTGTTTCGTATTTGGTGAGGCAGATTGTAGCCACAAATCAAACTGTGTTTCTGTCTCAGTGTCCTGAGGATGACAGGGTGGGGAATAAAAAGAGGGAAATAAAACTGAGGGATTCACACTGTAAGAAAATGTATATAATATTTACGTTGGGGACTTCCCGTTCACACTGTTGAGGCTGAGGTGCAACCTTTGTCACACATCAGCCCCATTACTCCCTCCATGTTTCCCCTTAAACTTAGTATTCTGTTTTATAACACACCACATACCACTGAATTTTTAGCTCTTTGATATTTTTCTTTGAAAACCAATCTATCTAAAGTCATGTGTTCTGAGTTACCCTCTTTGTAAATAGGCAATAAAAAAAAAAAGTATTTTATTGTCTCACAAATTCAGATAGAAAACACACCAAAAGATCCAAAAATTGCAAGTTTGATTTGTGCTAGTTGAATTCAGTTATTTAAATAATACTTGAACATATGAATCTTCCGTCTGAATTTGTGAACCCATTTTTAAATTACATTAAGTGTTTGGTAGATAAATTTCTACATTTAATATGCAGTGTGCTGCTAAAGAAGAATTTGCCCCTGTTCACACAAAATGAATACAACTTTGTGTAACAGAACAATATTTTTCTCCTTTCCCATCCCGTTGGTTATCTCACGACCCTGCAGGATTACTCATGAGCCCTTGAAGTGATCCCAATTACAAAACCAGTCCTCAGTCATTTTAACAATCCTAAACACTCCACTTTGCTGTGATTTTACAGCTTGCCTAAACATTTCTCTTCAATAAGGGGGGGAGAAAACATCCTGAAGTCTTTACCTTGTGCTCTCCTTCCTATGCTGACGCTGTCTGTCATTTTGTTTTTCAGTTATGCTGCAGCCTTTTGACTACGATCCCAATGAGAAGAGCAAACACAAGTTCATGGTCCAGTCCCTGTTAGCACCTCCTGACATGACCGACATGGAGGGAGTGGTGAGTGTGTCCCCCTTCCTAAAATCATCTTTCACCATCAGCCAACCATCTTTTAGCCACAAATGCTTTAAAACTAAAATGCTTTGCACACATATGTAACTGGATTACTCCTACAGCACACAATGTAATCAACTCTGGACAGGAAATACATTCATACAGATTAACTGTAAGGAAAGAAGCAATGGATCAGCAACTCTCAGCCAGGATGAGAGGCTGTGTCGCAGTGCTGACACACAGCAATATAAAACACAATGAGCTCAGTCCGGTCCTTACAGTGTGTGTGGTCTCGAAGTCATTTCTGCAATCACTGGCCAACATACTTACAGTAAATCATCATTACAGAGCATTTGGTATGATGTTGTGCCTCACACAGACACACATAATCAACCAGAATGACTCTTACAAAAGAGAAGCTGCACTGAAGTAGAGCCTGAATCCTGGCGGGTTACTGTGCAAGCCTGTGACCCTGAAGTTGTATTTAAAGCACAACAGAGACAGACTGCAGTCCTCCTGGTGGTTAATTTCTCTTCATTGTTGATTTACACCACATTTGGGGAACAGTGAACAGAGCAGATCTCCCTGATAACAGTCCAGCTGTTTATGAAAATGTTTAAAATGTAAATTGATAAAGAACAGAGTCTGAATGAGTATTTACAAAAAGATGATCCTACTCACTGATACTTTTTGTTTAGTTTTTTCTTCTTTTTTTTTACGTAAACATCAGACTGCTTATTTGGGATGTTCGCTCACAACTTTCCCTGATGTAATTCCCCTGATGTTTAAATCAAACTTTAAAGTTGACTGATTCAAACATAAGAAAACAATCAAAACTGAGCGCAACTTATTCTATATTGTTAAACCTCGTCTGTTATTAGAATTAAAATCTCCAAATCATATCATAACCAAGACTCAAAAGACTTCTCACAGACAAAAAATTGTTAAGTGGGCAACAATAAAATCACCTTACTGCACGGATACATACAAAACTTGGACAACACTCTATCCATCATCTCTGTCTGGTGTTTTTTTCTCATTGGCCTCAGACCCTCTGACAGCAGGAGGTGCATCTGAGCCATTATCAGTGGGCAGCTACCTCCTCACACTCCCTTTGGTGCTTTTGTTTTGACATCCTTCCCTTTGTCTTTATTCCTAACATGCTTTTACACTGGCTTATAACCAGGAAGAATCCAAGCTGATGTGATATAAACACGTAACACGGAAAAACACACAATAGATTGTTCTGCCTTGATTACATAACAAGAGCATCAATACGTTGATTGTCTTTTTGTCTTTATTTTTGGTTCCCTGTCTCTCCAGTGGAAGGAGGCTAAACCAGAAGAGCTGATGGACTCCAAGCTGAGGTGTGTGTTTGACATGCCAGTGGAGAACGAAAAAACGGTGAGCACGCAATATTGCCTCATTTCTCTCCTTGCCTCACCGTGTCAGTTTTCACTGTCACTACAATTACATCTCAGACACTATAGGGAATGATACGTGCTTCCTGCTCATACCCTAAAAAATCACACGCCTCAGCAGGGTGTCACAATGTATTATTAATTGTCATTCATTATCTATTGTGCTGCTGGATTTATTCCCTTTATTGCTTCTCTCTGTGGATGTTTGCTTGTTAGTATTTGACTCAAGGAGAAGCTGCATTATTTATAGATGATGTTTATTGTTGTTTTACAGAACCCCATCGCTTTAAAGCTCCGCTGTACCTGCCTTTGCTCTCTACGTCTCTATCCTCTCTTTTTTTCAATAGTCCCATTTTAGTCTTCATTCTTTTCCTCCGCCTCACTCTCAGGCATCAAGTGCCCTTCAGAGGGCCACTTTGTTCATTCTCACATGCAGTTTATTATTGTTGTGATTCCTCTCAGACCCCACACAGCTGCAGAGACAATATCTCTGCTGGTTTCATGAACACAGGGAGGGAAAAGGACCTGTAGTCGTTGTTTTCAATTCATTACGTGCTGTGTGATACATACACATGGCTCCCAGTTAGAACGGTGCACCACAGAGTCTGTTAGAGGTAATGCTGATGGAAACCAGCTTGATCCACTTATGATAGACACCCCTGAGTGAACACTCCAACAAACATAAAGATAGGGACTCTGTGTTCCTGCAGCCCAGTGTGTGCATATATACTGGACTGTTACATGAAAGTCTGCACGTCTCCGAATATAAATATATAATGTCACCTCACTGCCAACCAAGTAATGGGACAGAATTGCCATGGAGACACTATAGCAGCAACTGGAAACTTATTTTGTTATATCTTGTTGCCCTGTGACCCACTTCCAGCACGACATGGAGTCCAACAAAATGATGTCGTCCAGCTTGCTGAAGTCAGATCCCTCCGCGCTGCCTCCAAAGTCAATGAGCTCCACCCTCGATGACGGGGAAGTAAAGAAGATCATGGAGGAGTGTAAGAGGCTGCAGATGGAGGCTCAGAGGCTACGGGAAGAAAACAAACAGATCAGGGTGAGTGTGATGGCACGAGGACCATTTGAATGGTTTTCCAAGGCAGTAAAGCCAGAGCTTCAGTCCCACAGATACACCCTTTGTGCACAGAGGGGACATTTATTTTGTGGAGAATGAAAACTTTTATTTATGATACAAGTCAAGCTGAGGAACAGAACTTTAAATTGACTCCAAATGGATGCAGACTCTGTTGGCCAAAACATGTCCTTGTTATTAAACATAATTTTTCTTTCTTTTCCAACATTGCTACTCACTGCTTAGATTAATTGCTACAAAGCAAACCTGTGATGTGATTGATCGGTCAACCACCTGCTGAGCTAAATCAGACAGATCCTGATGCATCTCACGTCATTATCCATGTGAGATAATGATTTAAACAATCATCTAACTCATTAAATAAATGTCACCTTGTTCTTGTGATGTACAATTTATCTAGTCACAAATAGCCTACATGCTGGTACTGCAACACACTGGGTCAAACTGACACAATGTTTTGTGTTATACAGAGAAAGGAACTACCTCATGTATTTATGGGGATGAATAATATGATGTAGCCTCCCAATTAATAGAGTTTTCCTTAACATAACTCACAAAACGTGTTTGTTTTTTTAAGGGAGTCTGTTATTATGTTGGATTGCTTGGCAGTAAGTGTTTACAAGTTGTGCTATACTGCTTTTAAATTTCTCATCTCAGTGTCTGTGAAATTCCCCCTTTACTTTGATCTTTATGTATTTATAACACTGTGGAAATTCAGAAATTATAAAAACTACACATTAGCTAGACAGTTTGAGATTTAAAACAATGCTTCTTCACTTTTCCAGCACACAGGAGCTTTACTTTGGTCTTGAAAAGCTGCAGACCTGTTAAACTGACATCTTACTGCCAACCTGACCGAATGACTGAAATGATTACTTAATCATCAGAATTGTTGCTAAATTTTTTTTGATAAATTCTTGATAAATGCTCTTTACGGTGTTTCTTTGTTACACACAGCACAGTTCAAACAACCTGTCTTCAGATAGAACATGAGCAAAAAACCCTCCTCAATCTCGATCATCGTAATAACAGATGACATCAGTCAACATCCGTCACACACCTGCGTTCTTTGGGTTATTTTTGTTGTGATTGATGTTCACAATCAAGGTAAGCAAATGAAATGGAAATTTAATTCACACAAATTACGATGCTGTGTCCTCCACCCTTTGCTTAACTTCAGCAGACAGTAACTCAAGATTGAGGTTTGCATTAAGTGGAACCGCTCATATCCATAATCGGCGGCAGACCTCAGGGCTCAAGGCTCGTAAAGCAGCTCTGCAAATCAATGAGAATGACATCAATCACAAACGATCAGTGAAGCAAGGTTTGAAATTGGGTTTTGTTAAGGTTTGGTTGGAAATATGTCACATGCACACACACACCACAGACAGCAAAGAAATAGTCATCCTCCCCTCAAACACCACCACCAACTCCTCCCCTTTAAGTTCTTGCCAGAGGCAGAACGACTGTTGGCTGCTCCTGCGGCTGAGATTAAACTAACAGAGAGCCCCCCCCACCCGCTGCTGGGAAATGAAGTGTGTTAAAGCCTGGCGCCTTGTGCCGTCCTCCGGGGATTTGGTCAGATGAAGATTTAAGCAGATCCTATTTCTTTGAGCTAGTAAATAAATACTGTCTTATCTTATTGACTGATTGACCGACTGACCGTTCCTTTTCACCACCACAACCCTTCCCCCTCTTCCCACACACTTCCATTCTTTCATCATTTTCTCAATCATCTTTACACACTTTCCGTTCTCGCCCAATCTCAGGAGGACGACGGACTGCGGATGAGGAAGAGCAACATGATGTCATCTCAGCACTCCTCGGTTGGCATGAAGAAAGAGGAGGGGTTGAGCGCCCGCACGGTGGCTCTCATCGTGCTCTTCTTCATAGTGGGCGTCATCGTGGGCAAGTTGGTCTTGTAGACGGCAGCGCAGTTCGGCCGGCCGCAGCATGCTTTGATGGGGATGAAAAACAAACACGGGATCTGGGATTTTGGATCAGAAATGCCATATCCGCTGGGTGGGGGGTGATACTAGTTTTGATTCAGTCTCATTTATGTAAAAAAAATTCAAAAGTAATGTATGAGAAAAAAAAAAGAGAAGAAGACGAAATGATTCATCATTAATGAACAAACCTACTGTTACAGGTCTTGCCTCTACGTAATCATCACATAATCATTCTGGCCCTCTTCCCAAAGTTTCATGTATACAGATTACTGGTTCTGTGGGTGGGTGGGGGGGGGTTGTTGGAAAAACATGATTTAATGCTAGTGATTCAAACCAATGGATTTTCTAAAACCGGCGAGGTAGTGTTGGTGCGCCTGAGTCAGTTTGCAGTTGTGCGAATGTCATTTTAGTGTATCGTTGTTTCTTTTTCTAAATGATGGAGGCCAGAGCCTATGTATATGTATACGTTCTCCCCCCCACTGTACAGTATATCCAGGTGTTCCTTCCAGCTAAACCCCCTTTAAGGAAAGGATTAACCAGAGAGATGACACACACAGTCGGGGTTTCACACAGGGCTATCAAACTGACTTCTCCAATCGCTGGCTTTGTAAAATCGGCTTGTCTTTGATTGTAGAGCAACCTTGATCAGTGTATGAAACACTATACCATAGGTATTTTCTATCCTTGTGTCCTTTTTATTTTCACTCTACCTTACTCATGTCACCTGTCACTCAGTGCTCACCACATCCTCAGTTGTCAGGGGGGATGTTTGATTGCATGCGTTCACACAAGAGTGTTGCATCTGGACTTTTTGAATCTAATTTAATAGCTTTTATAATGGTGATAATAATATGTAATTTGGCTGTAGGTTTGCACAACTACATTTTCTGATTTGTTTTTCTTTCACTCTCTTGTGTTTTTGTTGCATTTTTATGATTTTAAGTAATTATTTTTGTCATTTAGGGTTGAAGCATTTACGAAGAATATTGCAGCTACCAGAAATGAGCTCCAGACTTGTAGGATTAGATCATTTCTGTAAATGATCTCCAGATGAAAGTCTTGCCTTGTGACCTGTTTGGGCAAGTTATTCTCAGGCCAAGACGGAGGTATACATACAGTACATTAACATATATATACACAGGCACGCACACAGAAAGCATGCATACATATAGTGAGAAACCACAAATGGACAGAAGGTGCATGTCGAAGTAACTGGTTACCGAGGTCCTGTTAACAAAGAGACCTTGGTCTTTTCATGCTCTTTTTTTGTTTTCTCATATTTTCCTACTGAGCCATACATTTGTTGACATTCTATGTTGTTTGGGGCAAATGTATGTCAGAGATCATGTGAGTGTTTTAAGCTGCCTGCTCTCCACTGCTGATCATTTTGCCGTTTTTCATTTTTCACCCCACTGCAGGCCTGTGTTCAGTTTTTTGGTGTTTGTTCAGCATTTATCCGTTGCTTATTAACGTTCTTCGTCCTCACTGCATTTGAAGTTGTGTTCATTTTTAATGCACTAGGATTAAGAGTGTCTCTATTTGATCTTCCGGCAGCATACAAGGTTTTTTTTTTTTTTTTTTTTCTCAAGCAAGAGAGGAGAAAAAAAAAGAAGCATAGAGCCGAGCTTATATACCCTTGAGGGGACCACATGATGACATTGTACTGTTCCAAAGCCAATGGTTATTTTTTTGTCAGAAATAAATAAACAGAGAAACTCTCAGATTGTTTCATCTCCAAATTTGCATAAGGAAAAAACAGCAGTGGAGAGTGTTGGAAAAAGAAAAGTTGGTCATATTCTTATCACACTATGTCCACGTTATATGAGGAGGCAGGAGTGTAGTCCCCCTTTGCAAAAGTGACAAAATGCCACCATCTTTTTATGTTAAGTGGAGTCGAAGACAATGGATCTAACTGATGGGGAAGAGATTTAAAACATGAACTTGTGTTTCCACTGTATCTCTGTTAAGTTGTTGGGTTGAGGATGACTTGCTGCTTAGAGGGAGGGCGGAGCAGACCTGAGCTACAGCCCCCTCTCGGGGCAATATCAGACCTGGGTCATGTAGTACTTGCAGAAAATTCTTCTTGTTCAACGAATCCTGGTTGGAATATTTCACACAAGGAAACTATTTCAAAACAACACAATATGCTGTAATTTGATTATTTGACGAATTTACCCTCAAAGTGGTGCTCTAAATGGGATTGAACAAACAAAAATAATTAGATGTGAATACTAATTGATCCAGGCCCGGCTGATAAAACACACTACACACTGACCTGTTCTGGAGTCTCTGACCATCACCGTGATCAATGTAAGCAGTCGGGAAACTGTTTTGTATGTATATAAATAAATAAATAAGTCTATCTGAGAAGAAGATTAATATTCCTAGTCAAGTAGTCTCTCTGGTGTATAAAAACAACCCAACCTGGTTGGACTATGTAGCATCTTAATAAATTAAATGAATAAAGCCCCTACCAATCCGTGTGAAGTCATTTCCTGGCTACAAGGTGAACATCTATGAAATCACACAACATGATTTAATTCAAGGTGGGAGAGAAGCAAGATTTCAACCTCTGAGTGGGTAAAAATTCTCAAGATTCTCATTTTGATGCGATTTTCTGTCACATTAGTTTGTTGACGTGTTCGCAAGATTGATTACAAGTGGAAAACATTGTAAGGGCAGCACACTCACCATCATTAAAAGATAAATACTGGCTATTCAGGCTCTCGTCACAGCGAGACCTGCTGCCACTGACATCCAAAGCCATGCTGGCTTGTTAGTTCCTACCACTTTGCTTTATTTGGCAGCACAACAATTTGCAGTGGGATGAGAGTGTTAAAATATATAGCTTCAAGAAAATTCATTGCCCCTTCTGCTTCAATTGTCAAGTAAATCCTGGTGATTCATCCCGTGTTATTGTATCGTTTACAACCAGACAGTGTTTCTGTCTGCACCTCCTGGTCGGAGGCAGCGGAGCGGGGTTTGTGTGAGGGGCCCCCCGGTGTGCACCTGGGCCCGGTAGCTCCTCGGCTGTTTGGTTTGGCGACAGCGAGACACAGCTGCAAACTCGCCGGTGGAAACAAACCGATATGAATTTACATTTTACACTCTGTCGGGAAATAATCCATTTCCAAGGTAAATCGCGGAGGAATGTTTCAAAATACTATAAAAATGAAAATTATTAAGGTCCTGAGGTTTGCTGCTGACCTGAAGAGGTCAGAGAGGTGGCGGCGGACATTTTGTCTTCAACGTACAGTTGCCAATGTAACCGGCAATCGAGGAAGTCACTGCTGCTGGCCAGGGGAGTTTTCACAAATCTCCCTTACAAAGCCATAAGTTGTAGTGAAAACAGATTGGATTATGTAAGGATTTAAAGAGTTATATAACTGTTAATTAGTGAACTTTAAGGTACTGGTACCTTTGCACAAAGCCACACTATTCCCTGTTTCCACTCTTCATACTAACATTAAGCTAACCAGCCTCTGGTTGTGGCCTTGTATTTACTTTACAAACATGAAGAAGAGGCTACAGTAGCTCTCAGTCTTGTCATTCAAGAAAGTGGAACGACAGAAGTTTTTCTTGCAGAATGAAATTCCACCCTTCGACTGACATTTTGCTATATTTCCTTTAGTCCTTTTATATTTTTGCTTTTCTGACCTTTTCAAAACCTACTGTCTGACAACGCAATTAAGTTGTAACCACAATCTTTGCCTCATGCAATTAAGGTGACACAATATGAAAATGCCAGTAAACACTAAATAAGAATAAGACAAACAATATTATTGTCCTTTTAAGACCATTTTATGCCAATGATATAATGTTGATAAAAGAGAATTCTAATCCAAGTGGTAAACCCTGTCAAAGAGGAATGATCTTTGTACAAATATGAAACAAATAGCCTACTAAAATATCCCAAATATATATAACATGAAATAGAACCACACAACCACAACAATAAACAAAAAGGACTTTAAAAATGTTGCATGTACACACAAAGGTCAATGTTTGCAAAAACATTTGGGTTACCTACCTGTACTGCAGGTCTTGATACAGTTCATATGTTGGCTGCATGTTACGTGGCTTTGTATAAAGACAATATTCTGTTTATTTGCCAAAAAAGGAATTCATAGACAAGAAATGTTTCGGGTCAGTTAGACATCAAAAAGGGGGCCGACTCCCTTTCAGACCTCTAATCAACAATCAAACTCTTACAAAACTCTACTGACAGAAATCCAAACATATGTGCTGTTGGAAGTCAGGTGACGTTTCGTCATCTACAAAACATTTCTGTAGCTTCACAGAAAAACAGCGCCACAGCATTCTCTGAAAAAAACTGAAGTATATAGAGACTTGGAAGAGCAGTAGGAAGCCAGTTTATGTTTTTTGGAAGATTAAACTTCACTCAACTTTCCATCGGGATGGGATCGGGTTCATCATGACTGAATTTTTTATTTTTGGAAGAAATCCATCGTGTTTTCCAGCTAAAGTCTCTGAGAATCTAATCCGGTGTTTCATGTCATTTTCAGAAACTATCAACAGTTCAAAATCAGGTTGTTTTTTCAGTGATTGTCCAAAAAAAAAGTTTAATTCTTTCAGTGTTGAAAAGAGGACTGGGATCTCCAGGACCCCAAACAGAACGCCAGGTTTAGGAAAGCGGCTGTTCTATGACGTATTAATTCGTGAAGTCAAAGATCGCATCACATACATTTTACATCACACAGATCACTGGAAGGAAGGTGCAATAGCCAAAGCTACAATGTGCTTCAGAACAACTGCTCAGAAGAGTCCAGACAAACAAGTTAATGATATAATATCCCCACAATACAAGGCATTGATGACCTAATTAACTTTTCTTTGACCTTATCCTGCATTATCCCAAACTTGTGGTTCCTATTATTCCTGCTGACCACAAAGAAACCACATCCAACATAATCTCTGACCCCTGTGCTGGATTCAGTCAGAACTGATCTAAAACTGGGCCTCCGCTGCCCTTTGTCAGCGAATCTGGTCTTCATTGAGGTCTGCACAATAAACCTGATGTCTGGCTGCGCTTTGACGCTGTAAAACGTATAAAACATTTAATTATGCAGCAGCCTGACACACTTATATGCTTGGTGTTAACTACGTGCCATAATTACTTTTGGCAGCGTGATGAGTATAGCTTTACTCTGTTGTTAAAGTACACAGCGAAAGTAATCCATCATGTGTAGGTTTTACATATTTGGCATGTTTATATATACCCTTAATTCATTTTCCTTTTTAAAAGTTGCACAAAGTGAAACAAAATACTCTGCACGGCATATTTGTTTGGCACACAAACAAGCCAAATTTCATGCAAATTTTCTCCTTACAAGAGGTCCCTGTAAGAGTTCTGGGGCCCGTAACAGTTTGAAAGGGATTTGCAGCCTGCCAGAGCGGGTTGGAGGCGGGACAACTGGCAGCGAGGGAGGCTGTCTGGAAGAGTGGGCCTTGTGGCAGATCTCTCCAGCAAAAACCTTTTCAATCATTTGTGTGATCTTAACCTTAGAGCAGAAACATGACCTAATTTAACAAGCCACCAGAACTGACAGATCGCTCTCAGGGGGGAACGCTTCGGTCAAAATAAGTCCCAAAGGCATCAGATATGTTAAATAGGTTGTCTCATACTTGATGATGTACGTTACTGTACTCTGTCGTGTTTTTATGGACAAGGGGTGAAGGATCTGATCCTCTGCTGTAGTGAAAAGTTACTAAAGACAGTTGCTCAATGAGGAACGTTCAACTGGTTATGAAGCAGCCTCAGTCTAATCCTGAAGCCTCTATATGACCTACATATGTAAACAGGACCATCAGCAAGGAGATTTCTGGCTTTTTCTGTATAGTTTTTGCAGTTCATCTTAACGCCTGACATCGGGTCGGATTCTGACTTATCGGGGATGGATAAGTCATAAAATTAAAACCATTTTTATGGTGCGGTGCTGAGGCTGAGGGGTCCCGAGGAAAGAGGCTGCTCTGTAGTCTGGTGGTCTGGCACCAAAACAAAGGTTACCTTGTTTAACCGTTGTCATCTTTTGCCCGCAGTGGCCGCCAGAATATTTTATACGTCTTCTCCAACACATTTTAGAGGGAAATATTGTACTTTTTATCTCCAAATTCATCAGGCAGCTACAGTGAAAAGTAACTTTTGAGACTAAGATGTGCATGAAATCAGTGGTTCCTAAACTGTTTGGTTTGTGTATGAATAAAGCAAAGACTGGTTGGGGTCACATTTCAGATTACTTCGAGTTGCTTGCAGTTCCACAAGGTAAGTGATTGCATTTGCAAACATCTCAATTGACTGCTAAAGACCCAAAGAGGGGAAATTATCAAGAGATGCCAGATATGTGATATTAGGACATTCCTATTATTGTCAATTTATCGATATTGGTGAAATTCAAGCCACTTAATATTGATGAAAAAGCCAAATTACTTTCATGGACTGAACAAGGACGACATCTACACACTCTGGTACAATAAGCAGCATGCATACATGTTCCCTAGAGTCTTATTGCAGCAATGAACAATAATTATTCTTCTAATCTTTAATCTAATTCTTTAATCTCCAATTCTAATCTTTGCCCACTATATTTTAGCACAGCTGCCATCCACATCTTGTATCCCTAAAATTGTCCAATATTTCATAATAAATCACAGATTAAAATCAAAAGAACAAACACAAATTTGCGTAAAATAACTTTTACCTGCTCCATTAATCACATCACAACCAACATCTAAAGAAAAAAGAGAAATTACGTGCTGGAATGTGGTGCTGAACAGACGGGATCTGTTCAGTAGTTGGTTGAGTATACGAGCATGAGGTCATGTCAGAAAAGAAGCCCGGGTTTTTTTTTTTTCCTTGTCTGGCATGAGATCAAGCAGAAAAGTGCAGTCGCTCGCTGCCCCGCGCTGCAGCTCTGTGGGCAAAACACAGCGCTTTGTTCATTTGTCCCCGAGCCAAGAGGACACATTTCTCAATAGAAACTCATTTGCTTCAACTGGGCCAGCCAACTTGAGGCTGATGTTATCTTTTATGGGGCAGCTGCAGCTCATATTCTTATAGAAATAATGGGATTTTCTTAACAGAGCCTGAAATTTGAATGAGTGAGAGAGGTTGGAAGTAACCCGTACTACTGCAGTGATGTCATCCCAGTGATGTGTGTGACTGTGAGTGCGTGTGTGTGAGTGTGTGTGCATTAACTGCATATACAAGATTTTTATGGGAAGGCAGGAGATGGGACTTCTGCTGTATTTTCTATTGAATCTCTGTCCAAAAGCAGCACTGTGTCTTTCTTTTTACCAGAACATTTGTCAGACTAAACCACAAAACTGTTTGTGGTTTGGAAACTTGGTTTAACTGAAAGGAAACTCCTTAGGGCTTGTTTTGTTTTCCTTTTTTTTTTTTTTTTAACAGTCTATAGGAACATTCTTCCTAAAGAGGTCGGGTCTTTTATGGTCCTAGTTCAGAGAAGGCTACAGAGAGTCAAACAACAAACGTATTCTTACAGCTAAAACCCAACACGTGATACAAGTGGTCCATGTGGACTGTTTCATTATTTTTTTTTTGCTTTCCATCTTGCTCTTTCACGGCCTTTAAGAGTTTCCTTATAACATGTGCTGCTAGACTAACATGAATTTGGATGTAACTTCTAGTCTGGAGGATTTCAACTGCCTGTTCAGTGATGGAAATTTGGCCATTTTGTTCCTTTATGACCACATTTGTCCCTGAATTCCTTGGTTGTTTTTACTTGGTCTCCGTTCAAAATAATAAGTAATGCCAGTGCCACAAAGGAACAGCTCCACATTGGAGGTTTGTTACTGGTTTTCGATGAGAAGATCGATGGCACGTTAACATCTCTCTGCATGGAGATGGTTAGTTTAGTTTGAAAAAAACAAATATTCCGACTGCTTTTTTGTGTGTACTTAAGTTTTTGTGCAGATTTTTTTTTTTAAAACTGCATATAATATGTTGATTGAGCTTAAATACCGATTCATCTGGTCTTCTGAAGAAGGCAAGCTGTTTCCACCTGCTTCCAGCTTTATGCTAAGCATGGCTTATTGGAAACATATTTGCTGAAGCTTTACATTTAATGAAGAAATAAGAGTGGTATCAAACTTGTCCTCGATACCAGACCTACCCAGCTCTCCACCAGAACACAAAAGCTGGTATTTTGATTGATTAGTTCCAGTCTACGTCTGTGCAAGGGAGTGGGAATACATCCTGGGGTGCCAGGAAAGTGTATTAGCTCATTGTCTGTCACCAATTTGTGAAAAAATGGCTTACAGAAGTTGTTAATCTTAAGAAATGTATCAACTTCATGTGAAAGACGAATGTCCATATAAAGATGAGGACCAAATCACAAAATCGAGGAGAGTTAATTATAGGGGTCAGTGAATGCTATGCAAACTGAAAGCGAACAAAAAAACATCCGCTAATCATGCATCAATAATCTACAACTGAAACACATAAATTTAGCCTTTCTTTGTGTCTGTATACTCTCATGACATATCTTCTTTTTTTTTTAAATCTATATAATATGTGGTGTTTAGTGTTGTTCAGTAGTTGAGCTAATGGAAGCCTCTTACCCTTGTCAATAACGTTGACCTTGTCAATGTCCAATAATGAGAATATGTTAAAGCTGTAGTCCCGCATTTATGTTACTCTGTTAGTCTTTCGGTCCTGCACTCACAGCTAATGATCAGTTTTGTCTGTTTGTCTGTTACAATAGTGTCTGACTACCGTGAAATTGAAGTTTACTGTAATGAAGTTACACCCAGTTGAACGGCTTGAGACAACCTAGCTAGAAGGGTGGCGGCAGTGCCTATAGGCCTACAATGTCCTCAAAAAATAGCACTTAGCTTGGTTTAGCATGAGCATATGCTAGCTTAACCTGGTTTGTATACGTACGGTTTATAACTAGGAAACAAACAAGATATAGTGTGTTCATTAGTTAGCTTAAGACTTACTGGCAGGTAGATTTTGCTAGTTTGACAGAGTCAGGCTAGCTGTTTCCCTCTGTTTCCATTCTTTATGCTAAGCTAACTGTCTTCTGGCTTTACCGTCATACTCATGACAGACTGATGGCCCGTTTTCATCAAACTCTGTGTGAGAAAGCAAATAAGAGTATTTTCCAGATAATCAAACGTGTTTAATTGAGCTCCAAGACTGATCCATTTGGCTTCAGGAGCTAACTTTTTTTTTTTTTTACTGTCCCGTCAACCAAATTATTTAAGGTAATGACTCAAAACATCAGATTGTTAAATTGCTGTAAACACACACAATCGGATCCAAAATGCAATCATGCGCTGTTTTTACTTACTGAACCAGGTCTGTGTTTAATCTATTTTCTTTTTTTGTTGTTGTTGCTGTTCTTCAGTGGATGCATTCAATAAGCCTGATTGCAAACAGTTTTGCCCCGCTCTCCTCTCCTCCTAGACGGTCTCTATATTTTATGGCGCTCAAGAGAAACCACAAACAGACTATGAAAAACTGCGCTGCCTCCTGGCCCTCGTCTCAGCCATCATCACCATCATCAGCCTTCTCAGTGCGGGTGGATCCATGTGGGTTGACCGGTAGCAAACAGGGATTTTTCCAGGTTCATTGAATGACAGACTCTGCACATAGATAAATGTCACTCATTCATTCCTCTCTGTTGCAGCCTGTGTTCCTTGTGTGTTGGCTCGGGGGGGTTAAAGACCTTAATTCTCCATCCAAGCCTGAAGGATGACCTCATGGGGCTCACAGCTGCCATCACCATTCTCGCAGGAGCTAATAGGAACAGCATGTAGCCTCTGGAAAGGACTACGTCTTTCTCTCTCTGTTTCCTTCTTTCGGTTTCTGTCCCCACTATTTGAATGCTAGAGAGCCAACTAACATAATTTAGTCCTCATTAGATATTTAAACTAATTTTTTTTTTCCTCTACTTTTCCCAGAAATCTCTTTTTTTCCCCCCTCCACCCAATTTCCTCAATTTAAAGCGACATCACAGAGGATAGCCTACAATCTAGAGAATACTGTACTGTTGTTTGTTAACAAGTTTCCCATTTTGGCATTATAAGGTGATGATGTTTTTTCACAAGCAACAATTTCAGCTGAAGTTGTGATAAAAACAACACTCTGCAATGCTTTGGTTTGAACAGATTTGATGGACTTTCAGTAAACAACCCACCACCTGTCTCACCTCCTACTTCAAAAAAGCAAGATGATCACAGAGAAGCAAAGAAAAACTACGATCGGTCGTGTGAAAGAGCCCAAACTGTTCTAACTTTGACTTCTCACAGTGAGAAACTGAACATAAAACTGTGGCTTCAGGGCCATTACAACATTTTGCTTAAAGAGGTCATAGTATGCTAATTTTCATGTTCAGGCTTTTATTTGGGGGTCTTACTAGAAAATGTTGACATACTCAAATTTTCAAAAAACAATATTATTTTTCTAATATGGTTCATTGCTGCAGCATCCATTAAAACACTGTGTCTTGAACGGTCCATGAGATTGATGAGATTTGCACATGCACATTACTTAACAGGGAGGATGTAGCCAATCAGAGGCAGAGTAGGGCGGGTCATGCCTACCAAGGTAGTGTGATCTAAAATAACGGCGATACAGCTGGTAACCATGGCTTCGGTACAGCCGTATATAATTTGTTATAAATATATAAATATGTGTTTTTATACAAACACATTGTGATGCACATAAGTTACAGATGTAAAGGCTCGACTCCAAACCAGGCGTTTCGAGGCTGTGCAGGAGCAGCGTGCTCTGTGGGAGAGAGTAACTCCCTTTGACGTGGACTTTGGGTTTTTGCTCTTTGCAGAACTTTTACATGCACAAAAATGCTACAAAACACATAAAAGAAAGGCAAAACCCCCAAAGCATAATATGACCTCTTTAAGTGTACATTGGGTCTTTTAATGGAAAAATAAGAGAAAAGACTTTCAGTGTTATGTTTTCATTCCTCACTTGTTCCAAACTACAGATTATTGCATCTAAATCCAAAATATTTAATATGTAACAGATGATAGTTTTGGATGTGCTTGTGCTTGGATAGTTCGGATTTTCTGTGCTAAGTTGAGTTGTACGCTTTCCTGCCGTTATTCTTTAGGTGTCAGGTTTTTACAAATGGACGATATCTGTCTTGAGGAGCACAACGCTTCACTCGCTTCAGTCATAACACCGAAAATCTGGAGCTATATTTATTCCTCCGTCGTCTCCTGACTGCTGCTCCTCTCGGCTCATTTATCGTCACAGCGACTGCGAAATCTATTTCGCTGGCTGACGGCTGCGCATTCTCCCGAAACACTGTGCATCCAATCTGATATCCCTCTGTGTGTTTTCAGCGGTTGGACCTGCGCTGGAATGTCTTGTGTAATGTGTGAGCCATATGACAGTTATTTATCAAACGGCAGTACGCTCACCCACTATCTGGGCTTTGAATCAGACCACAGTATGAACACAAGAGAGAAGACAAACTCCAGCTGAGCTACAGGCCCCAATTTTCTGTTTGGGACTTGAAATAAAACAGCAGCTTTGGGACACACCACAAGAACATTTTCATTTTTATTTGTAATAGCTGGTCCAGACGGAGATTTCTCAACAACTTTAAGACGGATTGGCTGTGAAATTTAGTACATAATATTCATAGTCCCCCTGCAATTAAACCCACAGACTTTTGTGATCCCCTGACTTGTTGTTTTCCCTTACATATCTCAAATATCGGATGGATTGACAGAACAATTTTGAAAACTTAAGAGTGATGAAGGAAGTTGGAAAATGTGTCCAACCATAACAGGAACAAAACTCAACAAAACATTACCTCGTCCGTGAAGGTACGCTTGATAGATTTCCATTAGCTCAGTGATGGTAGTTGTAACAACGAAGACAACAGCTCCCATGATCCCCTGCTACTTACCTCTTTAGTTCTGTTTCTACAGAGAGATCCCTTAAAGACTAAGTGAACACAAGATGTTATGAAAAGCCATTTTTTTAATACACATAGAAAATAATCACGTCTTAAATGGCGAAACTAACTAAAAATATTAGACCAAAAACTTCCTCTTATCAAAAAAGTATAAATGGTTAAAATAAATATTCATTTGATTCGTTTGGATTGACTGCTGGTAGAAAAGCAGGCTGATACAAGAGCTTTTGAAGGAGGACAGAGATAAAAGCAACATTTCACTCCACAGTGGCATCAGACGGATAAAGATTCCGACTGATCACAAATGTGTCCGGCTTCTTTTCTCCCCAGTATGTCGAGAGAAAACGCTGTTCTGTACAAAGTGCATTAATTATACTGCATCCTGGAAGAAAAAGATCTCTCCGTGGCTTTGATTTTGACGTGACCTTGATTCCACATTTCAACACTGCGATCTCGCTTTGTTGTAACAAGAAAAATGGTACTGACCCCCAAAAAAATAATCAAAGAAAGGAACTGATCTGTAAAGAGAGAACATCTTTAAAAGAATATAATTGTACATACTGTAATGTCGGCACTTGTATATATTGGTGGGTTTATATACAGATTAGTTTTTAGGGGGAAAGTTATGAGTCATTAAAGTGAAAATACAGGCAGCGTCTGAAAATATTCAGCTCTCCTGAGTCCCTCTTGATTTCTACTTGACCGTCACACATGTGGTCAACATCGTACGGAGGAAGAGTGAAAGGAAGCTGCCAGAAGACAATGTCCATCGATGACGCCAGCTTGATTTGTGATGTCTCTAATAACCACAGAACCAGCTGCACAGCACGGATCCCAGCACCAGTGACACCAGCTGTGCCAGTCTGTCTGTCCCGCTGGCTTCTAACTGGACCTGCTTGCTGTTAAAACCTGAGCGATGTGAGGGCTGTGTCTCCCCCGCACTGCAAAGCATCATGGGAGCCTGAAAGGAAGTGGGCCTCCTCTGCGGTCGGTCTGGACTGGACCCGTCGGTCGGCCTCTCTCCGATGAACAGCACCGGGTGTTTCCTGTGGTCCAGCTCGGTCTTGAAGAGCTCGTACTCCTTATGAGGCAGCTTGATGCCCAGCAGGGTGCACCCGTCTGTAGGAGTCAAGTCCTGCTCCACCCCAACCTCCCAGCCTCCTGCGCGACCACACTTTCCCGGCCTCGTCCCGTTCAGCATCTTCGCCGTGGGCTCCTCTGCGGCCGTGACTCTCACCTGGATGACCTTGAAGACGAGCTCAGTGGCTCCTGAGACCTTGACGGAGGGGTTTCCTTGGGCGAAGTGGCCCGAGGCTCTCAGGGTGAAGGTGGGCTGAGAGCAAGCGGGGTCGGAGTAGTGCCGGTAGATGCCCTCCCACGCATGCTGCTCGGGGTCAAAGGTGAAGTCTCGGGTGAGGAAGAGGATGTTGGGGCGGGTTTCGCAGCGCTGGCTGACCCAGCGGCCAGAAAGAGACAGAGGAGCTGCAGGGCCGCGGGGCAACACCGGAGGGCGCTGCTCTGAGGAGCGGTACACCAGGGCGCACACGGGGCAGGGGTGGATGTGATGCTGCAAAGAGTGATGGAGAGGTTAATCGGTAAGAAAACTGTGTTACAACTATGTAGCTTCTTCTGTCACTGAAATGTATCTGGGTGTATCTGTGTTGTTGAAGTGTGATGAATTAATAAATAAGTCAATAGTGCTTATTTTAAAGACACTGAATCCCAAACAGTTTTGTTGTTGAGCACTAAAGAATACAGAACAATCAGTCTTCCACATGCATTCTCTGATCAACTGAGAAATGCACAGTAATGTCTCACCATGGCGTTCTGCAGTGGCTGTTGGTATCCTGTCGGTCTGTATTGAGTCCTCTGTGTCCAGTCAGTGTGAATGTCCCCTAAGAACAGCTCCTGGACCTTCCCTCCATGTCTGTGGTGCTGCGTCTCCACCCGTATCAGTCCCATCTCCATCATGGAGAAGCCCAGCGCTTCAAGGCATCCCCTCCCCGCCCGGGTGTTGTACAGCTCGTACAGCTTCCCCGGCATCATTTGACCCAGAATCAGACCCACGCAGCTCGCAGGCAGCCTGGACGACAGCCTCTGCTTGGCCGCCACGCTGTGGACCACGATGCCCACCTTGCTGAGGTGGTGTTCAGCTTCAGTGCCCCCGCGGGTGATCCAGGAGGCCTGGCGCAGACGGAGCTTGCCCCTGATCATCAGGGAGTAGGCTGGGTCCTCGCAGCCGCTGTCGCTGTAGAAGTGCTGCAGGGCCAGGAAGTGACGGCTGGGGTGGAAGGTGTAGGAGCGGGTGAGGAACTCGGGACCGGGCCGAACTTCACATCTGAACACGGAGGAATTAAATGGTTAAGATGAGGTGATATTGGTGATACGTTCTGACATGTTTAGATTTCAGGCAGTAGTATTCTTCCATCTCCAGAGCTGTCTTTAAAAGGAACAGTTCACCCCTGTGTCAAACACATGTTTTTCCTCTCCTCTAGATTGTTCTGTTGTGAGTTGCAGCGTTTTGGAAATATCTGCCGTAGAGATGTCTGTCTTCTCTTGAATATAACGCAACTCGATGGCACTCGACTTGTTATGCTTAAAGCACCAAATAACATATTTGAAAAAAAGTCAACAGCAGCATCTCTTTCCTGAAATCATGACTCGGTTACTGAAGATAATCCAGACAAACCCGACTACATCTATCAACTGTTAACTCGCTTGTCTACCAGTATTTGCAGGCTTTCTTTCACGCGGTGTTGCTGAAAGTAAATAGTTCCTATCCTCCTTCCGAGGAAGAAGCTATTAATGTTTACATCCTGTGCTGTCACAAACACAACATCTCATCCATGATACAGATGGTGGGTGTGGTTCGGTAGAGAGAAAACATAGAACTAACAGGAAAAAGATGTATTTTGGTTTATGTACCTTTAAATCTTTTGGGGCACGACTCTGCAAAGTCTCAGCGAATCTTCATACGCAAAAAGTCACAAGTATTTCACGTCTTCATGCTGTTAATTTTCCTTTTCATAACTGAATCTTAAATCTGTTTAATGTTTAACTGACCTGGCATTCATATTTTTTTTTGGCCACTAGGGGCAGAAAAAACAAGATGAAAATACAAAACTGACATATCATCACCTTGAGTCAAGTTTCTGGCTGCCTGGCAGAGTTAAGTCCAAACTTCACTTTCTTTTTGGTCTTGTTTTTGCTAAATTATTTTTGGCTGCTCTTTGGTGCTGACCAGGTAATTGTACTCTGAGTTTGTGTGGCTTTTTTTCTTTCTGTCAACGCTGATACTAATGAAAGCAGTGAGGGTGAACCAGAACAGTGAAGTTGCAGTACAGAGAAACCATGACAATGAGGTGAGAGGAAGTGAAGAGTCATGTGGATCTCTGTGGGTTTGCAACAACAAGCGTCGCCCCTCACATGTGATCCTCGGTTTTCACTGTGCAACGGTGCAAAAACTGGATCAAATCGATAGTTTGCTATTTGTTAAATCCTTCTACGACAACATACAAAAAAATTCACCTTGTCGACACCCATGTGCCGTCCACTCTTGGGGGCACGTCTGCTGTGATTCTCACTCTGTCCTGTAGGTGGCGGTACTGGCAGCCCTGCTCCCACTGCAGGCTCTCACTGAGGTTGGAGGAGGAAGTGAAGGAGGCCGTGGGCACCTCCCATAGTTTACTCCCAGTTCCAGCCACAAACACAGCTTAAGAGGAAGAGAGAGTCAGAAAACTTTGAGTAAGTAATCACAGTTATCCCGTCAGATAAACACACTTAGAGTTTTGGAGCTCCCATTTCCTCCATCCACCAAAAACAGAGATGATTACCGGCCTCTTGAGGGAAGATATAATTGTCATCAGGGAACATTCACATCTTCTCCCTGTTACGTCTAAACACAATTGTGGCTGACTGCAAGCTGTTTCAGGGCTGTCATTTTGTTAAATTTCCCATGTAATGAGTGGAGAGTGGGCGCTATAGAAACCGTACATAGCAGCGAGTCAGGACGTTAGCCGCGGCGCAGAACGCTTTGGCTCGTCACTGCAATCAGCATGCAGCTGCCTTGTTTCTGGGCTTGCTCGGAGGCAGAAGGTGTGTTCGGAGGTGATTGGAGCGTTTGTGTGCACATCAGCACCTGCACCAGAGTAAGTTCTTTTGTATTTCTAAGCATACAGTGGGTCACTGACAGCAGCAGGCCAGCCGAGCCAAACACATCTGTTGATAATATGATTCACAAAACACTCAAAATGATGAATGTTCCCGCGTTGAGTTTTCCCAAACACTGGCAGTTAAGTTAATCCAAATGAAAGCATTATTCACTCGATAACATTTATTGACCTGACACGTGCACATCTGCAATCTTTCAGCCTGTCAGTGGTCATAACTGCGCTCTCTGCTCCACCCACGGAGATGTGCGAGTTGGCAACACAGCGAGCGGGATTTTTCTGATTGCACCCTCACGGCTACAACGTGAGGAAGCCCGTTGGGGTCTGTCCTGGCAGTGTGTGCATCTCTGTGTGTGTGAAAATGATGGCTTCAATTTCATCCTCCCAAAACAAATGTCAGAAAGCTGTGGATGAGCTCTCACAGACGCCTCCCTCTCCTGTTTTCTCTCTGACTTTTTATCTGTTTTTAGTGTCACACTCTTCCGCTCCCTTTTATTCTTAAACGGTGAATTTACACACTTTGGTTTTTGGTCACACTAAACAAATTGGATCTAACATGTTAGACGGCGAGCTTTAGAGATGCTGGAATACAGATTTTGTTTCCTCTGGACAGAATCAGATTAGCTGATTCGCCTGAATAAATGTTGCCAGAGTAAACTGTGTCTTGTGACAACGCCTCGCTTACAGTCTGGTTACGTTTTGGAACAAAAACCTCTCTGGTAGGGTTTGTAAAATATTGTATTTTGGCTTGAATACCTGTTGTGGCTGCCACAAAGCTGGCTGTAAATTGTCTCGAGCTCCTTCAATATTTCCACTGGTTTCACACTTACAGATGTTGAAACGCAGTCTCAAACTGTGGTCACTGGCTTGGCAGCCTTCACTCCTGTAACACCACCGTCCCCTCCAAGTCCAGATATGAAAGTCAGTACATAAACATGCAGAGTTCGGAAGTAACGAAGCTCAAATACTTTGTTACCGTACTTAAGTAGGTTTCTACGGTATCTTTACTTGCATTCATTTGTCTGACAACTTATTTTTAGTCCCTACGTTTAACACAAATATCTGTATTTCCAACTCCTCTCATTCTCAAAACAGGCTTGTGGCTTTAGTTTTAATGTGTTTAACGAGGTGAAGGAGGTAACTGGACCGAAACGGACACAGAGGGAGACCCGAAGAGGAAGCAGAGGCATCTTAGTGTTGCTGTCGATGAAACCTCCGCCACCTCCGTTAAGGTTTTGCCACAACGACCTCTCGTTAAGGGTAAGGAAGCGATCGTGTCTTGGCCTTCAAATAGCTGTTTTGGTCGCCACAAACATTGTTGGAGGTGTCCCATCAAAAATATCTGTTTTTCGTCCACACAAACATGGCTCGAAGTTGTCTTGAGGTCTCCTTTAAAAAATATCCGCTGGTTTCACACTTACAAATGTTGAAACACAGTCTCAAACTGCGGTCACTGTCTTGGCAGCCTTTACGCCTGTAGCTCCAACACCAGCCCCTCCACCTCCCAACAGTCCGCTCATAAACATGAAACGCCATGTGACATATTTTACAGAAATGTTACCGGTCAACGTTTTATTCCAGCAACAGGGCTCGTTCTCCAATGTTTCCAGTCTATATGCTAAGCTAACATGAAGCTAGGCTAAGCGGCTGTGGCCTTACACCAATCTCATATTTGTCCGTTTAATGTATCAGTCTTTTCATCCAACTCGAGAAAATGTGGAGCTTTTGCTTTGAGTCAGCGTCTCCAGCTTCTCTTTCTCCTCCCTCCCTTCTCCCTTTACTCCCCTCAGCTCTCACATTCTTCCTCTCACTTTCTCAACTTTCTCCCGAGGTCATCTGCGGTGGAGAGCTTTATGGGTGTAATCTCACTCCACTTTTCTCTCATTTGACTTTAGATGCACTTGGGGAGAACATCACCTGTCGAGACTCCAGTTGAGCTGGGAGTCGGCCGTCGAGCCACAGATCGGTTTTGCGCTCGTTCGACTGAGCAGATGGGATTTGAAGGAAAATTGGGACTTGGAATGGAAAGTGTGCGACTTGCTGATGTATTCTTTTTTTCTTTTTCTCCACGGAAAGGCTCCAAGATGGCGGCTGAGTGATCGGCGTTTATTAAACTTGTTAGTGTCAGAGGGCGGATATTTTCTGTTCCCCTCACTCTTGGAATGCTTCCCATATGCTGACCACAACCACAGACATGTGTGCAGCTCAGTCATTTCCAAGCATCATTCCACCTGATAAACACACACACACACACACACACACATATGCAGAGTTTGGCCTGTTTGAGTCGCAGACCGCAAAAACCAGATTAAAGCTCAAGGCACATTTCTCCTCATTGGACCAGCACGTCAGTTTGTTGATATGATTAATACTCTTTTTTCCTGTCATAGTCATTGAAACATGTTTGCAATTTTCCCCACGCGATGATGTGTTTGTTTATGCTCCGTGTCACTGCAGCTGGCGAGGGAACCCGGTCAGTCGGACACAGCTGGGCTCCCACGGGAGTGCTCGGAGCAGAAAAATACTAATCAGGATTAATTAATTTCCCCCCGCTCCTTGCAAGTCGTCCAATCGGTCTGTTTTGTGTTATCCAGCCCTTTGTAGCTGCGTGCAACATGCTGCCTAAGTGTTTCCTCACACACAGTTCAATGAATGGACAGAGTCACAGTGTGTGTGTGTGTGTGTGATGTGGACCCATTTTCTGGTTGCTATATTTGAGTTTCTGTTTTTGCCAAAGCTTTTCTATAGTGTTCCTTGAGGTCACTTGTCATTCTGCCCCCTCTCCCTCTCTTGGATCTCTCTCCAGTCGGGCATATGGTTGCGTTTACTAAAAGAGCACTCTCATAAAAACAGTGCTTAGTAAAACAAAATTGCTCATCGTGGGCTTTTTTATTTAAGTATTCTTCTACCAAATAGCCTATTCCAACCACAAGCAAGGCGATGTTGTAATACATATGATAATATCCAACCCCTCATCTCAATTTGGTGGAGATGGGGGACCATTTTAGTTGATTCACTTCCTACACAGGCAGTCAGATATCATTAGTTTTACCCTGAAAGGCTTCCCACTGATTTATTTTTCCACTATGGGCTCTAAAAACCTCACCATGATGCAGCCTGCACCTCCCTGACACTGTAGGGAGCTCGATGCATCCTCCAGAAATAGATTTTGATTTATTTTAACCAATAAAACTTGCTGATTAAATACTGATTCCAATGTTGCCAGTTTATTAGGTACGCCTGTTTAAAACTAATGAAGTCCAACAGCCATGCGAGAAATCCTAAATTCATTAAGGTTATGATGTTCAGTTCTTCTATTGGGTTATAGCCTCCCTTCATTGATATAAATGAGGCGGCCACACATGCTGTATACATATGTAGATTTTAGGTTCGCCTAGAATTGCTCGTTTCTTAGAGTTATGTCGGCGTCAAACATTAAAGCTTTTCACACAACTGTGATTAAACTAATCAGTGTGATCTGTGAGGCTTTTGGTGAAACTGACACAGATGTTGGGCTTCATGCAGCCTCATAATTAAAAGATAACAGAAAGTTGATGCAGTGCAACAACAAGCGTTTACCCAAATTAATGTTAATTCAAGATTTACAGAACTAAAACCATCTCACAAACATCTGTAAACTTCACAGGAGTCAAGGCTCGACATGTTGTGATGAATAGTTTAATGAGTAGGTACAAGTATCACAGGACTCCCCACATTACAAGTGTAGTTTGTAAAATGTGGCCAGAATTCGTAGGTGTTTCTAAGATCATAGGGGGTCAACACACTGTACAGTAGCATTAACAAGTAACTGACAGCTGCTGCTCTTTGCTAGCCACCGTTAGCTGGAGAGAGCTACCGTTAGCCACTGTAATAAGCTCACGGCTCCGTTAGCTGTGGAGCTTGTCTGGACCAGAACCTTGTTTCACGGGGAACATGGCTTGACACCAAACTGGGCTGAAGACAGCTTTGCTTGTGCAAACTTTTAATGTGTTGCAGAAATACTTCAGCATGCATGGTCAGACACTGACATTGATCAGATTTTAGATACGAAATGCAGAGTTTTGATATATTTAGCACGTTACATTAGATCAGATGTGACAAATCGCAGTGTTAATTTTGGCAGAATTCTTCTTAGTTTGAGTCATTTCTATCCTTCATGGCTTTTGTCAGCTTTTATGGTCTTCTTTCTTTATCTCATTCGATCAGGCTAATAAACCTCGGCATAATCAGCGGCTCCATGTTTTGCAGATTTCTTTTTCGACCGCGCCAGACAGTTTGATCGGGCTTTTTGTAGCTTGTACTTACAAATACTACCATTAAAAATCGCACTGAAACAATTAATCCTTTAATATGCGTGCCTGGCTTCAGATCTAAGAACTCCCTCCCAAACATCTTCCAGATAAACTGCGTCTTTGACAAGTTAATAACTGAAATAAATGAAACTCCAATTCCCTCTTTGTGTTTCTCTCCCTCCGCTAAACCGAGAAAAGAGCTGTTCTGGAGACACACAGATGTAAACTGCTGAGGCATCGGGTTAGCTTTAAATAATAATAATCAGAATACATTTTTGCACAGAGTGGCTGGTTTCGTCCTCTTACATCAGAAGCTTGTTAAAGGCCAGTATGAAGAGGAGGACTGATTACAGCACACAAGGTACAGGTTACAACAAAACATGTTTGCTCATTTTGCTGCCAAGAGCCACGTCTAATAGATGGTTAGAGACGTCCTCTCCTGATTTCATCATTAAGAGCGGCTGATCGTCCCTGGTTTGTCCTCCTGCAGTGCTGTGAATCTCCCACCAGGGGTCAGCGCAGCAGCCTGTGACCTGCGTGTGGTCTGTAGGTCAGTCTGTCATCACCACCAACACTGCCGCTGCCACCGGCCTTCGCCTCATCTGACTGATGGTCGGCCAAAGTAATCTACCTGTCTTTGAGCTCCTATATTCATCCTGTCTCCAAACACACACACACAAACATACACACATGCATGCACGTTGACAAAAACACACTGCACACATTGATTTACAGGCCGGCTGCAGAAGGGATACCATTTATAAAAAGACCTCCAGGCTGCACTCTGTTTGTTTGTTTGCGTTTGTGATTATGGTTTGGCAGCCGTCGCTCTCCTTCTCTCATGTCTCATCCACAGCGCCAACGTCAAAATACAGTTTTTATGTACTTCTTTATTTGGAGCCATCCTGCAAAAACAAGAACCAGATCCAGGTACTTTTCGATTCGGGGGGAGGGGATCAAGTGCTGGGGGTTTAAGCCTCGTTCATTAGAGAGAGACGCCTTTGTCTGCTTCAGAGACGCTTGAATCGTTAAACCTAGCCGAGTGGAGGCGAAAGAAAGTATCTATTTTGTTGCAGAGGAACCGATGGCATAGCAGCACCGATCCCTCCATGTGTTCCAGTATTTTAACTGCTTCCTCATGTGTTTCCTCCTTTTTTCACTACATCCTCACCCCATTTCTCTACCCCCCCCAGTGTCCCGTAAAGCCACTTTCTCATCTCTTTTTGCCTCAGTGCTGCAGGACAAAACCCTCAAAACTGTCCCTGAGGTGCCCGTGCCCTCCTAACCCCTCCTCCCCCACTCCCTCCACTGATTACAGCTCCCCCTCCTCTGATGAAAAAAGCCACAATGTTTACGGCTCATTTCTCCTGGATGGATTTCAGATTCCTCCCCTCTTTTTTCCCCGTCTTTGTTTCATTTTTTTCTCTCTCCCTCTTCCTCTCTCTGTCTGTCTGTCAGTGGTTGATGAGGTGAATGGAGTTGGTCAGGAGGATGTGCGGTTGGAGGATGGTGGAGCCGGGCCGGAATGACAAGATTAGTGAGGTGCATGCGTGTGAGCGTGAGCGATGCTACGGTAGCCCAGCGATCCGGCTCGTACCACATTTTTAGGTGACTGCTGCGCATTTTTCATCGTTCACAGCTGCTTTTTCAGGCGCTGAAACATTCTGGATCGGAGATTCCCAACATTTTTTGCCGCAACTTGCATATGTCTTTAAAATAAGTCGCATGGAGTGAATTTCCACTTTTAAAATCTTTGAACGGAAATGTGTGTGGCAAAAACACTCTTGTCTTCTTTCTTCACAAACCCTCAGTTTTATGTTTTTTGCCCCATAGAAATGTCCGTATCCCGAGGTGATGAAGATAACATTCACAAACGCTATTTGTGGATAAAATTATTTTCTTTAAAAAAATAAATAAAGCTATACTAATTTGAAAAACAAGGACATTGCTCACAATAAGTTATCTAATGTTGCCACACGGATGTTTCAGACAAGACGCCGTTCTTCAGCTTGTGTTATTGATACATTTCTTACAGTAACATGATCAAATCGGTGGTCCGTCGCTTTGAAACAGTTCTGGATCATGCTGCGAGACACATCACAGATTGTTTCCAATCGATAGATTGTCGCCAAAGCAATGTCAAAAACTGAGCACCAAATTCTCACAATTTGACCCTCAGACTAACCAATCAGGATACGACATGAAATGATGCAGAATGTACGGGCTGGTGTCGCAGGATAAAAACCACAAACCAAAGCAACAGAGGCGAAACTCAAAAAGCACAAAAAGGCTGCATTTTCAAAACGTTCGGACGCTGGGATGATGTGAGCTGATGACGCGTCCCTGCTCTTTGATCTACGACGCATTCCTTTGTGATTGTGACCAAGATTTCGTCAGACTCGTCTCCCACAGCGCGTCAAACTTACACAATCGCAAAAATCTGAAGGCGTCTGAAGACAGCAAACACATCAAACCCCAACTTGAAATACTTGTTACCAAAAAAGAATAAATCACACACAGTATTGTGTTCCTGCCCGGCTCTGTCAGGGACTGAAGGCTACCAGAAAGCATGCAAAGTATTTCTGAATTTCATCTGACCCAGGCCTTCTCGCTGCAGCACCCCGTTTCTCTCTCCTCCCTCCACCCTTTGTCGCCAAAGTCAGGCGAGGGTCAGGCTGATTTAGAGGTTTTTCAAAGAACATGGGGTCTCTCGTGTTATTCTAACCCCGAGTCCCCCTTCCTTTTTTGGGCTTTATCCCCTAGCGTCTGACAGCGGTCTCCCGGACCAGGAGTATCCCTGTGTCCCCGGGGCAGCGCATGGACGACTACTGTTGTCTTTTCATCACAGTTTAAGCTAGTTAATCCGGCGGCCTCGTTTATTTAGACAAGGGATCTACAGGAGTTTGCCCAGCGGACGCTGCTGCCAGTTCAACTGTGGTTAGCGAACTCTGGCTCCCGTTCACAGAGCAACAACACACACATGGTCCTGCTGCATCTCACACCCTCGTCATTAATACAACAGCTGCCACATGGAACCAACACATCCACCTATGATGTCATTCAAACTTCTGCTGATGGACGCACTCAGTACGTTTACATGCACAGCTTAGTTGGATTACAGCCATAGTTCGACTATGCTACTCAACCAGACAACTGCAATTATCCGAGTATACATCGGATTATTGGGCTGGAGCATGTCATACCCCGGTACGCTAGGTGGCGCTGTACCCATTTCAACTAGTGGTAACACAGCCACCTCCGGCTGACCTCTTTACGTCACCAGCTGCATCGGCATTCAAGAAAGATGGCGTAGAAAGAGCGAGACGAAGCTACATCTTTGTACATTTCGTATATGGTGTACATGATAATTACACAAACTAGGTGCACAATGGCGCTCTTTCTTGCGGTGATTTCGGAGGAAAGACACCGCCGCCACCGTCCGTCTACTTCTGGCTCAAGGCCCCGGCGAAAAAATCTTGTGCCTCGCAGAACGCAAAATCCGATCCGATCTGATGGAATGTATACATGCAGGAGTAATGCGACTATCAATCGAATAATCTGGGTGTTTAATTCGACTATGAGAAATCCGATCCGGTCCGATTTTAGTCAGACTAAGGTGTATACATGCATCTTAAAGATCCGATCAAAGTCGGACTAACACAGTAATTCGTTTTTCCTTGAGTGTCATGTAAAGGCACTGACTGTGGTTCCGACTATTCATAGACAATAGAGAGGATTCCGGATTTATAATAGCACCTGACGTGCATTGTGGTGTCTCCTCTTGGTTGATGGACGCGGTGGATGAGATATAGATAGTGGACAGGGGAAGTTGATGGTCCATTGATGTTTTTGAGATGCGATTACATCCGTTTCACCTTAATCCAAAAGCTCGGTTTGGAGACATTTTTAAGAATCCGGTCGGCGGCTGTTTCACAAAGTTGGACAGTTTAAAAGTTGGACGAGGACCGCCAAGAGGCCGAAAGAGCCACACCGCATCCAAGGTTTAATTTATATGAAAATGATGAGGTTACATAAATATTCCCATCCACCCCGATTTGATTCAGTTTAGGAAATGAAACATAAAACAGGAAATTCTTTCATCCAAGGATCCACTCGGCCTTATCCAAATACGCGCTGTGGTCTCCTCTGTACGGCAGATTGGTCACTTTTATCTTTCGCGGACACTCCATCAAGTGAGACAGAACTCCACGAATCAAAGAGCGTTTTCAGCTTTACAGTCAAAGTTTGGGATCAAAAGGTGCTCAGTGAATCGAGTTGGTCACTGGCTTGGGAAGCGTTCCCTTCACAGAAATGACATTACACCTGTCAAAGTTAATCTGAGAACTACTTAAACGATCTGTCTTTTTGATTTTATGACCAGTTTTCTGCTCTGTTCGGGCTGCTCCGCTTCTTGCTGCATCTGTTTAGGGCCAGTGACTCAACCTCGCCTGTCTCCCCTCCTCGGCTCGAGCTGTGAAAAAGAAAACAGTTCCCAGATACCAGCCTGCCAGTCTACCACTGAAGCAGCTAGAGAGGGAGGGAGGGAGGGAGGGATGGAGGGAGGGAGGGAGGGAGGAGGGATGGAGGGAGGGAGGGGGTGATGATGATTATAACTGGGCAGATGCCTCCTCCTGCTCATCAACCTAACCAACCCTGATGGCCAAAATGCTGCGCTTCCGCGATCGAGGCTGTGGCGGCTGGACAATCGGCCCCGCAGCGGCCCGAGGTAAGGTTGGTAATGGCTGTCTCCTGTTATTCTAACCATTAACATAATGGCAACATTAGTTCCAGGGCCACGCTTCCCTGCTCCTAGGGAACCATTGTTTAAAGGCACCAGCCGGAGCTTTTCAAGACTCCTCCAGTGGCCACAGATCCGACTGACGCTTTGAAGAGGAGAGTATGAACACAGACCGACTATTCATAAGTCTAAACGTCAGCGTAGGTCTTTTATTTTTCAAAGTGCTGATCCACATGCCGAATTGTGACAAATTGGCTGATAACTTCCTCGCAATTATGAGTTTGTCTGCGTTAATCTCTTCCTTTTTGTCCCGCCATGTGTTCTTTAAGCTAAATCCGCAAGTGTTCAGCTGATTTCTCACATGAGAGAGCGTTTATCTCCTTTTTTTTTCTTCCTTTTTCATGCTGGAAAAGCTTTGGATTAAAGGAGGAAATCGGCTTCAATCTTTTAAGATCAGATACTAAATGCGAAAGATTTACACCACAGAAAGTTATTCCCATACTTAGGAATAATGATCTAAATAGTTAAATTGCATTTCTTGACCCCAAAACACTAAGCTTTCTTAATATTTTAAATCATTTCTCTTCAGAAGTTTGAGCAAAATCAAACTAAAGAAAATCTGTCTTTGTCAGTGAAAGCTCCACAAATTCCGTGGACAGAAATCTGTGGATTCATGCAAGTAATTTAAGGCAAACTGTATATTTTGAAAAGTTGTTTAGACAGCTGTAAGGCTCATAAAAACACACTCAGATCCTGCAGACAGTGCCTGGACTCACCTTGCCACAGCCACAGCAGCCAGACTCCCCTCAACAGGTGACTGAAACGTCCGCTTGACATGTCTCCGGCTTCCGCACACTTCATTCACACACTCTGCTCGGAAAACAAACTTTGATCCTCGGGGGGGAAAATCCAAAGCACAGAGAGGCTCCTGTCAACAAGAGACGATCATGTAGGATATCACCATGACACGAGCACATATATGATGAGTCCAGTAATCCCCCTCAGATGAAAACTCCTGTTCAGCCAGCAAACTTTCTTTTCTCTTTTCCTTCTTCTACCTCCACTTCATGACTTCCATGGTCTGACAAGAAAGTCCTCAGTTGGAACAACACGCTTCATGCAACTTCTACACACTGGTGCTTTCCTTAAGTTGGTTGTGGGGGAGAGTAAATGCTCTCTCTCTCTCTCTCTGTGTCTCTCTAACCCCCCTCTCTCAATCACACACACACACACCGCGGCCTCACTACTGTGCAGCACTGTGGAGCTGTTCCACCCGATGCATGTGCAGCGAGTGTGTGTGTGTGCATGTAAGCAGGAGTATTTTGTGTGTGTGTGCGCACTCCTGTCTGCCTCTTATAGTTTTGAGCTGAGAGGAGGGAGTAAGAGAGGGAGAGAGAGAGAGAGAGATGGAGGGAGGGCAGAGATAGAGAAAGTTCAGTGTGTGTGTGTGTGTGTGTGTGTGTGTGTGTGTGTGTGTGTGTGTGTGTGTGTGTGTGTGTGTGGAGGAGGGGGTTTGAGCTTCCTAAAGTGAAGGCTCTCGGGAGCTTTTGGAGCAAGGTGCAAAAGTGCAGCGCTGAATAGGAGTTTAATGCTGCAGCCTCACTGTTAGTCGACCATCTGATGGTACAGATAGATCACAACAAACTAAAATATATCAACATATTTTTCTCTTATTGGTTTTTTTATTGTCCTTCTTTTTTAAGCCTCAAATCCAATTTAAAGACATAGTATGTAACATTTCTGCATTAATTGTCAACCATCAACCAGACCTGTTTTTTCATTGAGTTGTGTACTTTTATAATCCTAAATGTTTCCAAAAATAATCACAATTTTATTCAAGTTGACTGTACGTTTCATTTGGTTGCATGTTGCTTTAACTTTAAACTAGGAAACATTAAATGATACATCAGACAGAGAGAAAGGAAGTCGGCAAATGTGACTAAAACCCAACATGAATAAAAGCTTCACATCGCCCATGATCTTTTCTGCTTCAGTCAAGTAAAAAAGGGACCCTGCAAATTACTAAACATGAGCATCAGAATCTGTCAAGTAAATGTGCCAGATTTAGCCATACAGGCATATTTTCAGCTGGAGTCTCTGGCAGGTTGATGGACATACAAAGCACACCAGCACATAAAAACACATAAGCATTTGAACACAGACGAAAACGCCACCTGTCGCTTCTCTCCCGGTGGACACCTCTCCACTCCCCACCTGCCATGTCTTGTTTATGAGGTCATAGTCCTGATCAGAGCCGTTGTAAATCGCCTCCATCCTGTAGTCAAACTCCTCGTGTCCATGTGACGATGACCATAATTTCCAGTACTTCCAGATGTCTGCCATTCTTCAAACTTCTGGCGTGTCCTATGGTCTTCTCAACTGAACTTCTGGCTACACTGCCCCCCACCATTTCTGGTGGTACTGCCCTATATCTTTAGGATCCATAAGCTTTCAGAAAACCAACACAAATACGGATTAAATGAACACAAAGTACAGGCTGAGGGTTTTGTCTGCATCTGTATATGTAAATAACATTGATCCTAAATAAGCCTTTGGACACATTGGGATATCCTCTAGAACAGCAGCATGTCTACATGTCTTGTTTACTCTGGTCAATGCACAGACCTCCCTGTTCCCTGAGTTTTCATCGGAACTGTTCCACCAAAGAAATACTCTCAATGAAAACTGTTGACAGTGAGGTCTGTGGCTTATTGTGAGTAATGGGAACACTGTGTCCGGGAAAAGATGCCGCTGTTGATTTTTTATAATTCTGTCAGAACCACAAATTAAATTCTATTCAAATCCATTTTATTGGTGCAAATAAAACACACAAAACTCACAACACTCACACACACAAATCTGCGGTGCTGGATACCACTAGAGGTGAGAGGGAGGGTGTGTTTTTTTTTTGTTCATTTGGGCGGACCGACCATTTAAGTTGAGGGAAGATCAGCAGCATGAAACGTCTGCGTGAGCTCGAACGTGTGCAGCAGCTGCACAAACCCATATCACAGCCCATTAGAAGGGCACAAGCACACACAGACGCTCCAGTCACACTGATTCATTGGCTCTGCATACACATGTGGTCTGACGGTGCTGTTGACACTGTTGACCGCCGCAGAGGTAAAGACGGGTTTCAAAAGAGCCTGCCAAGAGAGAGTTGGCAGCATATCTGCGACGGGTGGGCTGACCAGAGCCCTGGCACACAGTCAGGGGCGCATACACTCCCGACACCATCACACACGCAGCCAATGACCAACGCAAGTGGGCTGAGTAATTTTACCACCGGCACTGTGTTTTATATGGCAGATCTGTTATGCATCATCATGCTTATATTGACATTTCTTTGCCAATTGTCAGTTGGCCCTAAATCTGGGCATGTTCAAAGCGCTCGCACGGTTTCTCACAGTCTGTAAGTCCCGAAACACTACTGTACATGGATAGCTTCAAAGGGTAACTGCTTTCTTTAATACTTTATTGTTGCAGTTGTTTTCCCAATATTATGATCTGTGATAATTACATTGCACTCGTAATGTTTACTGCCGGGATCTGGAAACGCTGCTACGAGTCTGACAGGTCAACAAACACCCGAGAAGTCAAACTGGCTTGCAAGAGGAAACAAAGGCAAATGGTAAATTATTCCCAGAGCAGCCCACATCAGGATATGAATGACAATATTTATTGAAAATGTACATAAAATGTTGTTTTTAATGTAAATTGTTAATAAAACTGTGTCAGTCGTATCCTGTGCAAGCTGGAATATCGTTGTTTCGGTCCGCTGTGGTTTACCCGGCACCAGCTGGCACCCAGGAGAGAAGAACTGCTGTGCACAGCATATCTTTAGTTTTTCACAATCAAAACAGTTTACAGATCGACCTCCTGCCTTCACTTCAGGAGGGAGACGGAGATGTGGACAGTTTTTCTTGTGCAATGAGGTTCATCTTATCGCCGAAGAAAGATTTGTTCATTCCTGTTTTTTTTTTGTGCCTGTTCAAAAATGTTTCACCACACAAAACAACCCATGTTTGGTTAAATATCAATGCAGTTAACACATCATATGTTAAAGTGATAGTTGGGGTCTTCTGATGTGGGGTTGTATGAGGTACTTAGCCCTCGTCAGTGTATTTACCTGCAGTAGTTGACTGTCAGCTCTCCTCCTGTGTGTAGAGGCAGTAAGTACACTTTATATATATCCGTTTAAGTGTACGGAACATTTTGGTGCTTTACATTTTCGGCTGCGTACGTGTTACAGCACAGGGCCTACGTACGTTTGTGGGAATGTAGTCCCAAAGAAAAGGACCGTCTGATGTTTAATATGTTACTTGAACCCCCATGGTGCCGCCACGTATCAAAGCAGAAGATGTTTGTGAAGTGATGTGAGAGTAAACACCGGAAGTCACATAAGATTCTGCTCTGATCTGCAACCACTAGGAGGAAAGCTCAGAGATTCCTATAAGCTTTTGGCACTAAAAAAGTGGATTTATCTTCACTCATGTTCATCAACCTGACTGCAGCAGCGGTCTGCGGAGCTCGCCTCTGTTTTCGGGCGTTCATGTGCTGTAATGTATACTGCCAACAGGAGCTGGAGGGCACAAACGTTCACAGATGAGGTCATGTTTAAAGTTTTATTCATGCCAAGTTTAGTCTTGTTCTGTGTCTCCCCTGTCTTTGAGGCAGCACCGTTATCTTGGATATCTAACGGCTGTACCAGAAGCCCAAAAACGTTGGCTGTTGAAGCTCAAGCTGAAGGGTTCTGAGATTGTGTTTCCTTTGCTGTTGGATATTAGCAATACATAAATGTAATTTTTAGCATAAAAACAAGTAAAAGTTGTATTTGCATGAGTTTTATTTTTGTTTTCAAAAAGCCTATTACAAATGCAGTAATGCTTCAGCCAACATTGGCGGGTCTTCCAGGAAGCAGCAACTGTTGGAGTCAGTGATGGAAAGATTTGATACGTGAAGTTATAATGAAAGGGAGCCATTTATCTGAACCACTTGTTTAGACAATCTGACCTGTTTACAGCCCGACTCCTCGTGTTTCTCACCCCGTTATCCTTTAAACGCTGATAATAAGAGACGGCAGCACGCCTTCTTTGGCTCCTCTTACTGCGGACGGTCCAATCCTCACCGGCCAGTCGTCACGGCTATTATTCGGGGAGAGTCTAATCTGATTGTTGATCGTGCCTCTGGCTAAGTGCTAACTTGCTGTGACAGACCCCACAGAGAGCCAAGAGGAGGGAGGACAGACGCCGCTGATCTCTGATCCCAGATCTGACAGCTGGCTCCCTCAGGAGGACTCTGCCTGGGGTGTCAGCAGCTTTGATCCACTCAGGGTCCTCTCAGGAATGCACACACACACACACACGAGCATATATGTAAATGCTTCCATACACAACTTTTTAATCTTGCTCTCTCTCTCACTCCCGTTTTCCTTCCCTCTCTCTAACACACAGACATCCACACATGCACACACACACTCCTACACAAGCTACTGGGCTTGGCCTGCTGGCACACACACACAGGAGCTGGCACGAGTTGCCTAAGAACACACAGTCGACGCTTTTTTATAATCAAATAATTTCTCAATCCTGTAAGTAATACCCCTCCACCGAGCACGAGCTATCAACTACGGTGGGCTCTGTGTGTGGTGTGTGTTTGCTTAGGCTCACATCCTACACATCAACACACGCACGCACACACACACTTGAATGATCACATATACGTACACATGGATTGAATGTTCACACAGAACTTTGGATTGAGTTCATCTGTGCTGGTCATTTTCGTGCTCTGGCTTGAGGATCGAGGCAGTTTCCTGGTCTCTTTGCGAGCTAACAGCGCCCCCGGTGGGAGTCAGAGAAAGTGCGCATCAAACAAGTCTTGAGACAGAACACAGAAAAGGAGAAGAAAAGAAGAAAACAGACTTTGAGTGTGGCTTACATCAAACTAAAAGTCAGACTTCAGTCGGACATCTTGTTCTTGGCTATCTTATTTGCAAAGAGAGAAAGATACATGAGACATTTTTTCTCACTAACCGAGCAACCACGTCAATATTTCTCCTCTTGAAGAAGGTACATGGAGACTTTATCAGTAAAAATCAACAAACACTGCAACGGATGCAACAAAAAGCTTACAGTAGTCTGCAAATGGAGGAGGTGAGCTGGATGGATGATGGATAATGGGCCAAACACACACACTAGACTTTCACCCAGAAGACTGCTGTGTGTGTCCTGTGTGAAACCAAAAGTAAACACTGAGTCATTTTAACTTGTGTATTTAACTTGCGTCATGTAGGAAACATAACTAACGGACTTATTTGAACTCCAAACCACAATTTATTCCTAAACCTAACTCAGTAGCTTTGACATATACTTCATTTTGGGAGTCATTGGATCACACTCCCTCAGTGTGCTCAGTGGACTCCAGACTGCTCAGAGACTTCTGCCGGCTGAACGGACTTTCTGTAGGTACTGAACTCATGAATGGGATGAGTAATTTAAACTTCCTGACTTTACAAATGTTACTGGACTGAATTGATCAAATTATGATTATGAAAAGAGTCATTTTGAGGGGGCTGTGATACTTATTGAAACATATTTATTTAAATGTTTGGGTGTTGGGTAACAATGCCTGCATGAGTGGCTTGTCGGAATCTGTTGCTTTTTATTCCAGCACCCATGTAGCAGGTAAGAGCTGCCACCAAGCACCAGGAAGAGCGCCAGGCTTTGAAGCCAGTTTGCCAAGTGGGAAAACCGTTTAATTTCATCGTCACGTGATGCACTGCAGCCCAACAACTTTCCACAAGCTCACATTGGGAAAGAAGCGGCTGAAATATGGTGGATACATTTTTTGGAGCGTCACAACCCGCGCGGAGTTACATGTTTCACTGTCATAACTTGAGCCATTTGGTCCAATTTGGAAAGAGCTGCACTATTAAATTATTTTATCCCCAGTCAAGTTAGCTCTATGGGACCCACAACACAGAAGATACAGGTATTTTTTATACCCAGAAGGTCGAGTTTTTGTGGCTTCCAATATCACTGAGCAGCTTTCATCGGAATGAACGGGGGCTCAGCCTCCAACACTGTGTCCAGATTTAATGTAACGTCAGATTCTGCCACACGGCCTGCACGAGCAGCGCGTCTCATCCGAGGCTGCAGCGGCGCCTCGTGTAGAGATCGGAGTCATACGTACAGATCTTGGCCAAAACAGACCTGAAAACAATCTGTGGACAGCACGAGTGATTCACTGCAGTTTCAATGTCACAGACATGAAAGGAATGCACACAACAGTCGAAGGACTACTTTTCCTGGTGTGGTGTGCACTCTTTTTCTTTCTCTCTCTTTCAGCGAGGGGAAAATCACTCATCAGTCATCACCTTTATTGATCGCTTTCAAGAGCAAACTAAGGAGAAAGATAGGACTGACTATAGCTGGCACAGCTCAGCAATGCGGCCACCGCAAGCCGCTCATGCAGTGAACGTGGTAATGTTTTTTGGGACAAAGTGCTTCAAATATATAGTTCGAGATATGTCTGCTGATAGGATGGTTACCTTTAAAACTTCTGTCTTTCTGTGTATCTTTATTTCTGTGAAACTATCTGACTTGCATTGGACCAAAACTAAGAGTGACCAAACACTACATACCAGACGGAAATATCTTCAGGCCCAGGAGAGAGAACTCATTTTCTTTTTGGTGCTGTTCGGTCCTCTTGAAGCCACATGCTCTCCTCTTGATGCCGAGTCATTTTCAGTGTGTCTTTGTGTGTGTCGGGGTAACCAACAGGATACAGGCCCTCCTTCCAGACATGCAGCCACACACACACACACACACACGCTAATCCTGCTGCAGATAGGACCTTGCTCTTTAATCATCACACATTCACGTCCCTGCCTCTTATCTGGTGGATGCATAACTCCAAACACGCAGCCAGAAAAAAAAAGAAAAGACGCCCACATCATTTGCAGGTTATTCTTTTGCCTTTTGTCTGAAAAAAATTCAACTCTGTTGCTGGAACTCAGCGTGCGTTGGCACCAGGGTTTTCTCCAGCTGTCACCCGGAGTTAAACAGTTTAGATCACCTTCAAGGACTTTGGGGTTTGTTGACAGTGCCGTGCGGTGTAACCAGGTGAGGTCTGAGATACTGTGATGTTTTGATGTTTCCTAAATGTGCTGATGAAAAGATAGGCGCCGTGTTTGAGTCTGATGTTGTAATCCCACCCTGCTGCAGATGTCTAAACACGTTACAGTGCAAGCAACAGGAGGAATGCCATCACTACTGCCATCGTAGCCGCCACCTGGGAGCACAAACACAAAGGAGAGAGCCGTCACCGTGCATCTACCATGCCGTGATACTGTAGGTTGTTCAAGCAGCTTTAGCGTAAACATCTCTGACAACTGTTTCTTTGAAGGATTATTTCATTTGCATTCAACTTCTTAATCTTATTTATGTAGTTTTAACCTCCACTTCCATTGGTTATTATGAAATGATGCTCGCATAAGTCAAGGCTGAGATCTAAAGACATGCCGGCGAAACAAAGCCTGACTGAGGGAGGAAAAAAAGCAGTCAGATGATCAGACAGGCTGTAATCAAGCTTATTTAAAATGTCAGTCCTCTGTTCACAGGTAAACTGTGGCCCACACAACTACTTAAAGTACACTGTAGGCTCTAAAAGCTCGGACCCACAGAGCATGGATGAAGAGTCTTCATGTGTCAGTGTGCTTCAGTGAGCAGCATCCAAACCCCCCCCGCTACCCTGACAATGTTCCAACAGAAGAGTGCAACTTGTGTACTACATTTTTCTGTGCTGACATATATGGACTTGAGGTTTTCTATGGGGTATTGGAGGAGTTTCCTCCATGTATTTATCTTTACATTTATATTCTCCAAAGCGTTCAAACTGGACAACAGGGTCTTGATAGCTCTTATTCCATTTGTTTCTTGTAAGGCGTCCCTGTAACACTGGAGTCTTTATGACCAAGTTTGAGTATCCATATTTTTCTAGGATTATTCTGCATTATTCGATGTTTAAAATGCACTCATCATTGTGGTCATCTAGCTCCTGATTTCATTCCAAATATCTTATTTTCCTATTTGTCCCCATCATATTGTGACCGTCTGAGCTTTCTTTTTGGCAAAGATTACTTACTTATCTGCTGTTTTATTGAGTGAACAGGCCAAAACTATGACTTTACACCCAAATTGTTGGAAACCTGAACTTCCTTTTAAGCTTAATATATCTTTTTCTGCACGACATCAAAAGAGTGAACTGGTCAGAAATTGAACCATGTCTTTAAAAAACCCTCATCTTTACAGACAGAGATGACAGACAGACTGCATGAGAATCATTTCAAGTACAGCTGCTGGGGTTTCATGTTAGATAACGCCTGCTTTTGCAATTTTAGTGCTTTTTTGGTGGTTCATAAACTTGGTTCTAGGTGAACCTTGATCATCATTAAAATAAGAGAGACACAAATGCCATGTACTAATAATGATATACGCTGATATAATAATAAAGCCGTCATTCAGCTGCTGACGTGAAGTTTGTTTGTGGCAGAGTCTCTCACAGTGTGCTACTGTGCAAACGCCCTTCAGCGAATGAAATACACTCCGCTGGGACTCCAGAGGTTGGCATGTGGAGCAGCTGTGAGAGCCACGTGTTGGTTTTTACACACCGATCTGTCATCACATTGTTCTGGAGGTTACGGTCGACCTCGCTGACCAGCTAACTGGATTCTTCAGAGGTTTATTCCACAATATTCCTGCTTGTTGGCGTTGTAAGAGGGGCGCAAAAGCTACAGAAAACATACAGGCAGGCATTTAGATGTGTGCAATAAATAAGGCAAAGTTTCACAAGAGTTCAGACTCACACACACACACACACACACACACACACACCACAGACATGGATTCAAAGTGGAGCACTGGCAGCTGAGGCCCAGATATGGCGGTTAAGTGTCTGCGTGTTGGAGCAAAGTGTCTCATGACAGTGCGAGCCAGATGGAGCGTCTCTGGCAGATATTTACACTCGGGGAAAAGTTGAGCAAATATTCAGAAGCACTGATTGCTAACAGATGATAATCAGCCACAGGCTTATTTATTCCCAGGCTGCAGGTTGCCACAACTGCTTCACTGTCACTCCAAATCTGCAAAGTTTCCATCTCCATTAGTGAAATGAAGCGTATCAAAACGGTTTTGCGCAGTTTGCATATCGACAAAATCTTGCTTTTAACGCTGAAACCACCATGATGTCAAAACAGAAATGATTTGTTCATTTTTTGTCTAAATGGGTAATTGACAGGTTGCTAAACCCCTTTTCTAAACAGTGTTTGAAGTGTACAGCTTGGCAGCATTGAGTTTTGGATTTATCAACATGCCAAAATGGCGTGTTTGGAGCTCTAATAAGCATGATACTCTGTATTAAGGGATTTTGGGGAGGTGTTATCTTATTTTATCATCTCCCAAAAACCAAAAACATGATTAAAATTGTGTGTTTATCTGCTATAAAGTAAGTTCAGCCTACCACTGTGAGGGATAACATGCTGCAGTAATATATTGCCTTCTGCAGTAATGGAATAGTATTACATTTCTGTAAAGGACTTGCGGTGATTTTGTCCAGAAACATACATTACCATCCAAAAATGAGGTGTTTACTGATGTTATTCAACTTGGTCAGACCCTACAGGGCTGCTGGCGTCCCATTTACTCTCATTCAAAGCAGCTTATTATGATGTAAATGATTAAACTTTTGTCAGTATGGACATACTATGGACATTTGTTCAGAATTGCTGGCCTGATATTGTTTGTTTCCCCAGAAAACAAAACCTAAAGGACAGGGGTTGCAGGTGATGAAACTAACAAAGCACTGCACAAATCACAAAAGGGTCAAAGCAAACTGGTCCCTTGGTGACTAAAAGGTGGTGCTGGGAATAAAACCCCCAGCCTCCCACTGATTCTAATTCATTTATCATCAAAATGATAGATGAACAAAAACCACTGGACCAAAAGACCAGAGGTGAAGTGGGAGTCACTGATCAGGGGAGAAACAAAATGTAAAAGGCCAAAAAGAAAGAAACCTCAACATCAGAGTTTTACCCAAACAGAAAACGCAGAGAGCCAACAGATGGTGATGACTCCCTGAAAACACACAACCAGCTGAGCAGTGGAACTGCAGCCCCCTTATATAACCTCCCAGCTGACTGATTGCAGCCAGCTGAAGGAGAACATCACAGGTGCACCCTAGAGCTTCTGATTACCTGTGACCTCGATCTTAAAAGATCCCTGTTCACATCAGGACCTCGGGGAACCTCGGACCTCGGGGAACCTCTGATCTGTCCATAACAATGTGCAAAAGAGATGTAAGTGGTCAATCGGTCCTAATCTGTGTCCGTTCAGTAGTTTATATTCTTTTCCTTTAATTCATATTCTACTGATCAAAGATCGTTTTTTTTTCCAGCTGTCAGAACAAAGGAAATATGATAATAATCAATACGTCTAGAATGATGATAAAGAGTTTCATAGTCAATAGAGACGAGGTTAATCCGGAACAGTATTACCTTCTTCAATTTTATAATTCCCAGTCATACTTCTGTAGTTATTCTGGTGAAAGTAATGCAATAGTAGTGTGACTCATGACTCTTTACAGACAGTGTAAATGTAGAGTAACACTTTGTTAAATGTTCCATCAACATTTCTCTCTCCTTCATGAAGCTGTCCGTCGTTCTGTCTGTCTTTGAACATTAAGAAAAGCAGTAAACTTGCAGCATTCAAAACCAAAACGACGAGCTGAGAGATGCTAAAACGTGGACACAGAACACTGCCCGAAGCCTGCCAACAGACCACCATCGTGAAAACCACTCCCGGAGGTGCAATCTGTGGTCAGGATCAGCTCTCACCTCAGCCGGCTTGCTCATGTCTCTCTCTAATCTCCCATAGTGGGACCAGAAGCCCCCTGCAGAGACCTCCAGTGGAATGTGACAAGTCACGAGACCGCCACTGCTGCATCCCTCCTCCTCCTCCTCCTCCTCCTCCCTCTTTCATGCTCAGACTGCGGAGTACAGCTATAAACTGGAGGATATGAGACACAATAGTGGCTGACCTGGGTCACTTGAAATACGCGAGGTGTGTTTGATTTACCACACAAGGTACAATGGCATTGCTGTAAAAACTGGAGAGTCTGTGTGCCAGGGAGGATAAATCAAGAAACCCTCACGTCCCGTAAATCGAACCACATGTTCAATCCAGGAACGGGCCTATTTTTAACGTTTAGAAAACGAGCCGCACACATTACATAATGATCGACACCTGCTATTTCGCGGGAGGTTGATGCTAAGAGAATGTGATGATTACGCGTTACGTCGCTCGTAAATCATCAGCGGTGGTGCGTGGGTGGTGTCAGCATCTCGAGGCGGGCTCCTAAAAGGTCTCGCTCGGCCTTGCGGATTTAATCCGACATGACTTTTGCATGTCAGGATCCCATTTGCAGGCCGGGACGAAACCTCATCTGCCAGGCCGAGGTCGAGTAAAATAATATGCGGGCAGATTTGGGACGGCAACTGATATGGATCCAAATGACAGATGACAGCAGCATACAGAGCCGAGCGCTAATGTGTGTGTGTGTCCAAAAAGAGAGTGTGTTTGTTCAAGTGTTTCCTTTATGCTTGTGCCCGCACATTCCCTGTAGCAGGAGATCCATCATCTGGGTCATATTACAAAGCAGTGGGGATCCCTCGGTCAATTCCGGCTGACGGATGAAAAGAAGACCAAAGATGGCAGCTATGTCAATAACAGGCGTGGCCTCTGCTGACATCTGCCAGCCTCAAACCTTCACCCTCTCACCCCATTAGCTCCATTTTGTACGCTATACCAACCAGATGTGACTCCTGCCCACATCTGTCGCAGCCGTGACCCCTCACCCGGGGTTTTGGATCGGTCTAATTTTAATTCACCTATTTAGCGTGGTTAGTCTTCAAATGACACTGTCGATAGCTGGAGAATAATAAAACGTATCGCTGCTCATCTCTCCTCTGCCAAATAAGCCCCTTAAATAGCAGCAGTGAACCATACGATATATCGCCGTGATTGAATTACTTTCGCTGAAGTGCTTGCTCCAAATTGCAGCTTGGACTCACGAAAAGTGCTTGCGCACAACTTGACTCGATTTTCCATTTTCTTGGGGCGGCGGGGGACGACAATGACATTGCAGAGTAGTTTGTGTGCAAAGCGGCATAAATCAAGAAAAACCCCTCACATAGCATAAATTGAAACACATGTTCAATCCAGGCGAGGGCTCATTTAAACATTAAAACTAACAAGAAACACTTGTACTCAGTTACAGGACGCTGCATACAGGATCATGTATCGCAGCTATTTCACAGCAGTTCAATGCAGCTCGAGATTTGATGATTATATGTTGAAGAAGAACAACCTGGGAGGTTGTCACATTTCTTGGTAGCACATTCTTGCACATGAGGAGGACTACGTTATCTCCTCCAAGTGAGAAGATACGAGACATGAAACCAGAGATACGCCACATGCCGTGATATCATCCAGCTCTTAAGGAGGAAAGATAGTGAAGGAGCAAGTAAAGTGTGAAGTTTCCACCTCCTCGTCCTCGCTCACGCTGTTACAGACGCTTATTATACTCTCCTGTAGTAGATACAGTCAACTGACAGGACATTAGATTTGAGTCTGGGAAATTTTGTTTTGTTTTGTTTTACACACACAAAAAAAATCCCTCGGATTCAAAAGAATATGCTCCCTTGAAGAAAGATAATTTTTGTCCTGGAGTTTTTTTTTCACGTTTTCAGAGATAGAAAATAAAAATGATTATCCAGTCAAAACTATTTCTACCCCACCAGCTCACAAGTCATAAACACAGATAAGACGTCGAAACTGGATTAGCAAGATAAAAAAAAAACTCTCACTGGCCTCTCCGGGTTTCCGTAGGCTGAGGAGTTGAAATTATGAAAATACTGCATAAAATGCACAACGACGCTGAGCACGCCTCACTACAGGGATGCGTTATATTTTGTATGTTAGAGAAACAGGGAGTTCACAAACAACTAATGAGTCAAGTTTAACTGATCATGACTCACTCCAGGTTTTTCAATCCTTAAAAGCAAAGGAGGTTGCCAAGGATTTTTGAAAAAAAAAGGTACAGTAGCTGAATTTTACTGAGAACCAAACTGCACAATGTCAAACAGGAAAAATAGGGGGAGACATTAGAAACAGTTTTGGCGAGTAGCAATGTGCTGTAAATCACTGTCTGATTTTGTGTCACAGTATACGTTGATGACGTTATTATCCAATTAAACACTTTTACTGCACGTGTAGGAGCCTGTCGCGAAGCCTTTGTATAGTGTAATGTACATGCAGCAGTGCTAATTAAGTGCAATTGGTTCTCATCTGTTAATAAAAATGTCCATGCGCAAGCTGTGTTTCAGAATATTTAAAAAAGAATGCTTCTAAAAAGTGTTGAGGTCAAAAATCAGTCATTTTAAAAATTGGCTGCTCCGTCGCTCAAACTGTAAATGACATGTATCTGTCACTGTAACGAGAGCAAAGGTTTGCAGAGCCGGTTGTGTGGCCGAGCTGTTGTGTAGCTGTTGGCGAGTGTGCAGCGTCCTGAGACTGAAGAACAGAGTGCATTTACGCAAGAGAGACCCTCTGAAACGCTCCGCTGCAGGGAGGTTATGATGTCGCCTTGAAGTGCTGAGAGACGGTCCTGGGAAGTGATGTTGTAGATTACGTTTGGTTTGTAATGCACGCCAAAAAATTAATTGCCGCTTCCAAACAGATCACAGTTAATTATTCAAGGAGAGGGCAAACATATTTTCCGTCCAACGAAAAAGCCAGCCAACAATTAACGCTTGTTTACAACAGAAGATTCCCAGTGAAGCGTGGATTTGCCCCGATCGTTATCGGCACTGTCAAAAGTGATAAATGACCTCTGATCTGTCAGGATTTGCCTCACCACTGTCCGGGTTTTATCTTGATATTAACGCTCACGATCTTTGCTTTGGGAGCTCTCGGCCTGATCCAAACATCACACATTTCCCCCGCAGCCTTCTTCTCTCTTTCAGCTCCGAACCGGCGGTTTATTATTCAGCTGGCTGAGATTTTCCTGAGTCTGCGAAACAAAGCCTCTCCATCCTCTGGATTTTTTCGTCGGACTCAGCAGGTGATAAGGCGTCTTGTCGAACAAGGCCGAGATGTTTTTCCGGGGGGAGAGGAAGGCCATTATTCTTTTCATTCAGAGGCTCGGAAAAACAGGAGAGAGGGGAGTGTGTGTGTTTAGTTTTAAGCACCTCTGAATTGTGGACCTGCTTGTCTGATTGTAATCATCATTGCCTCCATTTTGCGCCACTCCAAGTCTGTAATTTAGTTTGAGATATTGATGTTGACAGATGTGGTGAGAGCAGATAAGGATGAGGAGATAAGCAGAGGCGAGGATGAGGACAAGGCAGGTGAGGCCAGAGCAGACTTTGTGTGCAGGCATGGAGCCCTGAATCTCTTTCTCTCTAATTTCATACCTGCAGACAGGTGCTTGGCAGGGCAGAACATGCACATACGAGGCGGGCGGAGGGAGGGCGGGAATGAGGAAGACCTTCAGATGGGGATCAAAGGAGGTCACGCTATTCCTCCCCTGGTTCCCCCCCGCCGCTCTCGCTCTCCCTCCTCCACTGATCTGGAAACGATAGATTTCATTCCTGCTTTCGCTCCTGAAGAGGGAGAAGTGGCGTCGGATTACCAGGGTGGGGCCAGGAGGACGCGATGTGGAACTAAGAACAAAATGCAGTCGCGATGCTCCACATCAAGAGTGAGCGATGTCACGTCCGCAAAAAAAAACCACAGGAGATGAACTACAGCGACGACAAGGCCCAAGATGAAACTTCAGGCTCTCCTTTGCATTAAATCCAAAAGGGAAATCGGGAACATATAGTGATCATCCAGTGTTTCTCAATCCTGTTCCTCACCTGCATGTTTCAGACGTTTCCCTGCTCCAACACGCCTGATTCAAATGATCAGCGCTCTGATGGAGCAGGGAAACGTTTAAAAATTGGCAGGAACTGGAGTGAAAAACACTCATAATCTATGTCAATTTATCAAACTGCCACAAGAAGAGTATATTAAAGGAGCTCTGTGCCATCTTATCATCTGAAAGATAAAATGCAGCCTTGATTGTTGCCGGCAGTGTGGCAATGTGAGTGAGTGAGTGAGTCAGTCCACCACTTCGGTTCAGACTGAAGCATCTAGACAGCTCAGTGATGGATTGCCTTGAAATGTGTCCAGATATTTGTGTTCCCTGGAGAGTCAATCCTCATGACTAACCTTCGTGATCCTTTGACTTTTCCTCTGGAGCCACTGTAAGGTCAGCGCTGAAATGTCTTAACGAGCTCCGGATCGGTCGCCAGGAAATTTGGTACGGACATTTCCGTGCCCCTCATGGTTCGGGTTAGAGTATCGCCGTGATCACACCTGCCGTCTCATGCATTTGGGTCCACCGTCCCTGCTCCAGCATGACAAGGACAAAAAATTCCAACCAGAGTAATGGCATACTCATCAGCCTCAGCTGTACTTTGAGTTAAGTGCTTATGATCAAATGTTAAGAACAAACAGGGACAACCTAGTCGTCAGAACATGTGTTAGCTCAGTATGGTCCTGCAAAACCACAGATTGGTTAAAGCTTTATGTTTCTTTATGTCGCAAACTTTATGTTTGTTTAGGTCAAATTTTGAATTGCTCTCATGTTACAAGGCTGTGCAAAAGGTTCAGACACAAAACAAACTTGGTTATCTGCAGGAGAACACCGTGAGTTGGCTTAAAATACCTGGTTGGATGTCCCAAGGTCTCTCCAAAAACACCAGCTTACAAATGTTGAAAAGCCAATGTTAATATGTGTTACATGTACAAACCTGGACGTATCTTTGGTTTGCAGTTTTGGAGAAGGAAATTCAAACTCGGAATGTGTGTATTTACAACACCAATGAAGTAATGATACAAATTGAATAAACAAGCTGTTCTCAGGGGAAAATAAGGTCCCCAGAACATTGTTTGAAGCTAGAAAGGTGGCGGGGTCCGCCACATATAAACAAGGCAGAATGATTGTGTTGTCCCTTTAAGGTCAGTTGTGTATTCAGTTCATTCAGTCATGAAAACGAAGAGTCTGATTTTAGTCATATATTGGTCAAAGCCTTAAAACGTATCTAACGTAAAAGTATTGAAGAACAGTTGAGTGCGTACGTAAGACTCAACGTACCTGTAAAGCCTTAGCCCATCTGCTAGAAGTAACTTGCCCCAAATCTAAAACTTCTGTGTCACTTCCAACAAGTTCAGTCGATCTTCCTGCAATTTATTTTTCCCCTTTTCGTGGAGTTTCTCTTTCTCAGTGCTTCGGATCGTGAAGTCCTAGAACCCACAATTGTGTTTTGGGGCTGTAAGAGTGTCTAGACTTTGTTTATGTAACATTTTTTTGCTAAAGTAACTTCGTAATTAGCATTTATCATTACTGTCAACAGTGAGGATTGTAATTATCTCCCAGAGCTCCTCCTTGTGCTCCACTTTGACTTTTATAAGCAAGTGTGTCGTCTGCCCTGTCCAAGCCGTCCTCTTGTGTAATATCGTGCACCGCTACAACAATAGGAATCTTATTTCAAGGCTTTTCTAGTATTTAATTCATGCGGACGCATCTGCACAGCCATAACTCCCATCAGTGGAGTCTTTATAGAGCTGTTGGACGATGTATATTTATGACTGCAGTTCCCTTTATGATTTCTGTACTGTAAAGGAATAACAGCCTGGCAAGTCGAGGTGGAGGCCCCCCGGCCGTTATTTACTGTGGTGTTGTACCTCGGAGACACGCCGCCATGATACGGGACAGGAGGCATGCGGGAATTAAATTACACACTGAAATTTAGTGATCCTTCAAAAGAATGGGCTCCCTTGTTGGATAGGTTTACCTAACGTTTCGGCAACAGAGTTCCCCCCTTTTTTTGGAAAACGTCCTGCAGGAGCAAATGGTAAAAACAGGTCGGAGGGGAGCAAAGTGAAAAAAAAAAATTCCAAATTAAGTGTCGAGGTGGTTTGTGGGTAGAGCGTGCGGTTGACATGTTGGCTCCTGCGTTTTCGGGCTCGGAAAGAGAGAGAGAGAGAGACCCCGCTGTAGGGTGGGTTAAAAGAGGGAACGGCTGACGTCTAATTACCTGTTGAGATGTGGTTTGGATTGAAGCAGCTCTTGTGACAGTGCGTCTTTCTTCTTGATGAGGAAATTATAGTCTACGGCCGGGCTCATGTTCGCTTTATTTGCATCTCGAGGTCTTCACCTGCTCCCCACGGCCTGTTCAGTTCGTTTGAATTATGCAGTGGAAGAAATTCCCCCTCATCAGACGTGAAGTGGGCTTATTTTGTTCTCTGCTGCCTGCAGGGATTTTTTTTTTATTTTAACTTCAAATTCACACACAGGAGAAATATTTTGATTGCGTTCGATAATAACAGCCCGAATAAAAGGATCACACAGAGCAGCACTCCTGACTGCAACGGTAATCATGTTTCATCATCTGCGGTGTGTTTCCAGAGCTGAGTTATGGGGATATTTTGTTGAGGGGTAAACCGGTGACGCGAGATCAAACAGCGTGTACTTCTGTGTGTGTTTTTTGTGTGTGTGTGAGTGTGTGTGTGGAGGCGAAGAGGGCAGACACAGGGCAGGGAGGATTATCGGGCTGCCCTTGATAACACACAGGTGGCTGATCTTGGGGCTTAGGGTCTGACGCTGTCCCTCAATCCACCACTTCCTACACACACACACAGCTACACAAACACAATTCCTGTCCGGGGAGTCGCAATATCGTGGCAGAGCTCGGGTTTCCGTGCGGGTGCGTGGAGTCAGGAATGGGATGAAATAGATAGTCGATGTAATATTCTGCCAGTTCGCGCAGAGGTAAAAGGGGGTTATTGATGGAGGCTTTGTTGTTTCGTGGGGGATACGTCCGACCGACCTCAGGATTCCTGTTTTGATTTACAGTTTTAACAGCCTGTTGCCGGAGAAATGAATAACGCCATTAGGAGACAGAAAGGGGGGAAAAAAAAGAATTTTATAGCACAAACATAATAAGCAATCACTCTCTCCACCTCTCCGCAGCACATTCCTAAGTGACGACAATTCATCTTTAATTTCACACCAGAGTTTTCCCGTCTAAGACCCCCATAAAGTGCTCGGAGTGAACTAAAAAACCCTCCATGACTGCTGCTGGTGTGAGCAGGCGGGGGCTGCACAGAGGAAGGGCTGACATTTATGGATGAGGTTCTCCACCATCTCTACTATCAGGTTTTAAGAGTTGTTTCAAGCATGGAGCCCCTCTGCGTGCGGTGTTAAGGGGCCGAGCGCCGGGACTTGAGCTGACAGGATCTGGGGTGGCTGCGCTGTATTCACGGAGGCTTTGTAAACTGCGGCTGTGATGTGCACATCCATCACGGCCCAGCGGCATGCTGGGTTTTAGGACGGGGCCGCATTCGTTATGCTGACACGGCCAGAGGGATAGGAGGAGGGAGGGAGGGAGGGGAGGGAGAGCGGGGGAGAGGGAGGGAGGTCAGGATTAGGGGAACGGGGTAGAGCGAGCCGGGGTCAAGATTAGGGTGTTGGGGCAGAGTGGACGATGTAGACGAGGCGGGGGTTGGTTCAAGATAAGGAGATTTTTGAGGGGTTTTAAGGGGATAAGGCTCCATGGTAGCAGTTGAGCCTCTGAAGAAATCCTCACTTGTTCTTTTACAAGTCTTTGCATCATTACAAGGGGATTTAGGGAACAAGGGCTTCTGTGGATGATGCAGGAGGCCACGTTTGAGGAATTTCATTAACAAAATGGCACACAGGGAGAGACTAAATGAGCAAAACACTTTTTCAGAAACCGGACCATCACTGCAAACATTGATTTGAGGTTGATTCCATGATTTTTAACGCCGTCTGCATTTATATTTTGGGTCGTATCACTTTTGTTTGGTTTTAAATTTTGTCAGCTGTTTCTTTGCCTTTTACAGTAACGTTGTTTATGGTTTTTGGGAGACTGAAATTACTTTGGAGGCATTTTCATTGATGCACCTGCTGGTTGGAGACAGCTGATGTTTGGATGGACGTTTCTCAGAAAACACACATAAAAAGTGTTTTTTACAGCCGATGCGAATGACTAAACTTATAACAACACTTTAAAGTTAAAGTTTACAGCTTGTAATACTAAAACGTCTTAATTATGCACATTAAAACACTTTCACAGCCTGTCTGTGTGTCATTTGTTCCTACTAAAGACATAAATCTTTAAAGGGGCAGTATGTAGTATATGGCAGGGTCCGCCACATATAAACAAGGTGAAACAAAATCATTGTGTTGTCGTTTACGGTCAGTTTGTTTATTCAGTTTATTGTTATCATGAAAACAAATAGCAAAAACTAAAATCCTCACGACAGATTTATCAAAACTCAAATAAAAGCAGAACTAGCTGCATGGCTATTCCCTATTAAAGGTTGGTGAATAAATGTATTTGTTTTTACCTTATTCTCTTGTAAACTGAGTGAATCAACCCTTTAAAAGACAGAAAAACTGTCTGTACTGACCTTTCGTGTACAGACAACAATAGAAAAATGATTGTTTTGTGTGGCTGCTTGCCTCCACCACCCTGTAATCTGGGATAACCAGGGTGTCTGGAGTTGAGGTGGGTGGGGGGTCAGGGGTGGACAGGGTGGAGTGATGCTGACAAGGAACATCAAAGGAAAGAGGTGGGGTGAGGAGGGGGGAGGAGAGAGGGGACAGAGAGATTAGGTTGATGGAGGAGAAGGGGAGAAAGTATAGGTCAGGAGCAGGGCTGCACGGACAGCACGACAAGAAAACAACAGGTCCCAGTTAATTATCTTGTTTTCAGACGTTATCAGACTCCGGCACGGAGACGTTGCCGTCTGCGCGATCTGGAATCTTCAGCGTGAACAGAGAGCGATCGCTGCATTTGGGATAAATACAGATGAACTCCTGCCAAACACAATAGTGGAAGTTAAACAGTGATCCTCGTAGATGTGGAGAATGCAGAGGCTTTTTATAATCATCAGGGAGGATTTGCTTTATCACAAATTCCATCTGAGAGCCAGTGGGTAGTCCAGCGTGTCAGTCACACAGACAGTCGGGCTTTTTCTCTCCGGCAGCCAAACCCTCCAATCACACATAATGATTTCCATTTGTAGCTGCAGGCGGAGGGAGAAGTTTTGTCTATCTCAACACAAATCATTTCCCCAGACGGAGCCCAAAATAACTTAAGTCCTCAGTAACTCAATTCAATGATGACTGGTCACATATTCTCCATCTCTCTGGCCCTGAACCAATAAACAAGATGTTTTTTATTCACGTACATCCCAGGAAAATAATAACATGCAGCTGTTTTCAGCAACGACGGAGGATTTTTTTTCCCCCGCAAATGAGATTAGGAAATACATGCAGCCTTCTAATTTCTGCAGCCACTAATGAAAGATCAGAGAGGGGAAGAGGAAGAAGAAATGAGAGGAAGACAGGAACATTTGTGCAGAGAGGAGGGGAGAAGAGGAGGCAAGGTGAGGATTTGAGCAAGGAGAGGCAACGACGAGTAGAGAAGATGAGGAGGAAGAAATGGAAATGAAAGTTGCGGGGAAGAAGAGGAGGATAAGGTAATGCAAATGAAGACGATTTGAGTAAAGAAGGAAGAGGAGAAGAGAAATAGAGGATTGGAGAAGAGGAGAAGGAGGAGGAAGATAAAAAATGAGAAAGAGAGGAAGACAGGAAGGAGGAAAACAAAGTGGAGAAGAGAAAGAGGAAAGTGAAAGAGGGGGAAGAAAAGAAAGGAAGGAAAGAAGAGGATAAGGGGAGGCGAGGTAAGGATTTAGGGTAAGAAGAGAAGAGGAAGAATGGGAAGTTGAGGAAATGAAAAGTGAGGAGTAGAGGAGGAAGAGGAAGGTGTAGAAAGTAAAAGGGGAGAGGGGAAGAGCAGGAGAAGGAAAAGATAAGACAGGAGAAAGAGAAAAGGAGAGGAGGGGAGAGAAAAGGAAGGGGAAGTGAGGGAAGAAAGCGAAAAGAAAAGACAGGAAAAGAAGACGAGGAAGCGGAGACGGAAAAGAAAAGACAGGAGGAGGAGGGAACGAGAGGAGGGAAGAAAAGGAGGAAGAAGAGATGAGAGGAGACAAGAGAAGAGGATTGTGAAGAAACGAAAAAAGGAAAAAAGAGGGAGGAAAGGGAAAAAGGGAAATGAGAGGAGAGACGGAAGAGGAGATCAGAGAAGAGAAGGAGAAGAAAGAAAGAAAACTAAAAGAAAAGAGAGGAGAGACGAACATGACAGGATGAGGAAAGGAGAGAAGAATGGCGGAGGAATAGAGGAAATCAAAGGAGAATGGAGGAGGAGGGGAGTGAGAGAGGAGGAAGAGGAGTGCTGGGTGTAAATCACAGTGAGATCTTTCTGCTTCACACCCGACTACAGCTGAAACCGAACGTCCGCAGTCGAACATCTGTTGTGTTTGGCCGCGGCGGCCTTCCCACCGCTCCCCTCCTCTCCTCCTCAGCCGACCTCTCTGACTAACACTCGACTCTTCCCTCCTACGAGAAGAGTTTTATCCATCTCTTTGCATTTACTAGATCCTTGACCTGGAGAGGAGGAAGAGGAGGCCTGAACGAGAAGAGGAGGCTGCAAGTATGCGACCGTCTCTGTGAGAAGCGTCTGCCCTGTGAAAACGAGAGCGTCGGATCGTCACATATTTCTCCAAACACAACAGTGTCTGGCTGTAATATGTGGTTATTATGGATCACAGCTTTGCTGATTCAGTGATGATCTCATGCTCCTCTGGCAGTAGATTATCTTCCAGTCGTCCTGCACAGCATCTCGGATTCTTGTTTTTTTGGACACATGAAGCACAGAAAAATTAAATATCTGTCCAGTGAAAACATTTTTGAAAGTGCCTAAATAGGGGTTTTATTGAAAATACTTCTCCCGGTGGAATATTAAATGATTGAGGTCGGCTTTGATTGTTAATAAATGTCTGTTTGGACTGACGTGCCAAAAGAATTCATACATTTTTCTGCTCGCCCGACAACTTTTCATATACTCTATGCAGTGAAGAATGAGTGTAGAAGTAAATGAAACAAAAGATCAGAACTACGAGCACCAAAGTGGGCCGAATGTAAAGAATCCTGTGCTATAGGCCCGTTCGCCTCATGTTGTGTGGCAAAACTGATCAAATGTAGTAAGCAGACTAAAATAAATACGACTAAAAACATCAATCAGTATTGTTGTTGAATGTCTAAAATAGAATGTGAAAGATACAAAAACTGTATCTGTTCCTTTACCGTTAATCAAGTGATCAACCGAAACAGATCAGGCTGCTGTTCAATCTTTCTCTCAGTCTTTTTATTTTCAAGTGTTTATTATAAGTCTTGTTCCTTATTATTCACTTTATCAACTGTGTAGCCAGCTAGCTTAACTGAAAACACTGCCAGCTGGGCTAAACAAAATGAGCAGCAGCTTTTTTAGCGTGCTACGCTATCGGCTGAAGCTAACTATCCTCATAAAAACTACACCAGCCGGTCACGCATTAAGGAGAACAGTGAATAAAATATTGTGACTCTGTATGTATCCAATTTCTTACAGAAGCTTGTGGGGTAAAAAGTCTTTGTGGCCCACAGTGCATCAGGTGACCATGTAATTACACGCTTTGACAAAAACGGGCTTCAAAGCCGGTAACCAATATCAGAATAAAGGGTTTTAAACCACGTATTTAATGTCTGTTGCTCACACAATTTGTTTGAAATGTGAGAGGTGACAATAAATCACACGTAAAATGTTAATGAAGTTGTCTGATAACCTACCTATTGATCCCTTCTTCCTGTCCGGGAGCTCCCTGTCCCCCCGTCTGTCTCCAGCACCTTACATATCAGCTTCACAGTTGCTGTTTGTCTCCTCTCAGCCTTCCCCCTCCTCCTCCTCCTCCTCCTCCTCTCCTGCAGTCCTGTCAGGCATGTAGTCCCATAATAACCCGGCCAGGTAGCTCAGCCATGTGGAATTTGACATTATGTCCGGGGGCATGTTGGGCCCCTGGTGGGAGAGTGTGAGTGGACAGGAGACAGCCAGTGTCAGGGTGTTTTTTTTTTCTTTTTTCCTTGGATGACTTTTAAAGGATAAGGCTGCCATTGTTATAGAGTAGGTCTTAATTATAATCAACAAATCTCATGAAGCAAAACCAAAACATCAATGAAGTTATCCCAAAACTAAACCCTCCCTGAATACAACGGTACAAGTTCTGTACGTTTTAAATACACAAAACAGTCATTCAAAGATAATAATTTGTTGCATAAACACTTTCGTCGAGGCACTCAAGATACTAACGCTGATTGTGAAACTATTAAAGTTACATTTTCCTTGTTTAATGGGGGAAATATTTCCTCCTTTCACCATTATTTTCATTTATTCCGTCAAATCTTGCAGAACAGCCTCTATTGAATCTTTTCTTTCAAACCTTGTCCTGTAGAGCGCTTTAGAAATGTCCTTGATTGAGGCTCGTTAGGGTTAAAATGTCCACTGAAGCTCGGTCTGACACAGAGAACCGACTCCAGAGCTTCAAAATGCAGATTTTTCTGTGGCGGACCACTGCCACTTCGCTCGAGGTCGCTCTTTTTGGTCTCTGGACTCCGTCTCCAGCTCTTTCAGTCTGTAGCTCTGATGTAGCTCTGATCAATGCGAGGAGACAGGTTGTCTCCTCCTCGGACCACTGCTGCTTTGATTTTGGCGTCCGTCGTGAAAATCTGTTTTTTATTTTTCTCTGGATAAGTCAGACTACACATCATCACTTTTTTTTTTTTTTAAAAGGTTGGATTTTAGTCCTTGGTCCATTGGCCTCAAATTGTGGAAAAGAGCTTCAAACATACTATACATTTGGGTTTGTATTCACCGTCCTAATCAGATTGTCCTCTCTTTAGATAAACCTTTCCTCCACTGAAACCTGAATGATGGCACGTACAACTTCCTACACCCAGATAAGCGGATCGCACACATACTCTACATTTAGAGGGAGGCTACTACACTCGACATACCTCAGCCTCCTTCTCGTCGCCTCATTCGCCCTCCCATCTTTCCTCTCTCTCCGGGGACGCCGGGCCGGTGGCTGCAGAAGAGGGGTGATTCATGACCGGGGTGGAAGGAATGCGTATGAGCACCACATGTCTTTTCAGTTACATGCTTTCCTCACACACACACACACGCACACACACGCGTGCACACGCGTGGCGACAGGTGCGGAGCTGCAGGAGAGGACGTGGCACTTAAGGAGGCCCTTGTTATCGTTGGCACCGGGCTCTCAAGCTTTGCCCCGTCGCACCACTGGAGGCTGTGTGGTCACGGGCTGATATATGAGCTGCTGTATAGGAACAGACGCGCCATCACATTCAGTCATTGTGAAGGAACAGAGCCGGAGCGAGCACAGGCCGACTCTGTCTTCTGTCAGAATTGTCAAAAGAGAGTAGTGACCCCGATATGTCACCGTATTCACAATATTCAAGCTTTTAATTATCCAAAGACAGTGTGGTGACATGTGTTAAAGGGTCAGTTCACCACAGAATCCAGCCACACTTCTACTTTGTCCAACATCAAGATGGTAATCACTCAGATTCATGTCTCCTCCCTGATGTGGTTTATCTCCGGTAACGAGGGACACTTTTTTTTAGAAAGATATGTTGCTGCTCATTAAAGTTTTATTGCTGTGACGACCGCAAGACAGGCAGTGAACAATTTTCATTGGGACTGTTTTGTAAGCACAAAGTAGTTCCAATGAAAACCTTTCACAGCGAAGCCTGAGGCTTCTCCAAAATAACAGGGTCGGAGTTTCAAGAAAGATATTATGCTGCAGAATTCTTCATTGTAATTATTATTTGAAGACATAATCAATTGAGAATTGGGATGGCACAGATACCCTTCAATAAAAACTGGAAAATAAACCCCAAACCTGAGATTTAAAGGTCCAGTATTGCAGAAAGTTATTTTTGGTTAAGAAGCAGCTTATTATATAAATATTGTGAGAGTGAAACACTAGAGCCTTAAAAAACTCTCTCTCCATGGAGGAAAGGTGGACATATTGAGAAACCGTGAATTTAAACGAACCTCGTAAGATTGTGATGTCACAACAACAAAGTCACTTAAGAAACACTGTGGACGATGACATATCTTCTGAAGTTAGCATGCTAACCCGCTAACAGTCGAAACGACAACGCTCCCCCGGTGCTCTGAGCCTCCAGTCTGGGCAGAGTCAGCTGATAGTGCCGCGGCTAACGAGCTAACGGCGGCTACTGTTCACATATACATACATATTGCACCCTTAAAGAGACAGGCGCTGAAAATGGAGTGCTCAGACAGAATGAATAGAGGAACTGCAACAAAGCATGTGAACATTTTCCAGTAGACAACCGAAAAGATGAGCATTAAGCCTCTTCACCCTGCTGACCCTCAGAGTGGGTCAGTTAGTACGATACTTTGTCCAAACGTGAAGAACTTTATTTCAAACTCTAATGTAGATCCCAAATTTTACAAAGATAATAAATATGTCAGCTGATAATGCACATTTCTAAATGTGTTTGTAAATGTCAGTGAAGAACTGGAACAAGCTGATACAGAATATAAATCATACTGTCAGACGTGTGCAATAAGATCATTTTAACAACCTTTAAAGATACTTAAGGGGATGTGGGAGGAGAAATAAGAGTTTAAGGGGCTCAGCAACTGACAAAAGAAATCTCATCTCAAGTCAATTTTAGGGGCTCAATCATATCACATGATCTTCCTTCAGTAGATGGAGTCAACAGGTTTAAGCCGAAATGGATAAAAAAGGTCCGACAAATAACTGGAAAATCTGGACGTCTACCATTTTATGACATCTGCTGAGGAAAGACTGCGGCCACATACGGCCAGACATAAGTGAGAATATGCTTTTTCTCCTAATTTGGGGTGAACTGACCCTTTAAGCTCAAAGACATCTCCGAGGGGTTGAAGCTCTGTAAATATTAACATTTCATTCATGGAGCTGACAGCCGTGGCCCCATTTGGTAATAACAGAAACAAATCACTGTCGTTGGGGTACCTCCAAAATGTCTGCGCAGAAAAAATGCAAGTGTTTTTTTGCCTCACTCACACACATATATTTCAAAGATGTAATTGGTAATGAAAAGGTTTGATAAACCCGGGAGTTAAAGAATTTTGGCAACCTTCAGGGAGAGCTCATGAGCAACGGCTTTAACTGAAGGTAAATACTAAAGAATCATCAGAATGAGGTCAGGAGGGGGTTAGAAAACGGTTCGGCTGATGGCGATGATATGGAGACAGTTTCCAGAGTGACGCAGTTCTGCTGACAAACACCTGAACTATACATTCACATATGTGTGTGTGAGTGTGTGTGTGTTTTCTCGGTCCGTCTGTCGTTCACGCTCTCGGGAGGGCAGAAGGTTTAGCCGGCGAGAACGAGGAGAAGACAGCGACTGGCAAACGAGCCGATCTGTCAGAGGCTCGGACGGCTGCGTCCTGCGAGAGCGGCCGTGTTAAGAGATGCATAAAAATGTTCACACTTTAATTAATATCACCTGGAGATGTATGGGGAGAGTTTACATTCTGTTTCTGTGTAGAAAATGGGTCGGGTTGGAGCTCATTAGGAGCCCCATCCGCCTCGTTCAATGGTGAATGCTTGAAGAGGTGTGTGTGTGTGTGTGTGTGGGAGTGATTTGATGGCTTTTAATAAGGATGGGTCCAGACTAAGCCAGCACCTTCCATAAAATAGTTTTATGAGCATGTGATTTTATTTGAGCCCAAATGCTGCAATCGATTGTACTCAGAACTTCCCCATTTCGAAGTCGGACACTTGGGAAAAATCCCCCCAAGTCCAACAAAAACACACATGATGTCAGGGCGACACGGGATGTGAACGGATACCTTTTCATCGCTTTTTACTTTATGCAGTGTTTGTTTAGTGGAAAGCGCTGCAACAACAACTTTGTAGTGGCCGTTTTAATTTCCGATCGGTTGATTTGTGCTTGATGGAAGTTTCTGCGCCCCTGCAGTAAGGGCCTGGTCCTCCTGTCTGGAGCGCTAATGTGTTAAATCGGCTGCAGTCTCGCCATACAGACACCAGTCCGCTGCAGGCGTACCAACTCTAAACTATCGACTGCTGACTCACAATAGATCGCAACACTATATCTAAGAGTATCAGATTAGGTGGCGGTGAGTTTCTTTCCCCTTTTTCTTGGCTTTTATTGAATGAACAGGAAGTGAAAGAGAGAGGAGATGACGTCAACATTGTACCACAGGTCAGACCAACTGAGCTACAGTGGACACAGCAAGTTCATTATCATATATGATCATACACTATATCAGACGATGGCAGAGTGTCTCAATGAACTGTTTTATTGTTCACCAATTTTGTTTGTTGTCATGTAGTATTCATTCTGTTCTGGTTTAGTTAAACTGGACGCTTCATCACCGAACGGCTGGTGAGTTAAAGCTCACAGGGGGCTGTACGCCGATGTTTTGTAAAAGTAAAAAAAAAAAATTGAGCCCATCAAAGCACTAATTAGCGAGCATAAACACCCTAAATGGCGAACAGACCTGCTGAACATCAGCAATGGTCGTGTGTCATTATGTCCATGACGACATGTTGTCTCTCCCCTCTGCTGAAAGTGAGCAATTAAAGCCACCGTTAGTTTAGAAAATGGAGTCCGCTAACGTAAACTATCGACCAGCTTCCAGGAACACAGGACTTCCGAGGAGCCCCCTTTAATTGCTGCCGTGTCCTCGCATGTTCCTGCTACATGCTCACCCCACTGAGTGACTCCTGCGTTACTGTATAGTGACACTGAAGTCAGTGGTGCACATCTGTTTTCCTAAAAGATGAATCCTTGAAAAACGCAGCAGGTCTCCTCTGAATTTATCCCCAGGATCTTCAAAGACTCAAACCATCAGGATGAAAAAATGATGTGAAATCTGATGAACACTAAGTTATGAATTTGTTTTGTTTTTAGTTATATTAAATGTTACTTTTTCTTGTTTTTTCCTTTGTATTTTTCTTGTGCACGCTGTGTTTTCTGTTCTTCGTGTCCAAAAACTTGATCTCACCACTTGGATTCGAAAAGGCAGCGTATGTTTGCGCTGTTCTGTAGAAATGATTTCAACAGATGCCTATAAAATGTTTTTGGCCGCTGTGTTATAAATACAGAGAACTTCACACCGCCCAGTGTTAAACTCACACCGTGTTGGCTTCGGGGATGGGGGGGGGGGGAATGTATGGACGGGTTCTTTGTATCTGACAAACTAATCAGCCACGTGTCTCTCGGTTTCAAGCACGAAAACAGATTGTGCAGCATCACAACTGCTCCCAGTTTGTTTTCCCTATCAGACCATTCTTCAAAATGTTGAGTACTTTATAATAGACTCCATCAAAGGAGACTTTCCTCTGGGAGAATTTCCCAGGATACCTGCTGCACAGCTTCAGATGCCGTGCAACATTAGGGCCCAAACTCTGAGCCTGTGCATTCCTGGTCCTGTGCGCCGGTCGCTGTCCGCAGCTGCGGGGTTCCTGGCCGCTTGATGAATGAACCAATAGCGTCCTGGCTACGTGATGAATGGACCAATAGAAGATGATGGATAACAGTGGAGGGAGCAGTCGAGAAGCAGATGGTCCTGGAGAGGCCCGGAACATGAATGTAGCAGCGAGATGTTAGAAATCAAGAGAGAGAGAGGGAGGCAGAGGGAGGAGGCGATAAAGAAAGATAGAGGAGACAGGTAGAGGGAAAGCGTGTGTGTGTGTGTGTGTGTGTGTGTGCGTTGATAAGTGAGGGGAAAAAAGGAGTGAGGGTGGGAAAGAGCAATGTGACAAAGTGTTAGCGAGGGGAGGAGAGCTGACAGAGGCAGGGAGGATTTATGAGCAGGGAGAAGAGTGGACAGAGAGAGAGGGGGATGAGACAGAGACAGAAGGAAATAAAGACGGAGAGAAACAGGAGCCTGCAGCCGCGACGGCCGCTCTGTCAGGTCGTACAAAGCTGCAGCGATGCTTTCGAGCTAGATGCTAATGTCCGGATGCTATCGTGCTCACAATAACAACATGCAGCCGTAATGTTTACCACGTTCATGTTCTCAGTTTAGGGTGTTCCTCCGGTCTTGTCTTGCTCTGGACAGGTCAGCATCAACTTGACACTTGGTGCACGTGGTCCGAGGGGAAAAGGGTTTTGTTACCTGTCTCCTTTGTAGTATTGCTTCAGTGTCTCGGTTGTTTGTTGGTCTTTATGGAAAGGTCCGGTTTTGTGGTTACTTTGGGTCAGGGTAGGAGCATTCTTCTACATGCTCATTTCATTCGATTTGGGAGAAGAAAGTGGTAAAAAAAAAGAGGCAAATAATTCACGTTTGGGTTAGTAAAAGTCCTCCTGAGGGGGACATGAATGTATGTCCTAAACTTAACGGCAATTCATTCAGTCGTTGAACACAAAGATGAGAAACAGGTGTATAAGTATGCTTTTCATTGACAACCCATTGTTTATTTTAACCATTTAGGTGTCCTACTTTTTGAAAAGAGAAAGATTGTAGATGTAGAAAAAAAAAACCCCACTAATTGCTTGCCTTTTGTCGTTAATGTTTGAAGATACAACTGATTTTCACTCCTGCATCAAACGACTTCTTACTCCTTTGCAACCTCCTTTATCAGCTCAAGACAAAAACTATGCATCTTACTCAGAATAGTATGATTAAGACTTACGTTCTTAAGTCTTCCGGATGAAGTCTGATCATCTGATGATTTCTACGGTTCCCTTCACGTTTCTTGATGACGAACTTGACACACAAGGACAAAAAACAGGTTAACTCATCAGCTGGCATTGGGAAAGAAGTCGATCGGCTGCTTTTCAAGTGGGTTTACCTGAGTTTAAAATGTACACGTACACATATGCTCATTTGAAGTCAAAGTGGTATAAGGCTGTACTAAGCCACATCTCAATGCTAACGTCAGCAAGTTAAGCACGCATGTTACTCTACTCTATTTTCTATATTATCATGTAAGGAAAAAACCCAAAATGCAGCTGTGAATGCCATTAGTTTTGCAGGAGTATTTGACAAATTTAAGTTTTGAGCTGATGATGGCTTTGGATCAAAAGTCAGAGAATCGCCAGAGGGAATACAACTCGCCCTGGAAGGTACGTGAGAGTTTACAGACATTCAATACTCTCGTTACCTCATCGTGGTACCAACTTCCATGGCAATACATCCAGTAGCTGTTCAGATATGTCAAGTGTTTGCCAACATTGCCATCCCTGGATGTGCAGCAGGCACGTATAATTAAAGAGAAGAAAGAAAGTATAAAGGAGGGAGCGGTGATGGGATGATTGGCTCGAGTGCATTATGTTATCCATTGAAATGTGCGTGTTCAAATCCCTCTCCTGAACGCCACGATACCGCAGACATGCTGCGAAGAATAGCACGAAATAAAAGCAGGCATATTTGCCTGGCAACCCTGCAAACAGATCCAAAACAAAAAAGACTATTCTTTTGTTCATCCAGGACCCAAAACCTCTAAAAGCAAACAAGCGAGAGCCGATGAATGAGCGTCAGATAATTCCATAAAACACCTCTTTCAAATCCACACTGAAGGGAGATTAAACCCTCGCCTCTTTCCGGCATCGAAAAACAGGGGAAAACGCAGCGTATTTTTACAGGTCTGTTGAAAATGTGTGCGCGGGTTTTCATGCGAATCAAAACTGTCCCGTCGCTGGCTCTCGCTGGCAAGTCAGGACTCGTCCGCCAGCGTGATTTTCTCCTTCCAAGGCGACTGATATCAGTAATAGCTACAGGGTGCAACTTCATGCCACCGAGAGCTCCATAACCCGTAGCAACTTGGCAGGCAACTTGTGAAGCAGTCATGCAGGTTTGGCTCCAAACAGCTCTGTCAACACTGCACAGCGCCTCACAACAAAGGAGGACTGATTAAAGTTTCGAGGGGGGGGGGGGCGTCTGCACACCTGTTCATCCTCTGATATCAAAAAGAATCTCTTGTTTCTATCCACAGGCTGCGTACTGTACATCCCTCAGAGTCTGTGGGAGTCATTAGGAGCGGCCGAGCACAGAGGAAACTGAATGGATTGCCGGTACACGTAGCCGAGTGATCTTCACGGCGTTTGAAGTGGGTTGATGGAGAACATGTGGGTCAGTTTCCACCTCCTGGAGTAAGTCTTACCTTCAAACGGCATATCTGAGTGCGCAAAGGGGAGACAGAGAAGAAGAAGGAAGAGGGAGAACGTGTAGGAGGCAAAGGCAAAGATGAGAAATCGGAGCGACAAGTGAGAAGTGAGAAAGGAGTGCGAGGGGAAAGAACAGAACAGATGATGTTACAGTAAAAACTTCATCACAATGAGACAGTGGTAGTTTCTGTTTCGTGTTGTGACAAAGTTGTGCTTGTGACAAACATGAGTTAACAGACGGGAGGAGAGCTCAGAGATGACTTTTTAACTTTTGGATTTATCCTCCATCCTGTTTATTAACCTGACTGCAGCAGCGATCCGATTGGTTCAACAGTGCAAAAACAATTGGGAGATCCCGCAGCCCTCTGACTGGATTTTCCTATTTTCTCAGTTCTCGGGACGCTTTACCAACCCAGAATTATCAATATTTGACATCCTGTGAGTGAGACTCAGTAATCCACTATTAAACAACCACCATTGCTGATGTAAATCTATCTAATGCGGCCACAAATGTTAACAAAGCTGATATTGTCATAAAGGTGTGCTATATAGTTTCAGGGAAGACATTTTAATCAGAAGAGAAAGATCATCACTGACTATTTTTTATGCCTAAACAAATTAAATAAATGAACTCTTTCTGTTTTCATGACTGACTAAACAAACTGACCTTAAAGTGAAACTCTCGCCAACAAGCAACCTAGGCTTTATTTGTGATTGAATATGAGTCAAACCTTCGCGTAAAACCGTAAATTACGACGAAAGAGGCACTTTTAAGGTTTACCGTAGTTCAGTTTTCGGGCAAGCTAATTTTCAATGGAGTGCATGGGCAGTCTGACGCTAGCAGGAGAGTTATGGTGGACCGCTCCTCAAGCCTTCCTGTTAGGTTGCACTTGGGGAACAACACTTTTTGTCTGCCATGACGGTGGCGCCGGAAATACAGCTGCTAACGTGAGTTGTTAAAAAACCTTCAAACAAACAATGTTCTCGATGCTCTTGTTCATGTGTATAGAGCCTGGTGATACTACGAGCAAAATTTCATGTTGTGTTGAGCCTTCTTAGCATTTTAGTGATTTTGATGCTAGCGTACGAGTGCCCCCGCACTCGACTGAAAATTAGCTTGCCCGAAAACGAAACTACGGTAAATCTTAAAAGTGCCTCTTTGATCGTAATTTACGGTTTTACGCAAAGGTTTGACTCATATTCAATCACAAATAAAGCCTCACTTGCTTTTTGGTGAGTGTTTCACTTTAGAGGACAACACAACTTCATACTGTTTTACCTTTGTACTTATAGTTCATTTAGGTTTGGAATAAATACGTATTTCTGAGTTTGTATTATTACATTTTAGGTGATTTCTCCACCCCCGAAGTAGCGGCAGGGACCAAACGAAACGCACCGTCACATTCAGTAAACTTATGGATTTCTCTGACTTCAACACATTGTTGGAAACATTTAGGATATTGTGAGGAAACAGCAAATTATATAACAATTATTATAACAATTATAACAACAATGCGGACATATTGTATCTTTAAGAGGCAGGACAAAATGTCTCATTCCAAAAAGGAACACTTTGCAATTGGAGTGTAATGGAGATACTAGAAGCAACAGTACCTCAGTAGTAGGGGTGGTGAAAAAAATCGATTATTGATTAATTGCGATTATAATATTGACGATTATGATTCGATTATTAAATTTCCAAAAATCGATTGAAATTTTTTTTTTGAATGTTTTTTAAAAAAAATTTTTAAATAGTAATACAAACTGGAGTCCTCCTCTTACTGGCTTCCGCTACATGGTCCACAGTCTGGAGCCAAGATATGTTATTCCATCCCGGAGCTTTTTCACACTTAAATCGATTCCAAATCTTTACAAGGAGACAAATCTTTCCGTGCAAGTGTCCCTCAACTCTGCTCACAGGGTAGCAATAACGTGCGATGCCTGGAGATCCAGAGCTACAGTCTCATACATGACAGTTACAGCTCATTATGTCAGCAGTTAATGGAAGCTAATGTCCTACGTACTTCAGACGAAAGCTATGGATGATAGCCACACAAGCGCAGATATGTGTGAGTTTCTCAAAGCAATGGCAGACGAGTGGGGAATAGAGAAACACGCCCTGGTTCTCGTCACCGACAATGCTTCTAACATGAGTCCGGCTGCTGAGCTTGGCAGCTGTCTTTTAACAGTGAAACACCACATTTAAAACAAATTAAAAAATAATAATTTTAATATTACAGTTACACTATACAATATTGAAGGTGCTGTGAGGTGTTACTCAAAAGAGAAGTAAAATAATTCAGCAGTTGACTGATGTTAAATGGAAGATCAATAATCGTTAATAATTGAAAATCGAATCGATAATCGTTAATAATAGAAAATCGATTTGTAATCGAATCGAGACTCTAATAATCGGAATCGAATCGAATCGGGAAATTGGGCCGATTAACCACCTCTGCTCAATAGATGTGTTCAGTTTGATTCCACCCACTGTTCAGGTGACATTTCATGGTAATAGATCTTCTCTATCAGGGCTCTGACAGTAACCGTCTGCAAGACAAACCATGAGTCATTTAAAAGCAGAGAGGGGCAACCTGGAGCATTAGTGGAGAGGAAGAAAAAAAAAGAAGAAGAAAAACAAGACACCACTATTATTCAGCTCCTCTTTTACTGTTGCCATGCTCCTGTCACTGTAATGAGATGAAAACAAACAGAAACTGTAGCCCTGTGTGTGTGTGTGTGTGTGTGTGTGTGTGTGTGTGTGTGGGGGACATACTATATCCTCGTGTGTGTGCGCAACGCTCTCCTGTCTGGTATCAGCGGCAGTCACTTAGAGAGTGTGAGTCAGTGTGTTTACTGTTTTCACAGATGGAGCTCTGACACTGTCTGGATAACTGAGATAAATGACTCGCACTCAGGCTCAGCAGATGGGAAAAAAAACAACGGCGACACACGCGCGCGCACACACACACACACACACACACACACACACACACACTCAAAGATATACTGTACGTTAGAAAGTAAGCACTTTATCAGCAGATATACTTTTGCTCCTAATCACAGCAGAGCAGAAACCCACAGGAACAAAAAGCAGCTACTCATTTCGTGTGTGGGGGAACGTCGGCTGCTGATTAGCTCGATGCAGCCACTGATTTAAGCCAATATAGGGGGAATCATCTGTAATCAATTGACAGCTGCAGCTATTTTCAGGTGATTTTGACATAAAGCAACGAGAGAGAAACACTCAGTGCCAATGAGGCTCTTCACACACGTCAGGAATTTTAAACTACAGTCAGTGGGATTCTCTGAAAAATGTCGCAGTCTATAAAGGACTACCAGAGGTGAGTGTTGTGTAGTGGAGGCCACCGGAGCAGGTGGGCTCCAATTCTGCTGGTGTGCGGCTCAGTGTGGCCCGCTGCTCCCCGACCACTGGGTGCCCTTCGTACTCCTGACAAACACTGCCCCCATGTGGACGGAAACACCTCGGCTGCTCTGAGTGACGCAGGAGACGCCTGAACCAGAACCTTCAACCTTCAGCATGTCCTGTCCTGTAAACAGATCCAGCATGTAGGGGATCTATATTTTAATCTATTGTCATTTAAGTATCGTGAAAATAAATAGAACAGTTTTTGAGAGAGCTGATGATAAAGTCCTGGAGATGTTTCCATCGTTGTCCCACCTTTGAGATTCTGATCAATGCTTCAAACTCACTCATATCTTTCACTATCACTTTCATGGCATACAGTTGTTTTATATCATTATTATGTTCCTGGTTTTCTGTAGTAAATTAGTTCTGTTTTTACGACGCAGTCACCAGAAAAGGTGTCGGCACTGTACATTTCTGCAAAACGCTGATATGTTTAAACCTTGCATTCCTTAATGTTTCATATTTTGTGAATTTTTGTGTTGTTACAACACTGATGATGTTCTGGTTGTGTTCAGGCCCAGGGTTAAGAAAAGATCAGGTTTTTGCTTGAAATGTCTGTTTCTGTCGTCATGAACACAGTTGGAATTCTCCCGAAGTTTCTCTAAAAATATCCAGTGGTTTGACGCTTATAAATATCTCTCAAACTGCAGACGCTGGCTTGGCAGCATTGACAGGTAACTCCTCGACCAGCACCTGCAGCACCTGATACTTTCAGGAAGTCATAAACTCATATGACACATTGAAATGAATGAATCAGTGGTCTGCAAAAACATTCACTGTTCTTGAAACTGGACTGTTTTTTTGTTTTTTTTATTGTAAACCACTGTATAACTGTGCTTTAATTTATCATTCAGTGTCTGATATTAAGATGTATCAGAATTTATTATTTTTTCAATCATAGTTTAGTGTCAGGCTTTAACTGAACTCATTAAAGGTACAATTTGCCCTTCTGGAGAAACTTGGTGGATTGTTGAGTGTCATTCCCAGGTCGTCAAACGCTTTAATTATCTTTCTCCAGAGATGCACATTGCACAATTGAAGAGTGGCGTTAACCTCTAACTCAAGTGACTACATTGTCACTCAGCTCAGTCTCGCGCAGAAGTATGTAACAGACCCGCTGATCAACAAGATGTCAGCATGTGAGGGTGATGGTGATTCGCGTGTGAGAGGTTGCAGTACCAGCAGGAGGCGATAATGACGGGAACAAAGGATGAATGCTATTAGAAGAGCTGGAGCGTGTTGGTGATGCTCAGGTGGTTTAGTCATCTCACTCTCACCCAGGCAAAAAGAGTCTGGCGTGAGGGAAACTGGAAACTGAGGTCATTTTTTTGATGAAGTTGGGTTTTTAAATGAAACCTTGATCTTCACCTAAACCTAACCAATTACTTTTGGGACGTTTATTTTGAAAACGTAACAGAATGTAGTGTATTTGTTGTCGTTTTCGCTACCAGGTCGTGTCACAATAACAATCTGTCCCAGAAATGTCTGGTCCTCACATCTCACGCTTACTGAGACACTTTAACCTCCTTGTGAAGCTCACATCGGGCCTCAGGTCCTCACATTTAAACAAAACGACCTTGTTCCGCTGTGTCAACTCATATCACGCCATCCATACAGTTTACTTCAAACGTTTTACACGTTGGCCCACACTTCAGCCGATATCGTCTTTGAGTTTTCACACTTGGACCGGTGCTTTCAAGAATCGTTTCATTCAGCACTTCCACTTCAACTTTCACTTCCAGGTCAATTCACCGCCCACGCCTCAGCTGGAATTTTGTGTTCTTTCACTCAGCTTTTTCCACTTAAACTGACAATTCAGGTCCTTTATCTGCTACTTTAGCTTCTGTTTTCTTTTACATCACTGCCCGACTGACCTCACCTGAACAATTCCTCAAAATATCCAGCAGCAGGTACATATTTTCTCTTTTGATCAGTCTACTTCATTCAGTCATATTCTCTTCATGCTTGCCTGAATGTCCCACATATTCTGGCTAACTTGAACTGACGATCGTCACATCACATGCTCACTTCTCTAAACATTCGGCTCGCGGTGCAACATGCTCATCACTTCGCTGAGAAGTTACTCATGCCCCGGCAGCGTGATGTTTCCAGGTCAAAAGGACAGCACACACACTTGCCACACACTCTTATCAAAACACATTTGAAATATAATTTATTGCACATTTAAAGATCAACATAAAGTGGCACGATACCCATTTCAATCCTGTTACATTGGAAACAAACAAAAAAAAGAAAAAGGAAAAAAAAGACAAAAGAAGTCCTTACAAAATGCTCACACCTTCTGTTTATGATCATTGTTTTACGACTTTAGAACAAAATGGCCATGAAGTTGCAGGAATGCCATACCAAAACTGCATAGATTCATAAAAAAATAAAACATAAGAAAACAGCCGAGACACTTCCTTAATATGGAACAGAAAATCCAATCAGACCTTAGCGTTGCTCATACTTGTCACGAGCCCTTCCACATTGTCCCAGTGACTGACAGGCGGCTCGGTGCGTCAGAACAAACGGGGTATTTCCCGATCTAAAAGAGGAAAGCACTGATATGTTCTCGGAAATATATTTTTATATACATATATTTATGTCAAACCCAATTTTAAATTGTCTCTTGCAGATATGATTTTATTTTAAGTCCAATATTTAAAAAAAAAGAAAAGAAAACATTCCTTATTAAGCCCCATTTACAGTTGCATCTTATTATTAAAACGTTTTGGGAGCAGGCGTGCGTCACTGTAAAAACCTCGACACGGAGGAGCAACGAAAGAAAAACTACACAAAAACAAATTACATGATCGTCACAGTCATTTGTTTAAGATACTATTTACATCTTTGACCTCATTTATCATTATCGTATCACAACCCAATCTCCGTTTTCATTGCGGTTTTAGAATCGTCCACATTATCGATTATCCGTCAGGATTCATCATCACCGGATTAAAAACTGTTTTGTGGGCATGGAGCTCCTCTCATGTGGCTGCATGGCTCATATTTTATTCACTGGTTTCATAGTATCCGTTGGCAACAAACTCTAACTTTTATATCTACTGTTGCTGCGTCGACTACATCATAAACTAAACCACCGTGAAATGTGTGACACCCAAACGCAAATACCTGCCATTAGAAAGTGGCTTACATGATACAAAACTCTAGAGCGCTACAGTATGTACAGTATGACAGTGAGGATTGGCAGCAGTGGGTAAGATATTTTAAAAAAAACAAAAAACAAAATAAACAACCTAATTTTAAGTCAATGGCACAAATGTTCAGAAGTCTGTTTGTGATCCCCTCGAGTAAAGTAAACATACACGTGTTGATGTACAGTACAGCATAAATACAAACCCAGCCAATGGTCAAGAGAAGAACGGCACGAAAGCATGCTAACTGGTTTTAAAATCAACTCTCATAGTAAAGTCATAAACACAGTTTTATTAGGGTTACCTGATCAGAGTTTTACAGTTTCATTAGGGCCGCCTGGTTGCATATTAATTGGACTGAACAGCTGTGAAAGTGAAGGAAAGCTTTTTGTGACAGGTTCATCTGTCCTGTTTACATGAGGAACATAAACAGAAGGAAGGTGATTTACTTCACCCATTTCTTTTCTTTGGTGACAGACTCTGGTGCCAGCTGCATTGAAGTCTATGGGAGATGCATGGAGAAATACACTAAATCCCAACATATCTATGTCGTGTGACTTCTGATGAATAAATCGTTCCAGCAAATGAGAGAACAAACTTCAGAAAGTAGGTTAGCAAGTGATTAGCAACATGAGTCGTTAATATATTGTCTGAAGTGTGTTCTTGCTTTTTCTGGTTGAATTTCTACATCAGAAGTCACATAACGTAAAAATGCTAGACATTTATTGTGTTTTTCCACAACGCAGACTTCAAACCAGCTGTCACTACAGTCCGACACCAAAGCAAGCTTCAGTGATAACCCCTAATAATAACCCTTCCTATCTTTTTTAAGTTCCGTGGGTTTACTGGGGAAATGGTGCAGAGTTTTATTGGAAATTGTGAGTAAACAGTTGCATGTTGCACAACTAAAACCCCCCCACGAGTAATTCCCTTGATAATAAAACATTATATACATGGACAGCAGGAAAGAAATGTGATTTGTTTGGCACACAACAGCGCAGGCTTTTCACATCTTGTGTCAATGATTGGTTTGGTAGCCATATCAGCCTCTTAGTAGGTCACATAAATGTTTGATGACAGTTACCCCATTTATGCCTTGGAGGAAATGAACTACTAAAACTGCTCTTTAGTGCCACCATAACTGCGCTGATTATTCTCAATGCAACTTTCCAGTTTAAAAACAAATACGCATTCAAACACTACCTGCATCAAAATCATTTTTAATCAGTCGAGGTGGGATCCAGCTGGCTGCAGTGGCCGCTCAGCGTATGTGAAGAGCTAGAGAAGAGAAGGAGGGTTAAACGAGAGAGAAAGGCCTCAGATTGTTTTAACTTGATATATCTAATTTCCAGTGTTACAGAACCTGTCTGTTGGGTACATTTACCTTGGCACTACCATGATGGTGGTTCTAACAACCTTGCCTATTGATAATCACAGAAAAGTTAAAGAAAAAAATCAGGAACCTCCATCTGCCACTGAAACAAAACCCTAAACCACAGGACGCATATTGTCCGAGTAAACATAAATAAAGATGCAAAGTAGAGTTCCAGAGCTGAGTTATTTGGAGACACTTTGAAGAAGCAGCACTTGAGAAAACTGGAGAGAGATACTGAAAGTCGGACAGAAATAGAGGAAGAGAGGCAGAAGGGACATAAAGGACGTGAAGAGAGACAGACTTTACTTTGGCACCTGAGCCACAGTGGCAGTGCTCTTCTGTGGGTGGAAAAGGGTACCAGGCGAGGGCATAGAGACACGACAGAAGAGGGAAAGAGGGAGGTTAAACAGCTCATGTCCGATTGAAATATCCTCCCGTAGCCTTCTCTCTTCGACTGGAGCTTTGTTGTTTTTCCCTCTCGCTCCGTCTGTTGATCCTGATTCAGTTCCTCCCACATCAGTCGCACCTCTCAAAAAACATTTACCCGCAACTGTAGTCCCTCGATCGATTCAGAGCCAGAGTCCGCTCAGCAGGAGTTCTCCTTCACAGCCTTGAACCTCGCTTCTGCAGGAAAACCTTCAGGAAACAGTGAGTGCTTGCAGAAAGGAGGTTCTCGAGGTTCTTCTGTAGCAGTTCCTTTATGGCACATGATCGGACGTCTGCAGGTCTTGGTTTCGCTTCCACAGAAGAATCTCAAGTTCCTCCCAGGTGAGTTTCACCGGCTCAGATCCTCCCACAGGTGCTCCTCTGAGGTCGGGTTAGTGCACATCGTTCTGTGTCGAGGTTCTCCCCCCCCTACGTTCGGTTCAGTGTGTGGTTCTATAGGTTCTCCCCAGGCTGATACTGGGGTTCTGTGGAGGTGAAGTAGTCCTCTAGGAAGCCCTGCAGGTACTCGAACGTAGGCCTCTCTTCTGGGTCCTTCCTCCAGCAGGAAAGCATGAGCTCGTGCAAAGAGCTGGGGCACTCTGACGGGCAAGGCATCCTGTAGCCGCGCTCCACCTGGTCGAGCACCTCGCGGTTAACCATACCTGCCGGGAGAAACAGGAAGTTACATTTAGGGATAGACAGAGAGATCTAAAATATCAGAAAATCCATTCTATAGTTTTAGGCCTGTAACTAATGATTCACTACAACCTTGATTTGAGAAAAGTCGGGACACTGTGTACAACGTAAATAAAAAAAGAACATAATCTTATCGAATGATTATCTATTACGTTAATAATTGATTCATCTTTTTTTCGGCCTATGAAATGTCAGAATAAGTCAGTAAAAAAAAAAGCTTCATATAGCTTTAGAGATGGAGGCTCACTAAAATATTATTTGAAAAGCCGGATTGAGAAAACTATCAAAATAGTTGCAGATAAAGTTTCTATCCAGTTGAGTCACTTTATTTAACGATATGCATTTCGCATATCGTTAAATAAAGTGTTTGAATGGGGAACTGTTGAGGTGCTGATACACTGTGCGAGTTCTCACCTGGATAGGGGACTCTGCCTTTAGTTGCCAGCTCTGTGAGCAGCACACCAAAGGACCAGACATCAGACTTGATGGTGAAACGACCGTACAGAGCTGCCTCCGGCGCGGTCCATTTGATGGGGAACTTAGCTCCTAAAGGACAAGTACGAGTGAACAAAAACACCACGCTATAGAATCAAAATAAACAGTTTTTTCTCTGCAGCTGACATCTGTCATCACGTGTTTGACAAGTTTGACATTAGTACAAACAAAAATTGAATAAAAAAATAAACTGGAGTTAATAGAGCGAGTATGGACTAACCCTGTCTTGCGGTGTACTCGTTGTCTTCAATGAGTCTTGCCAGACCAAAGTCGGCAACTTTACACACCAGGCTGTCTCCCACCAGGATGTTGGCAGCACGCAGGTCTCTGTGGACATAGTTCATCCTCTCCACGTACGCCATGCCTGCTGCAATCTGGAGAAAGTCAAGCAGAAAGGACAGTGGTTTTATAACAAAAACAACTCTGCGGTTTTTAAGTGTGGCTGAGCTGTAGGCAGTTTTACCTGAGCGGCCATGTCTACCAGCTGAGGCAGGCGAAGCATCTTTCCTGCGTCCCCTTTAAGGAAGTCCAGTAAGCTACCTGTGAAAGCAACATCAAAAAGGGTTTAATTGCAGATAATGCAACAAATAAACAACTCATTTTGAGAAATACAAAAATCCAAATTCCAAATTAAGATCATGAATCTAGAAATGCTCTGATGGCAGCTTTCAATACCTTAGAGTTCACAAAACCTGAGCAGTTTCAGTCAAGACTAAACAAGTACTGTAGTTAGATACATAAAGTCTGTATCCTGTGTTACCTTGGCTCATGTACTCTGTCACAATATAGATGGGTTCCTCAGAGACAACAGCATACAGCTGGACCAGCTTCTCATGCCTCAGCTTCTTCATGACCTGCGCTTCCTGAAGAAAGGCCTCTGGAGACATGGTGCCAGGCTTCAGGGTCTTAATGGCTACCCGTGTTGTACCGTTCCATGTACCTGTCAGAGCACACACCATTATATTGCTGCTCTAACAAACTGCTGTGTGTTGGTGGGTGGATTTCATTACAGTTTGACAGAGCATGTTTCCAGCATTTGTGCTACACTATGGCAGGTGGGTGCTGATAGTAGCTTTATATCTAACAGACAGACATCAGACTGGTTTCAATCTTCATGTTTAATTGTCTGCAAGAAAGTGAATAAGCAATCCCAAACTGTCAATCTCTTCCTTTAAGCAGAAATCAGACAGATAACAGTTTTTACCAGGAATCACCCTGTCAACTGATGCCGATACACTCCCTTAATTTGTCATTATTATTTTCTCGATTTATCAATTCATTATTTGCTCTATAAAAATGTGAGAAAATGGTGAAAACTGTCGACCAAAGACTCAGCTGACGTCCTCTAATGTCTTGTTTTGTCCGCAACCCAAAAATTTTCCATTTATGGTTTTTAATCACATTTAAGTAGCTGGAATCAGAAAAATTTAAATTTTTTTCTTGTTTGTGATTATTCTAATAGTTGACAACTAATTAATTCATCTTTGAAGCTCTATATATTCAATATAAAACCTGTATTTCAGCCACGGTGTGCGAGGTATTTAAGTGGTTCTGTGTTGGGCTGGAAGCCACCATCAGTTTATGTTAGCAGACTCCATTTCTAAACTAACGTAGCTACTGTTGCTCTCTGTTAGCAGAGCAGAGACAAGGAATGAGACGAGGCACTTGAGGGCATTTATAAATTCACATCCTTTGGACCATCTCTGAAAAACTGCCCAGAGTCCTTCAAAAAGAAATCCGGAGTCCACTTAAACTGAAACAAATCGTCCACGGGCTTGTTTAGGTGACCGAGAGAGGCGTGGAACATCTCGTTTTTCACATCACAATAAAATCTGCTCATATGGCCAATAAGAAAGTGATTAATACATGTGAATTGCAACAAATGTTTCATAATGTCCCTTTAAATCATTTCCGCAATAAAACCCCCACAAAAAAACCCAGCAGTGTGTCGTTCTTACCCATCCAGACTTCTCCAAAGCAACCCTGTCCCAGTTTAAGGTCAAGGCGGAGGGACTCTCTGGGGATCTCCCAGGCGTCCCTGGCCAGTCCCTGGGTCTGAGGTTTAGCCACGGGACACACGTCTGAGAGAGCGTGGCAGAGCCCATCAGAGTGCTCTGAAAGGGAGGAGAAAGAAGTGAGAGTGACAGGTCAGATAAAGGGCAATGAAAGGTTCACTTTCACAGCTGCTGTGTGTTAGTGTGTGAGTACTCACTGCGGTAGTGGAAGACTAGCTGCTGTAGGCTGGTGAACTGGGTGCGGGAGGTGATGTAGAAACCTCCGCTATCCAGCTTCCTGATCTTGTAATGTTTAACATTCAGGCCTTTGGTGTTATCATAATCCAACACTGACAGGCAATATGCCCCTATGAACAAGACAAAACAACAGACAGAGACAGGTTAGAACAATAAAACCAGGCGTATCCTGGCCTGTGTGACAGCTGCTCTGTGGAGTTTCCTAGCAGCTGTGCCGGGCAAGTCTCCGATGGCCCCTTGAGGCACCCTGGAAATTCAACTAAGCCCTTCTGTCCTCGTCCACGGCCCACTACCAAGTAAGGTTTGATCTCACTGAGGAAAACCAGGGCTACTTTTACATGCACACACATTTTCCACTGTCATTCTGAATATATATTGAACAATATTCAGAATTTGATGCAGGTCGGTAAACACCACATCCTGTTTGAATATTCCTAATTAGGCCTCGTTCCGAAGTAGTATTTTCTGATTAAGACATGTGGGACAGGCTGGTATTATTCTGGTTATAGGAACATTCGCTTGACATGCATACAGCACAATTGGAATACAAACCAGGACACACGGCCAGTTGTCCGTTTATGGTGATTGGTAAACAAACCAACAAAGCTAAGGTAGAGATACATGCACAGAGGAAGAACCCCCACTGCTGGTTGGGAGGTCAAACACATCTACTTTTAAACATTATGAAAGACTTAAATATCAACGCGTTTTTGGATATGCGTAAATATCGCAATACCAATCTCTTCTAGAAGGTGGTTGAATTGTACGTGCGTCATTCCATTTATAGTAGGCAAACTGCATGTAAATGGGAATGTTAGCGGAATATTACATTTCATTGGCAATGTAAATAGCTTAGTCGGAATATTCTTATTCGGAATAAGTTCAAAAATGGGAATATTGCACGTAAACGTAGCCAGCGATCATTTTTGACTCATCTTGTACAGCCACATAAAAAAGAAACGGATCATACACAGAAAAAATAACCACACAAATTAAACATTAAAGTCCTCACAGTCATGACAGGACTCAAGCTTGTGTTTCAGGAGGGGATTTAAAAGGCTGAATGGACGAGGTGAACCTGAGCTCCAAAGGCGAGGTTGTTCCACAGTAAAAAGGAGAATGAAAAATCAATTCTTTTTGATCTGGAGTTTTGCTGAGTGATGTTCACTGTTCTTCCCCCGTCAGAAAGAATAAATCTGGAGCAGCAAAGACGCTCTTCCCAAAGATTTTATCCACACAGTCTACTGACCTGAAGTACCTGATCATCACAGCCTGACATATGCCTCAGAACCTATACTATAGATACAATTAAATTACATCAAAATTTAATGAATTTGTGAAGAAAACAGGGCCTTCACACTTTACATTCTCTACAAATTTTAGTCAGTTTGATTCTTCAAGATCAGGCGCAGAAATACCTCTATGATGGTTATGATCTTCCATGTTTAGGGATTCGAGGTGGGTAAAGACTTGTGTGCTTCTAGCTTCAAATAATGAAATGTATCATGATCAGTGTGACGTGATCTACACTTCATACAACATATGAGGGGGATGCTTCTGCTTGTCTGTTTCACACGATAACCCTCACATCTGACATCTAATAAAGAAAGCACCCAGAGGCCAACACACGTCCTGCCAGAGCCCCTCCTACTCTCCCTGATCTTCCCCTTTTCCTACAACTCACCCTCTTTACTGTTTTTCCCCGCTCTCTCTCTCTCTATGTATATGTGTATATATGTATATATATATATATATATATATATATGTATATATGTATATATATATGTATATATGTATATATATATATATATATATATATATATATATATATATATATATATGTGTGTATGTGTGTGTGTGTGTGTGTGTGTGTGTGTGTGTGTGTGTGTGTGTGTGTGTGTGTGTGTGTGTGTGTGTGTGTGTGTTGGAGAACAGAGACTTATAGCCAGGGGGAAATCCAGCACCCTCCGAGGTTGACCTAGTTCTGGCAGAGTGATTCACCCCTATCCATTCACAAGCCCCAATCCACTCCACTCTTTCCTTTCTCCCCCCCCCCCCCCCAACTTCCTCCAATACAACCCCCTACAGAGCCCACTGACGTCACACGGACTACATCTGACAGCTGAGTTTCAGAAAAAGACGCAAAACTTCCCCACGAGCCCAGAGATCTAGATGTAGCGCCATAGGCGTTTGTGAAAGTTAACAAATGACTTAATTACGAGGTTCTGCCTCCTTCAAATTGAGTCCCTGATGATCTACTTAATTCAAAGTAAGATCACACTTGCTGTGTGGAGTAAACTCCAGGGACACACTGAAAGTGTCATCCTCTTTTCACACATTTAAAAAAACAAAAACCAGCAAGTGTAAAAATAAAAGGCTGAGGTTTTATGAAATGTGTTTTCTTGTCAGAACTTTCTCTGATGAGGTACGCCAACACCACAGTGCAGTGCCAGAAAAACACAAGAAAAGGCTGCATCTGTTGTTAGAATACAAGCTTTGATCGTGGTGAAACATATGTTTGCCTTTCAAAATGGCTGAAAGAGGATTTTTTGATGTAATGCCGCAATTCTCAGATTTTTCTCATTATAGCTGACCTCATATCTCTAGTACAGAATTTCATAGCTGTGTTTGAATCAACTGTCTTCATCTAGAGACGAAAGTACTTCCGTCAGCAATTTAGGATTACTTTCAGTATTGATGAATCTCCCTAGGGATGGAACAATAAACGATTTTTACAGCAGATAAGTTGATTGTGGGGAATTTTCATTATCAAGACTATCGTGAATATCCTAACATAAATGACTTTTGAAGTTGGAAGTTTTCCATCTCATTGTTTATAGTCCTATATGTGTTTCCTGATTTCAAACACGATGTAAGGATTTCTAGTATGTTTGAGTGCAAAATTTAAGGATTTTGAGAATATTTAGATGATTATTGGAATAATATTGTGAATAGCAATAATGCTGGACGGAAGAGAAGTTTGAGATTTTTGCTTTTTGTTTTTTTGTCCGATGAATCAACGCTCACTCCGGGTAATATGGGTAATAAAATGTTTTTCAAAATAAAGGTCAAAGCAAAGCAAATCAATCTTAAATTGAAAGCTGCTCATTTCGTACATTAAACACTTCTCAAAGTGACCTGTGAGGCCCAGATTTAATACATCATTATAAACAGACACAGAGCTAATTGGACCACCTTGATAATGACTGCTCAGTGCTCTTTCGTCTCGTCTGCTCGCTCACCTTTAGTGGTCTCGCTCTCCCTCACCAGGAAGGTTCCTCGTCTGTTCTGTAAGTTCAAAAGGAGCCTCTCTGAGTCGCGTCGAGTGATCTTCCCGAAATACCACCTGCCAAAGTGGGCCACAGAGAATGAGATCAGTGAGAAGCTACTACTGAGCGTCTGGAGCGGGCAGGCAGAAATACTCTGACTAGAAATGTAGAAGACTTGTACTGGATAGCATATAGGAATATATTGTCTCCACACATTTATTTTTCTCTATATGTGCTTCTGGATGTAGATATAGCAGAGATAAAGCTGCTACATTCAGGCCATGGTGGCTATGAAAAAACAGCTTTGTAGAAAAGTAAACTGCTCAGGAAACTGTGTGAAACAAGGAGAGGATAACGCACTCTTCTGCTTGGATGGAGTCGGATGGAGCCACATAGTTGCTGGGGATATATCCACTCTCTCCTGTCGTCAGGGAGCGCGCGAGCCACCAGTCCCCTTCTCTGTGATGAGAAAGAAAGAAAGAGACAGAAAGCAAAGCAAGAGGGTCAACCAAGAACTGAAAACTGACTACGGCAACCTCAACATTTGTTAGTTTAATGACCGGTTAGTTTACTCCCAGTGAAGAGAAATTATATTGGAAGGCGGAAGAAGCCTTCATGAACAAGAAGCTTCAATGCAATGCAGTATTGGGTCTTTTACTTCAGTAAAGGATCTGAATACTTCTTCCACCACCACTGATGACAATGAATAAGAATATCAACCAGTGCAACACTGTGGATCATTTATTTATTTTTAAGAGATTTGAGACAACAATTAAAGGGATATTCCGGTGTAAATTTAATCCATGGTCTAACACATCGTGAAAGTTCAAGTTTGCAGACCGCTAGCTAACGTAGTTTTAGCATCCTCAGAAACGACTGCACGGCAACAATACATTGCAGTTTTATATTTGGACCCATTTACTGCAATGTATTGTTGTCGTGCGATCGTTTCTGAGGATTCTAAAACTACGTTAGCTAGCGGTCTGCAAACTTGATCTCTCGAGAGGGAGACCATGGATTAAACTTACACCGGAATATCCCTTTAAGTTCGACGCTGCAGACGAATACGCTAAATCAGGCATTGGCTACACAAACGATACTCGTTAGCTGCAGAAATACAGTGTTGCTTTTGGTCTTGTGGGATTTGATGCCAATTAAAAAAAAAAAAAAGTATGGAAGATTACCAGACTTATCCATTAAATATTACAGAATCTGCACAAAAGTTTACTTATGAGACAAATTGAAACTTCCACATTGTTTCACTGACCACCCATAATTGAAACCTGATAATTAAGGAATACACATCCCACACCTTAGTGGACAGTGATGAAAAGAAAAACATTGTTAAGAGAGAAAAACAGACAGAAACAGACAACCTTTTGTTCCACTTGTAGTCGCCTCCTTCTACATTTTAGACCTTGAACAGCTCGATATCCACAGATCACCCCACATCTCTAATATTTACTAATTCTTTTATAGCAACGCTACAAAGCTTGTTCGGACAAATCCGAGCAGCAGCAAAGGGACTGTGAACAAAAGGTTGCGAGAGATTTTTTATTGCATTAAGTATTACTGACCTGAAGCTGTACTTTTTCCTAGGAGAAACCATGAAGCGTGAGAAAAAGAGAGAGAGAGAGAGAGAGAGAGAAAGGGAGAGATAACAGACACAGCAGACACATCAAAACACAGCGAGGAGACACAGCAGAGGCGAGCAGCACAGCACAGACAGATAGCAGAGGAGCTGGATATGCTTTGGGACTACACAGGGGGGCTGATATGAGCTGCAGTGTTTCTAAAGTTTCACAGTTCCACTTCCTATTTCAGTGCAGTTTGAATTATTTGTAACAATTCTACAACAGAGGATAACTATCCATAAATGATCAGATCAGCATTCCATGTGGGATTTTTGGACTCACAGATACAATCTCACTACTTATTATACTAATTCCGTGTTTGCATGTGTTGATAAAAACTCCCAAATATGAAATATTTCTTTTTGCATTATTAAATAAGTATGAATTAATTATATTTTTCAGCCCAACTATGTAGTGCCAGACTATAGATAAAGAACAGCAAACCAGGCTTATGGCAGAAAGTTGTGGAAAAAGCTCATAAGAAAATGTGGAGTGGGAGGGCATCGTTTCGATTTTCAGCACCTGGGGCCTCATTATAGAAACCTAAATCTCAAATCTTTTCTCTCAGTTAAGGATGACATTTTGTTTGAGAATTGCATCTGTAATACGAAGAAAGGGTTTTTCCTGTGTCTGAAACTAATGATGGGACAAGCACTGAGGAAGTGTTTCTGTAAGAAGGCCCCTGCTTGGGAATTGTACTCCAGATGCCTTTGCTCAGAAAAGCAGCTTTTAATATTAAACACTATCTTTCACTTTCTATATTGAAATCATCACACCACAGCACAGACGGACTTCAATATGTGCTGATTTCCGACAGGAAAACAAGTCATCAGAATGGTGGCTTAGATCTTGCCATGACAGGCTCTTTATAAAGTGTCTTAAAGATGAAGAGGCACAGAATGCATTAGTGAAGTGTCATTCTGCTCAGTTTTAGTCAACAGATGGAGAGGATCAGACTCTGCTGTCTGCATCGCTCTACAGTTACCAGCTCTGACTGTGTTCGTTCACAGACTCATAAATCACATGTGCGTCTACAGATCTGCTCGTTTCGATTTTTGTGAAGAAGTTGTGGCATCGGAGAGAGGAACAGGAAGATGACCGCTGCCTCTTACGTGTTGTTGACAATCTGCAGCCTGTCGCCTTTCCTAAAGGTCAGATCAGATGCTGTCCGTGACTCATAGTCATACAGCGCCACAAATGTAGTGACACCTCCTGCAAGAAACACACACAGAAATACACATTTAGGGAACAAAGTCATTTTAGACATACTCCTCCCACGCAAGACTGGTTGACATTCACTTCCATAATCTGACTTCAGTTATACTGGTTCAGCCCTGGATGATAATTTCCGCCATCCACTATAGAGCTATAAATCTTCAGTTATTTTGCCTCTGCTTCATATCTGTGTGAAACAATTTACCAGCGCCTAATGAAAAATATCGACACTCCTTGTGACGTATGGTCCGTGAAGGACAAAGCCATCATACGGATGGATTTCTATTTTCTGTGTAGCTCTCTACCCCTTCATTTTAACGAAGCTGTGATCTAAACACAGGAACTCTCCAGCCAATCATTGATCGGCTCATTAGAAGCACAGGAGGCGCCGGCCAGCTGAGCTGTCCATGATACACCAGCAGCCCTCCACCCTCTGGATGGAGCAACATTAACCCAACCATCTGGCCAGTCTAGACACATAACAGCTTTAACGTCAAGTAAAATCTGGACAGTGTGACGCAGCGGAGGTCAAAGTCAAAGATGAGGTTTTGTGTCTGTTCAGCAGATGATGTTGGGAGAAGGAAACAGAGTTATTTTTCTGTTAAACTATGACTCACTGTGAAGCCTTCATAAGACGTGTATGAAGTGTATTTTTTTCTTATGACTTTAGTGATCTCAAACTGAAAGCAAGTCTGTGGGCTGACTCAGAGATAAGTCAAAGTTTTCATCAGATCTTGTTGAATCTAGTTCCACTGTTAAGTTCTGCTCAGCTTCACAGTTTTATTCACGCTAAAAATGAGCGTCCCCTCCTTGTGCGGGCAAAAAACTTTGGCACTGCTGTGTCACTCACATTTAAAGCAATGGTAAGATATTTTTGGAACAACATCTACTGGATTTCTTGTCACTTGTTGGACAAGAAGTTTGATACGACTCTGTTAAGTATGAAGCTGGAGTCCATAAATCACTATATTATCTTATTATCTTAGCATGAAGACAGCAAAATCTGACTACCAGCACCAGTAAAACTCACTAAGTATACTTGGGATTATGTGCAAGACTATTTCTCGGCTGGGAGCAATGACTTCACCGAGTCTTGTTGCTGTGAGGTTGCCAGGCAACCAGCAGTGGAAATTGTGGCCAAGAAATTGTCAGGCAAATAATCCCCTGAAAAACCAAAAACAAATGACACAGAACGTGTAAATTACTGAGCTTAAGAGGGTGTTGGTAGGTGGATTTTGTTACCTTTGGACAAAGCCAGGGTTGCTGTTGCCAGTCTTTATGCTAAGCTAGGCTAACCAGCTGCTGACTGTTCATTAGGATATGAACAGTCATATCAATCTTTTCCTTTCACAAAACATATTTTCCCTAACATTCCCTACTTTCCGGTTGAAATTAGAATAAGTTTGTATCACTACTTGGCTACTACTATCACTAAACATAAAACTCAAGAAGAAAATCTTTTTTAGTAGCATCTGTAATTTAGCCAAACTATTAAATGTAAATCAGTGATATTCTTTAATATTTCCAGGCATTACAAATCTCACGAAGTGTTTCCTACCTGACAGAGGTCCCCTCTGAGGCGAGGTGATGGTGCCGGTGTGGTCCACCCCTCCAAAGAGAGCCAGCTCAGGAGTGTTTGTTGGGGCGTGCTGGTGCTGCCCCTGATGCCCCCGCCTGCCTGTCCCGACGGCAGGGCTCCTGTTAGGGGTTTGGGTCTGCTGGGCAGGGCCCAGGTGGTGTAAGTGCCCGCTGTCCGAGCCCGTGCCGATGGTGCCGTCCAGGCTCATGGAGCGCTGGCCCGGCTCCTTGGGCTTGCTCTTGCCCGCCCCCATGTGCAGACCTGGGATGAGAGCCAATGATGAGTAAGAATGCAGCACTTTGAGTCCCACAGGGATTTCTGGGTAATCATCTCGATTTCTTGTTATATGCCAAACATGACTGACTAATCAGTTAGTTGATCCAAAGAGAATTTATATCAAGCATTTTAATAATCCTTTCACTGGTAATCAAATCATTTATTCTGAGAGGAAAACACACATCAGCTTCTTCAATGTGAGGATTTGATTCCTTTCTCTGTTTTATTTCTCTGTTAACTAAACATTTTTGGGTTGTTGTTTTGAAAAACAAGACATTTAAAAGACGTCACACTGCACTCTGGGAAATTGGGAGAGGCAATTTCAGCTCAACACAGTCGTCATATAAAACTATGTTCTCCTTTGATTCTGGCAGCAGAAACGTGACTTAGACGGCATGTGGATGTCTGCTGACTTTTATACGCACAGTTTAGAAATTCTGCTGCTCGGAGTTCCCATCAAAAGAATGAACATAAAAGATGCGGTTTGTCTCTATTGTTGAATGACCACCATTACATTCCTAACTGACGTCAATATTTTATTAAAAAAGGACCATAATTTATGCAAAGAGGGAAATGGAAAATGACAGTCCTTTCATGTTTTATTAAGGTGATGTATTAAAGTTTTATTCATGTTATGTTTACTTAAGTTGAGGCACTGATGTCCTTCCTCATCCTCTGACATATCATCTGATGGTTCTAGCTTCAGTTAAACTTCAGGCAGCCAAATTAAACGCACTGTTACCTTGAGTTAAATTCAATATTTCTCTGGGTTCGAACATTGTTGGAACACACTGGGATAATATACATATAAGTACACAACGGTCTACTCATGCGTAGATATTTGAATGCAGAAATGTTACATATTATATCTCTAAACTCTCATAATAACATTTGACATTTACAAAACCAAACCAAATCATTTTATGCCATTACATTGAAAAAAAATTGCAGCAAGAAGCTTAGTTACAAAGCGTGTTCATTTACATACACATTTAATAACCACTGCTTGCGTGAATGGGCTCAAATTAAGAAAGAATTCTACCAAATAATGTTTTAATCCATCTTGTCAGGAGATGAAAGTTGTTCATTCACGAACAGGAACTGACCCTGTTTCAGCTTCTATTCATTCACCTTTATCAAAGAAAAAAAGAAAAAAAAAAAAAAAAAATCCTCCTGGCAGTGTTTGCCCAGAGTGTCACATTCTTGTGCTCTCCTAATCCACCACAGAGTATCCTTGGAGCTGTTCCAGGTTCAGTTAGAACCGTTTAGCATGCAAATACTCTGCAAACAGGACACCTTGAAACAGTCAACGCAACGCACATGCAAGGTCATTCTTATCTGTTGATTCAATCTATTCTGAATCAATGAGCATCTGCAAGGAAAAACAAAGCTTCAAACAAAAGAAGCAGCTGTAATGAAACCCGGCGCTAATACTGGGGAGTCGACAAGGACAGAAACGGTTTCACCTCCGACGGGTAATTACAGCGCCGCTTCGCTTTTCCATTCCGATGCCCAAGTCATCTATTAAGGCCTGCTAAATGCAACCAGATCGCGCTTTCATCAAGAGTGCAGACAAAGACAAACATGCTCAGACAGTCAAGTGCACCCACAGAAAGTTGGAGTGCCACACACACGCACAAACACAAGTCCAATCCACCCCTCGAGTCAGTGCAGAGTGACTCACCGTGAGACCGGCTATTTCAGGCCAGCTGAAACGGAGACAGTCACACACACATGAAACAGCCTTGTTCCTTTGTGAATAGAGGCACTCTCAGTTCCAGACAGAGTGTGTGCAGCATGTGTGTAGGTGTGTGCGAGTGTGTTTATGTGCGTGAGCAGCTGTTTCTCGGTCTATTGGAAACGAGGCTCTATCGCGCACTAACACCCAACCACAGTTGAGTCTCACATCCTTTTTTCCAAACACATGCGCGTGTTTCCAGGATTCTTGTGTGAGTCTGATAGACAGGACCAGAGAGGGTTATTAACAGACAAGGAGGAAGGAACCGGCAGTGGCTGTAAAAAGATCGCGTAGGTGGTTGTTGTATACTGCATGGACAGCTGAGGCTTAGTGGGTGTTTTAAGTGTAATGTGCGAGCATAACATAATTACACAGGTATGGGAATTCTCAAAGATATGGAAGGATCCCACTGTGGCGCTCTGTGGGCGCGTAAGCTGCGTGAACGTGCACAAGTGTGAGCGATTTCAAGCACACACGTACAATCATGCATGCTTTGATCTGGCGCACTGGGGGGGGGGTTAACGTATCCTATGGTGCAACACTGAGTCACACAGAGATGGGCCCACAGGCCTGAATGAAAGGTGAACAGGACCGTGTGAAATGTGTGAAGAGCAAGTCGCTCATCTTGACTGGCCAGTCCAGATATCAGTAACAGACCCTGTGGCCGGCTGCTGTCTCAAACATCCACCAAGTCTCGGAGGATCAGAAACACCAAGCAGGAAGGGCAGACAGGGCCGCAGTCTTAGAAGATTTTAAACAATAGTGGAGGCGCTTATGCAACAGATATATTTAGCACTTCACGTAGTCAATATATGCTAACAAGCAGATAGATGAGGTGGTTGAATACAAGCAAAAACTACTGTGAAATGATCTCCTTGAAAGAGCCGGCTGCTACTTAACAATCAGTCATGTGTACTCTAGGATGGAACCTTAAAGAAACCAAAGTGCAAGAACTTACAATACACAAAAAGCTGATTTGTCACTGAAGGTTGAGTGACTTCCGCTTGTCCTTCACTGACCACTCAAGCTCCGGTCAGGGATTTCAGTCCTGGCTCTTATCACGAAAAGGTCTAAAGCCGGAGCACCTGGACTACATTACAGCCCATAATAGAAGCCCAATACTTTAGGGTCGGATTTAAGAGGCGAAAAGGGTAAGAAAAACATCAGATTTTCATTATTGATTAATATGCCAATAATTTTCACTTTTAAAGAATACTGATGCATTGGGTTGGATGCACAGGTATACCTAGTAAAGTGGCCACTGCCTGCTGTCAGTCATGTGTGAATGTCCTCTTCCTTGAATGATTCTACAGAGAATGCACAAACACAGTTCTGATGGTGTAGGGATCATTGATTTGCATATTCATAATTTAAGCTCTACTATTCAAACCTTTCGCAAATTCAACATGCTTGTCTAAAGCATAGGGAGTTTGGACCCAGCAATTAAAAACTGAAAACTGACTGAATCATCAGGTTTAAGCACACCGATAAGGGGAGGTTATGATCGCTGGCCTGCACTGCAGTCACAACGCAGTGATAGCAGAAACCACGTCACTCTTGCCTGGTTCTTTCCAGGACGATGCAAACACCACGAGACCACCCGCGAAAGCCTCAGAGTCTGTGTATGTAAACAAGAGAGGCAGAGCTGTAGCTGAGCCTCACGCTTTTCCCTAATATGGTGTCAGAGATCCCAAGTATCAAGAAGTGCTAACATGTGACTTGGAGGAGACATGAATATATACTGGGCAAATCAAAGTACCAACAGGTTGAGCATAGGACAGATACCCTAAGAATATATTAGAATGGGAGAAATTCAAAAATGTAAAATTTATGAGGTATGGGAGATGAGGAGAGCTTTTTCCATTCAACAGGAGCACGGAGGAATGCGGGGGAACCAGATTGCACCGCATTGCTACGACTGCCAGCGACTGCAACAAGAACAGGCACCTGAGCAGTGGGAGGGCGGGATGGGAGGAAGGAAGTGAGGAGGGAGATGGGATGGCGGTGGTGGTGGTGGGGGAACAAAGACGCTCTATTTTCATGTGTTCCTGGGATACTAAATCAAAATCTCATTCCAAAAGAGAGTTCTGCACCTAGCTTTCCAGGATCATAGTTTATAATACTGATCACATTTCTACTTACTTCTTTGTAAATCAAATACATTTCTACTCCTTTCTTTGACTGTATTGGCGCATGTACAGTCTGAATGTACCGCTTTCTGTTTTCAATTATTTTTAGGCTGATTTACACTAATTGAAGCCGTATAAGCTGCTTTTTGTGCTGTAAAAATAAAGTTACGCGACGTGGTTTAATAATGTCAGAAAGGCTATAATAAATGCACAAAACAGCCGACCGTGTGAACGAGTGTTGCCTGGTTGTGTTGTGGGAAAAGAACTTTCAAGGATTAGATATGAATCAGGGCAAACACAGGCTTTGTTCAAAGGCTGATCTCTGAGTTGTGTTTACCTCAGAACCACGATGGAGTTCAAGAGCACTTCAATTTCCGCAGCACATTTATCACTAAGCAGTGTTTTTCTCAGTCGCAGTGTTGACTCGAGTCTTACAAAATCCATAAAACACTCAGTACATGAAGTGAACACTGGGTGTGAGATGGAAATACTGGAGGGAAAGGAGGGGAAGTAAAGAAAGAGAGGCTCAGATGCCCGAAAGGAATTCAGGTTAATAAAGCAGACAAGTCCAAACACCTGTCAGGTACTGAAACGGCATCACATCAGCGTCGGCACTGCCAGTATTTTCATTATGTGTCATTTTGTGGATGCGCTCCAATCTGCTTTGGAAAATGGCACAAACCCACACTGTCCTTTTAAGATCCGACACCTTGATTAAAGGACAGGTTTGCATTCTCCCAACTTCTGTCCACTTTCTAGATTTCAGATTGTTATTGTCATCACACTCAAATACAAAGCTTTGTTAGAACGGCTGTGATCAGTAATCATTATACCAGGTAAACATCAAAATCTTAGCATTGTTTCTGTGTATATTTTAGCATGTGGATGTTAGCATTGAGCTGAAAGCATCCCCGTACTTCAAGGTCAAGCATGTAGGATCAAGGTAGATGTATTGGCAGCTATGAGTAATAGAATGGCGGTCAGATTAAAGTCCACTTTAACTTGATGAAGCCTCATCAAATATCAAACTCAATAGTCCTGTATCTCTGCAAATTTTAAACCACCCGGAGCTGCTTAACCAGTAATGACCAATACTCCAAACTCACCAGATCTACAATCTAACAGCCAACCACTAGGACAGCAAAGCAATACAGATGGAATCATAATCTCCAGTGTGTTGTGGAAGAAGAATATATATTTTCTAATAAAAAGGATTAACATCAATTTGTCCACCAATTGATCCATCCCTATCCCCTTTTTAAGGGGGTCTATTCTGGGCCAGGACCAACCCTCCATCCAAGTTTTGCTGAAATCTATTCAGTAGTTTTTGTGTAATTCTGCTGACAAACCAGCAGACCAACAAACCAATAAATCAACACAAGTTAAAATAACCTCCTTGTTTTCACACGTAACAAAACATAATCATGTAAAACCATGAATCGTTATGTTTTCTTTACCTGACACTGCCATGCTTCTACAGTAGCCCAGACTGGTAGAACATAACACTGGCTTTAGAGGCGGCTTTTTATGTTTCACATTTGTAGCAGCCATTGCAACAACCACGCTTGCGAGATGCCACCATATCCTACACACTGGACCTTTAAGTGCAGCATCACAGAGCTGTGTGACTAGAGTGTTCATCTTACTGTCCCCTCCATCAGAGCTCAGAAAAGAACCATTGTTCAGGGAAACAATGAGAGAACTTGCTTAAATTACTAACTTGGAGGATAACTGGAAGGTACCCACTCGATTAGACTAACTCAGACAGCAACAAAGGAGGATTGTGTATTTTGTCTCTTTCATTTGAACTATGTAAGGTAGAAATCTATTTATGGTCAGGAAAGGAATGACTAAGTGTTATCTGCACATTGTCTTTCGGAGGAATTTAGGTTCCTGGTTTCTAGGATAATTGTGCAATATGTTTAAGTGGTAAAAAAGAAAAGAAAAAGAAACAATCATAGCGCTCTGGTTCCAACTGTACAAACAGTGTAACTCTTTCTCACGTTTCCTGTATAATCAGCATTTGTAATCCTCCATCTGAAGCTTGAGCACACAAGCTGTACATTTCTGGTCAGGCACATAAGCACATTTGGCCGTGACAAACCTCACTGAGTCACAACAGACGGTAACAGTTGCCACTGTGCTGCGGAGAGTGAAGGAGCTTGAGCCAATGTTTCAGTCGAATGGGAAAATTACAGTTTGCCCTGGGGAGGAGCGGTGAGGGAGGGGGGGGCCAAGGCAGTGATGGTTCCTCAAGATCAAAACGAGAGGAAATGTGCACATTAGTGTCACCGTCTTATCCCGCTCTATGCTGGACGAGAACATGAAACAGTGCAGTCCACATGCATGTAGAAGAAACAGATCATCTATATTTAGCCTGGGTTAGAGAGAGAGAGCGAGAGGGAGAGACAAGCGGGCAGCTGAATTAAAGAGGGCTAAAGAAAAGACAATGCAGTCACATAACTATGGACTGCTGTGGACGCCTCAATCAGATATTCTCTGTTATCTTTTCCCTAAATCTTCCGCTGACCTCGCTCACTTTGCAGAGCCTCTCTCAGCCCCCCCATCACATTTCTCTTGATCAGTGACAAACGCAGAGAGGAAAGGCGAGAAGAAGAGGAAGACAAGGAGAGGATGATAAAACCCACTACCGTTTTCTGTCCATCTATAACTAGTGGTTCTGGCTGCCAGCCATCCAGGCTATGAGGAATAGAAGCTACAGCATGACTCTTCTATAAATGGAGGGCAAAAGGTGGTTTCATTTCAGAAACGCAACGCACTCTTAGCAAATTATTAACTCTGCATATGAAAGGCTGTCAATAATCAGTCAGTCTCTCTGTACAGTTCACAGAATATTAATATCGAAATTTGTTCTCTCCTTAAATCATATAAATGTTAGACCTTTGAAATTAATCTTTTCATGTGGTCTGAACTCAAGCGCCAGTTTAACAAAGCCAAGCTAAGCAGAGCTAAAACAATTAGACGATTGATTAGTCAGACGAATACATTTGCAGCTATTTATTATTAATGATAGATTGTTCGACTCAGTTTTTAAGCAATAAAAATATCCAACTCCTCTAATGGAAATGTTTTCTGGCTGCCTTTGTCTTCTGTGACTTGAATGTGTTTTGGTTTTGAACCGCTGACCAGACAAAACATGACATGTGGGGATGTAACCTTGGGCTTTCTGCTCACATCACACAGACCAAACAATTAATCCACACAAAATTGGGTAGATTAATCATAAAGAAAACAATATTTTGTTCTGTCTTTTTTCTACTTCCCTCTGAAAGGGAACATTATGACTTCATACCCTCTCTCAGCTTGTAAAACATTATCGGAGAGAAATCCACTCAACAATACAACTGTGTATTTGGTGTCATTTCTTAAGCACTGCCAGCCTCATGTTTATCAGATGAAGCTACTATATTATTGCATCCCCTTAAGGTTAAAAAACACAATGTTGAGCTTTCTATGCGTCTCATTTTAAAGCAAACCTCAACCCACTGCCTCACAGATTAGCTGGAACTCGTCCAAAGCCCCCCCAAAAAACCAACTGTAAATAGATTAACCACATTATTAAAATTCTATTTCCACGGGATTAAAACACCAGTTGTCAGCAAAGCTGCTTTTAAAGAAACAAGGGGTGGGGTGGTAGCTGCCTACAGGAGTAGCAGCTGTCAAGATGATAACGTCTTTACTATGGGGGGGGAATGAAAAGAGGAAAGACAAAAAACAAATCAGAAAAACATCAGCAGTCCGTGTTCGCCAAACTGATCCACATTAGGGCACGTAAACAGGGATTTGTGAATGGGAACGGGGGATAAAAGACGACAATGCTGCTGTGGCTGTCGTGGGCTCGGGCTCACATACAGCGCATATGCGGCCTGATGAATCAAAACAGGTGCTGTTACAGCTCCATTTTGAATTTCGATGGATTGTTAGGATCTTTTTTTTCTGCGCGCGGTCGATCTACTGCCGTTTTCGCCCAACGTCTGTGGTCGCGAGGGAGTCAGCGAACGTGACATTTTGCACACAGGGTGCGCATTTTGTGCGGGCTGTAGTAAACCGTCAACAACGTCGCCCCGGCACAGACCGAGTGCCACTGACCGAATGTGCGAGCGGCGGCGCTGACTGAATGGCCTGTGCAACAATGAAATACAAGTCAGTCAGTGTGTGTGAGAGAGAGAGGGGGGGTATCATCGTACGCTGTGTGTAAAAACATCACTAAAAAGAGGGAAAATACGCAGCCACAAAACCCAATCCTCAGGATGTACTCGCCGACTTAATCCCATTACATGAAACCCTAATTAACTCACCTTTGACGCGTCTTGAGATTCAGCCCAAAAATCAGAGACGCGCAGCGAGGAACCGTGTTAAATCCTTATGGCTGTCCTCATTAGAGAAATAATGGCAGCGGATGGCCAGTTGCTGTGGAAACCTCGGGCCAGCCACGAATCCCATTTAGCGAATTTCGGCAGAATGGCAGAAAGGGGAGGTCATGACGCGCGGGGGGGGTGACTGCCTCCAGGAGCAGAGGGCAACAGCGGCCGGGTAGGCTGCGCCGGGCCGGGGGACGAACACCGAACCTACGCCGGAGCTGTAGCCTGTTCAGCTGGGCAGAGTCGACGGCGCGGTGGATTCATGCGAGGAGGCTGGAGTGCTGTGGTGTGGTGTGGAGACGACATGCCTCGTAAGGGGTGGGTGGAGGGGGGGAGGCACGGGATAGTGCATCACCGACGAAACACGAGAGCGCAAATATGATGAGTCCGTAGTTTACGCTTTTTACGCAGCGACGGCGGGAGTCAAGACCATTCACGTCGTATTGCGTAACTCGCAATAATTGTTGAATTCTGACTCCGCCGAGGCGTTGGCAGGCACGACAACACCCCCGGCTAGCTTTTGTAAAATCATCTGGAGTCACGATTAGGAAGTTGTTTTGTTTTTTTACGTAGTTACAACAACACGACACAAAAGCTTATTAAGTTAAGAGTTAGCTTCATTGCTCGCTAGCAGAATCGGTTGCTAAGCGACACACAGTTCCCTTTCATGGACGGTAACTTCGCGCTGGCGCAGCGATATTGAAACTTACCGTTATGCGGCCTCACAGGTGTTCTGTAATTGGGGATTTATCAACGGGTTCGAACGTGGGTCAGCCAATCACAACTGAGGGTCGGAACTACTTGCTGTGGAAAACATGAATTTTCGTTTTTGATGCATTAACTTTATAAATAGATCCTGTTCCACTCAGAAAATTTTAAAGTTTTATAAGGAAATACATCTAATACATAATAAAATACATCTAATAAAATGCTAAGATCAGTTGATGTCAAGCGGTTCTTGATTATGTCCAAGACAGGTAAACTTAATCAGTGGTGAAGTTTAACTGAGGACATTTACTCAAGTACATTTTGAGGTTCTTTTACTTTGCTCGAGTATTTCCATGTTCTTTAGTACCCTATACTACCACTCTTCTACTAATTGAAGGCAATAATCGTATTTTTTTTTTCTCACCACTAATTTAATAACTTCAGTTACTAACTTCAGATTACACGATGCAGAAAAATGCTGTATAGTATTGGATCTTTGAATTCGTCTGGCAATTAATCAATAGACCCATATACACACACGTAAATATCTGTTTTATTTGCTTTTACTTGTGCTTTTGACACATACATTTAAAGAAAGACATCTACAATATACCTTATTAAATCTTTAGCAATCATTTTACTGGCTATTTTGTTACCACTGAACTGTGACTTTTTTTTTTTTTTTTTAAAAGTAAGGCAATAATGTCCCAGGACATGATCTCATTCTGACTCATTAAACCAGCCTGACATTTAGCAATGAATAAAGACACCTACGGTGAATTACTACACACTGTTTTTATTATCTGTTGGAATCCAAATACAGTTCAATCAATGATATTCAATTATAAAAAGACCACAAATGCAAACATGAATACCAAATAAAAAAATGCAGCTGTATAACCACCAGAAAACATTTATGACATTTTGCTCTTTGGAATAGTGTTAAATGTGAATAGGATGAACAGCTCAAGGTCATTCTGAAGCGTCTCAAATTCAATGGACATCATTTATTTTGTCGTAATAGTGTATGACAGTAGTGTTTTATACACCTGTAGTGATAACTGCCGTTGTTGACCCACTGATGACCCCCAAACCCCAAACACACACATACATACATACATACACACACACAGACACACACACAGACACACAGACACACGCACACACGCACACACACACACACACACGCACACACGCACACACACACACACACACACACACACACACAATTTATCGCTTCTTTTTGCTCTCTTTCTTTGGTTTCTGTCGAATCTGCGGTACTGGTCCTTTCGGTTTCTTCATCTGTTCAGTTGCCTTGCCATCACTGGACTCAGTCTCCTCCTGGAGAGCAAATAAAGGAAGCATTAAACACCCTGTAACTTCAATAAAAAATACTTTTTTTGACTTTTCATACAGAAAGTAGCAAGAAGTGCCTCACAGAGATTACAAACAACAAAGATCTAAAAACAACAAAGAAAATCATGATTAAATTAGTGTGTTTTGAAGATATTTGGATACTGTGTTTTGACATACAGCACATAGTTTTTTCAAAAAGGTATTATTTTCAGAGTTTATCTTGTTATAACACATTTTTTTGCTGTACAATAGCCTGTGCATATAGACTTATTAATCATTGGTAATATGTTATATGTGGTTTGGAAATTCAGTTTTTCAATGCGGTTTTTAGACTCTGTGTTAACCTACTTCTGTTAAATTCTAGAGTTTATCGAGCACAAATGCGCGCGCGCTCAGACGTGTTTCAGCGCTTTCCCTCTGTCAGCACTGTTTCTGTGACAGCAATCTTTCCAATGGCAAGGCAGAACAACAGCAGGCTGCTGTGAAGAATGAAATGGCGACATACTGTGGAGAGTAATCAGTGCATCTGGTGACAATGTCTGAAAATAGAATAATTAGACAGTGGATTTAATTGCTCTCGTCTATAAATAATCTCTCCTGACAGTTGTTAGTATGGAGATTGTGAGAGAAGCCCTTCGTGGTTTGTGTCTTCATGGACATTTTAAAATAAGATATTCAGCACTACTCTTGCTAATTGGTCTGCTTTCTCTGTATTTCAAAAAGGCTGAATGATGACATTCTGTAAGACTGTCTTGCCGAAGAACCCGTAGTTCTGTTAAATAATATGGAGAAATGTTTTTTTTTTTTATTAAAAAACAGTTTTAAAGAAATACCTTTATCAACAGGAAATATTTCTGATAGTATTATTTATGGGCCACCACAGGTAGCATTGTGTTGTATTTAGCAATGTCAGTTTTTTTGCTACAACCCTGATTCCAAAATCTCAGGGAAGCCATGTAAAACAGAAACAAAAACAGAAATGCATTCACTTGCAAAATAAAAATTGTTTTCCCACACCCATGTAGTAATATCCTTCATAAAATCATGTATTTCACAAAGTGGTGAATCTCGCCCCATCCATGTGAACGACTGAGCCTGTCTCTGAAGTATTATCAATTGAATAAATGTCAAAAAAGATCGACAAATTATCAATTCGGTTTTATTTATTTTTTAATTTTACATTTTTGAACCTCAATGTATGGTGTCATTGTACAGTCTTAAGAACTGTCCCCTCCTCTTGAGCCAGAAATATTTCTCTCCTAGTTGAAGTGATACTAAAATAGTCTAAATTAGGTCAGTGAGCCAAGACACAAGTCTACTGCTCTGGAAAAATTAACTTATTACTTTTCAAATACACAGGTATTTCTCACAAAATACCTATGTAATTGAACACCCTTTCTTGTCAATTGCTACCAACTTCTACATTTTTTCAGTCATTCAAAGACAATAATAACGACAAAATGCCAATTCAATCTGATTAATAGATTAAATAGACGATATGTCTCCTGACAGTGAGGAGTAATGTGAGCAGAGTGTAGGTATGATATTTTGAGTTAAAATGCAACGTTTGTTACACCTCAAGTCCCTATTTCTACCTATTATTTCTTGTTCCTCTAATGTCATAGGTATATGTAAAAACGAGTGATTCAACACAGAGTTTTCATAAAGCACAAAGTTGGCAGGTACATCCAAGCAATGACTTTTTAGGGATACACTACGGTATCATGCAAGGAAAAAAACATAAAATAGGGGATAGTGTTATGGTTTGATAACTGCCTGAGTTGTGTCGAATCAATTTGACTCACTTTAACATCAGGCCAAAAGTATCCCAAACCCTGACCGGTTATCTATGACACCTAATCTACACCATAGCCCCAACTGTGGAGGGCAGCAGAATGGGAAAAAAAACAGTTTGAAAGGTGTTTCAGACTTTGCAACAAGACCTGCTACTCTCTTTTTTCCTGTAGTCTACCTACCTGTTCATGTCCCTTGGATGTAGGAATGATGACAGCCAGGATGCAGATGAGCTGAAAGATGGCACCCAGAAACAGCCCATAACGTAGTAGGCTCTCTAGGAAGGTGGGCTCAGGGACCTCCGGTGGGGACAGGTCCAGTTCTGCAGACATGATGCTGGTGACAGGCTGTTTGGTCTGTTATTCTTCAGAGAGCTATATGTGCAAAGAACAAGATCACGGTATGCAGAAATATGTCATTGATAAGTAAAAGTGGTTTGTAAGATAAATGAAGGAATTTTAACTTATAGGGTCCCAGAAAAAAAAAAGGATAAAGAGTTACAGTTGAAAATTATTCCGTCTCTCACCGTATTGTCATCATTGACTTACTCATTTAGCCTTTAAGCACTCGACAATCGTAAAAATGTGAATCGAAGGTTGGATTCTGCTCTCATACAGTTGTTTTTCTTCAAAAAACAGTGCTGTGTAAAACTGTACATCTTTTATTGTGAATAGACGCAGCTACTAATCACTGACAACGTAGCAAAGTGGTGCTACATTTCTCATGCACATATTTGCACTTTAAATGAATATAATACGTATGTGGAAGAAAATCTTACCAGTGGCGCGAATATTTCACTCTTCTCCGTCGATGTAAACATCCAACTCAGTGAAAATAAAATAAAAAACAACAACGTAAAACTGTGTAGAAAATGCTAATTTAGCTAGCTTTCAAAGGAAAGAAAATAACACATCCGTTTACCGGAAGTGACGTCGCGCTTGTGTTATCCGCTTCCGGTCTGGTCTACGGTTGGTTTGAAAATGGCGCCTCCTAGCGTTTGTGAGTTTCTGTTGAACCTCAAGCTCTGTGTTACTATTTTGGACAACTCGAAAAGTGTTGGAAACTAGACTTTCACTCTCACTCCTTCGAGAGGAACATTTAAATTAGTAGAAATTACATTACGTAATTTACAGCTACACCTAGTAGCCTGGTGACTTAGCTTAATCAACTAACGTTAGCTCATCACCAATATGGCTTAACTAACTGTGCTTAGCCTACATGGTGTAGCATCAACAATTCAACAGCAATGATGACTCCTCAAAGTAAGTAACGTTACTTTTAAGTATGTTTTAATTTTAATATTTACTTTTGTGAATGGATTTGTTCTGCATGACTCAGTTTGGGATTCATTATTAGAAAAAATCTGCCGTTACTATTAATAGAAGTAATGTAGTTTTCATTACAGATGACTTTTTCAGCTCAAAAAATATTAATATAATAAACTTTAAAAGGGGCACTATGTAGTTTTGGAGAAGAAATCCAACTCAAAACTTTTAATGAGGTAAGAATACAAACACAAATGTTTATCTTTTCCATAACTGAATAAACAAGCTGTTCTCTAAGGAAAATAAGGTCCCCAATAGACTGTTTGAAGCTAGAAAGGTGGCAGGGTCCGTAAATTATAAACAAGTAAAACAGTATGACATTGTGGTGTCTTTTAAGGTCAGTTTGTTTTTTCAGTTTATTCATTCATGAATATGAAGAGAGTTTGTTTATTTAATTCCCAAAATTTGTTTATTATGTTCAGTCTTCTGATTAACATTTCTACCCCAACACTACAGCTATAACACACAGGCAGTTTGAGAATATTTATATAATATAAAACATTCCTCAACCCATTCCTGCTCTTGATGAAAACACACAGATTAATATAAACAGAATTTATTTAATATAAAATATTGTATACATGCTTTAAAAGAGCAATTGTACAAATAAAGGCACATATAGATTTTAAACTGGTTAAAAATACGACCCTAAAGATGCATAATATAAGGTATGACACATGTTCTATTATCTTTGCTAAGGCTCAAAAATAAGGCAATATTAAAGGCTAACAATGAGTGGACTTGTATTTTCATGTGAAATGCTGTAACTGAGTTTGGAAGGTGAATCACTCTACATTAGCCTATAGTGGGTAGGTTTCTACTGCTTGCCTTAAATATCTGCCACCATTTTGGTTTACAACTTCACAAGTACAAAACTTCTTCCAAGACAATCAGGACCTTGTGCTCATATTAAGTCCACCTATTAAGCTTACTGCTGACCAAGCTTTACATCGAATGGACATCAGGGATGCTGCAGGTCTCCAGGATCATTCGCCATTGTGGCCTCTCAGGTCTCTTCTTATGATGTCATTGACTGGAAAACATTACAGAGAGGGGTGAGCAACTTTAAGTGTCACAACGACCCTAATAAAGCAACACTATATGCATTCAAAAATATATATTTCATAGGAATTCCTCTTGAATTTGTCATATTTGATATGCATATGTATGTATAATTTGTCTAAGATTTGACGCAAAAAAGATACCATTAGGCTACATTCCAATGTGATGGTGTTTTCACCTCTATCAACCTTGGTTGGATTTGTTCGAGGGTCGGGAGATGATTCTGTGTACTTTTGTTTTTTATTACTACCAGAAGGAGTCGCCAAAGTCAGTTTTTAGGTGTGGCATTGTATGCTTTTATTAGAGAGTCAACAGTCAAAAGATAACAGGAAATGAGGAGGGAGATATATGGGAAATGCAACAAAGGTTGCCAAAGCTGTCAAAGCGCCCCCAGAAATGTTCTAGTTTCATACATAAATTAGTCAGATGATGACTTGCAGGCTTTTCTTACTGATGATGTCTAGTTTTGTAATTACATTAAAGTCCACTAGGTGTCTCTATTTTGTTTAACACAGATTTATGTGCAATAGTTTTTGGACTGATTCACTGGCAGATTTGTGTTGCACTTGAATCATCCGACAGAAAGAATAAATAGTTTACCAATATTAAGAAACAACAGCCAATATAAACTGTGTTAACACAGCAGTGTATCTTGGTTAAATTGCTCTGATGCTCAGTTAAACAAATTGTTGCAGTTACCCAAACTTTCCCTATTACTCTAGTCTGTATGACATACCAGAACAAAGAGCATTTTTTGACCACAGGTGTTTCTGTATGTATTTGCTAACACACAAAACTTCCTGTTCTGGTCTTCCATCACAGAGGTGTTAACAGCTTGTTTGCCCCACAGCAAGCACTGTCATGATAATGTTGTTTCTTTCTCTATTATCATCCTCAAAAACATTAGGAATCATAAGCAAGCTGTATTAGATTTGATTTGAATGAGTCTGGGCATGCTCACAAACCTGCTGTGTGTTTGAGTTTGTGTGAGCAAGAGAGAGAGAGAGCGAGACCAAAAGAGACAGAAGAGTGGATAGAAAGCCCGACAGAAAACCACAAGCAAGGATTTGCAAGCATACAGTTGCATTGTGCTGATGTGCATTTGCACACTGGACCACAATTACTCATCCCCCAGGCTTCAACATGTCACTTCATCGTTATAGTTTGTATGTTTTTCTTGGTATTCTGATGATATTTACCCATTTATTTATTTTATGTGAAAGATATTAAAAAACTTGGCAGAATATTTCAGTGATCTGTTGTTTTGTCAAGGACTTTTTAAAACCAAAAAACTAAAGCAGGGAGATAAAGGGTTGCAATAGAAACCAAACAGACATACTCAAAGTTTTACATGATCAAATATAGAGCATAACGACTCACTGATAAAAGCTGGGGAATGTTTGAAACCAACTAGTTGCTATGATCCCAAACTCGGCATTGAGTTGGCCTGCTTGTTGTGTTGTCTGTGACCCCTTTAGGAAATCAGTATAAAACAGTGATACTCACCATCCTCCAGGTAGGCATAGCGGAGGTTCTCTTGTTTTACTGTGACCCTCTCTGGTGCTCGTTCCTCATAGTTTCCTCTTCCAGGGCTGATCTGGTTCAGACACTGCACGCTGGGCTCCACTCGGCCTACAGGCTTAGGAGCTTGAGCTTGAGCTTGAGTGTGGATGTACCTTGAAGGTGGTGACTTTCCCAGTGGCAGTGCTGTCTGCACAAAACTCTGATGTCTTGACATCAAACAGGCCTCAAATGAATCACCGATGTGAGGACCCTCGCCCAGTTTGGCCAAAGAGGCTCTGGCACTGACACACTGGCTGGGAGTGGAGGCAGGGTGGGAAGCCATTGGAGAACCACCAAGGAAGGCAGCACCACAGTTGCTGTAATGTTGGTTTGCAGTGTGGTATAGCATAGAGTTGTTGATGAGAGTGCCGTCTCTGGACTGGTAATAGACTGGTTGGTCGTCCAGTTGGTCAGTGGTTAACACGTGGGCTCTGGGGTCTACAGTGGTTAGATGGTACAGTGTTGGAGAAATATTCAAGGCTTGAAGGTTGCCGTCCTGCTCCAGGTGGTGATAGAGTGACTTCATTGACAGGCCAGTCAAAGCCTGATTGTCTGAGTAGCCGTACGAATTCAACTGGTAGTCCTCTAGTGGTTCTGGTTTAATAACTAGAATACAAAAACAAAGATTATTTGACCATGGAAGATGATCTTTCAGACTCAATGCACATCAAAGCATCACTACGAAAAAGGGGCAAAAATTAGCCTGTTCAACTGAGCGCCATGTTTCCATCACAGATAGTCGGAGCTGGAGCCAATAAATACCCCTGACTACTACAGAGTCTTTTCACCCAGGAATTAATGCTGATTGTTCCCTTTCCCACAAAAGACAACGGTCAGATATTACTGGGTTTTATTGTCCAGTGTGAAAGGGGTTCACATTAACAAGATTCATGCCAGCATCTCTGTGAAGCTGTTCTTAGGCACAGTGGTTCTAAAATCATTGCTAAGCTTCACTTGTGACCATCCTAACAATGTTAACACACTGATGTTTAGCTGGCAGTATTGACTGGGTTCACCATCTTAGCCTAGCTTGTTAACATTTACCAATGGCCACTAAACACAAAGAGCAGTACTCTAGCAAACCAAAGTACCAGTGGTTGTTAAGATATTTAAGTCTGGACCAGATTTGTGGAGCGACTAACTAAAAACCAACCGCAGTAGAGCCGTGCTGCTAGCATCACTAAAAATATCACTGAGGCCTGAGATCTTAAAGCAACTGGTTAATTTCCCCCAGCATGTCATTATCTGATTCTCTCATATTAGCACTTTTCCTTAAACCTGCCGCATCTATTTCTACTTCAGTTGCCCTTTGCTCCCTAAAATGCTTACCAACACAAGTGTGTGTCTGCATTTTGGCTATGGGTATGACTTTGACTGTGGGTGGATAGCACTAGTGATAACGGTTGTGGAGTGACAGATTTTTCCCTTTTATAGCAAGTGAGAGTTGTCCCCCTACACAAAAAAACCTGTGTTGTGGCCTCAGTTGACTGCTTACAACTTTTGATGACTGATTGATTTCTTCTGATTGGTACTGATTTCTTGTAAAATGGAACAACATCAGTGTAAATGAGTATCAAAAAGACGGACCTTGTAGTAGCTTCTCAAGCAACTGTGTTAAACTGTCTTCAGCCTGAGATGTTCCTTTGATTGTACAGTAGATCTAATGTGATTAAAGTGCTTCTGTTTCCTGTATTCTTTCCTGTACGGATGACCTAGTAGCCAACACGTTTGTCAGATTAGCAACATCCTGACCTGTTTAACTTTCCGATTTTCTTGCACTAGCATCAATTTAGGTTCAAATGCACATTAAGTGTGTTGTATCAAGTCTTTAAGCATAAGGTTTGTTTTGATAAAGCTTAGAACGATATAATCTTACATCTCCAGCCTTGTATTTAACTGCTGACCCCCGGGTGGAAACTTTTGACCTTTCGGCCTCCTTCTGAAACAGCCTTCCTCCTGTACTTGAGCAGAGATACTAACAGATATGTACCTATCACTGGAGTGTAGATGAAGTGCTGAGGCTGACTGCGTTTCTTCTTTCCGTTGATGACATAGAAGTTGACCTTTGCTGGGTGGGAAATGGTCCGGTCTCGATAGGGAGGAACCTCAACAAACAGCATATTCTACATTGGGGGATTGTGAGACAACAGAAAAAAAGTTCACACTTAGTGATGAAACAGAGACTTGGGTGTTTCATAGCAGCAAGTCAGCAAAGTGTGGTCGCAGGCTTTGTGTTTTGCTTTCAGTTTTGAGTGACTTAGTCACATTACCAGACAATGTACAAAAAGTACATAATTGGTTATGTAATATTGTTCTTCCTGCTTAACGCATGTCAGCACAAATTGGTGATAGTTAACTCACAGCTTGCGTCTTGTCTCTGTCCACAGTGGCCTCCACCTCCCAGATTTGTTGCCCATCTGAAAGCAGAAGGAATAAAGTACAGACATTAAAGCAGAGGAGGTCTTTTACATTTTATGTCAAACACGATTTTTTTTTCTCATTTTCCCTTACATGAGAATATCGATACCACTCTCATGTCTGTACCAAAACCCTTCACTATTTCTAGGTTTCAGAGATGCTTGTAAGCAGATTTTGTTGCCTTCGATAGGAAGTTTCCCCCATTTCCAGTCTTTGTACAAAGTTTAGCTAACTGGCTGCAGCTTTGTATTTGTCGGAAGTATGACTTGTATTGGCCTTATCTAACTCTCAGGAAGGGAACATTTCTGATCAGATGAAGATGAATTTGTGAGAAATCAGACACTGTCAATCCTTTTTCTTAAGTGTGTGAAAACATTCATGCACAGACAATGGAAAACAAGTTTCTCTTTTATGTCTGGTTAAGTGGCTCATTCACACCTCACTTTTTACCTGCTGTTTCTGTTTTCTACCCACGCTTTGAAAAAAAAAAAAACCTAGCCTCTGCTCCGGGTCTGAATCTTTATCAGTCTTTCTAACCACATCCTGTTGCATAAAACCCCACGCCAAGCAACAAGGAGGCTTTACATGCAGTCAACTGTACCCATCCAGCTCTCAAACCATGTAACCCAGCAATTCTTGTGTGGGCAGATTAAACGGCACTGAGGTGAGAAATTTCCGTGTAGAAATAAATAAAAGTTGTCACCGCCAGTAAAACAGCAAAACGTTTATACTAATGGCTTGTTTTTTAAGAGTTTGAAAGTGGGGGCTGAAGGAAGCTGTACGTCACTGAAAGTAGATGTTACCCAGGCAATATGCAAATAGTCTGAAAATACAAATACTACATGAGTAGGTGGATGAGTTCGAGCAGGATATTAGGAGGGCCATAGAGGTGTCTGACTCTTGCAAAAAATACGAGTCTATTTTAATCAAAGACATCCGCTTGAAGTTCAAATATACACGCACGCACAAAACAATCACAGGTCGACAAAACACAATCATCAGAAGTTTCGATAATATCTAGATGCACAGCATAGTGTATTAAAGGAATAGTTCCACCTTTTAGGAAATGCACTTTTTTGCCTACTTCCCAAGAGGCAGATCAGAAGATCAATGTCACACTTATGTTTGTTAGAGAATATTCAGCTACAGCCAGGATCTAGTTAGCTTAGCTTAGCTTAAAGTCTGGAAACAGGGGGAAACAGTTTGCTTGGCTCTCTATGATACATGTAACCCTCTGTAAAAACCCACTTGTTTTTTGTACTGATTTAACAATAAAGCGCTGACTCTTTAGTTTGATACCACTTTCATGCCTGTACAAGAAATATGACAGTTAGCTTAGCTTAGCATAGCATAAAACCTGGAAAATTGGGAGGTTACCTAGCCTGGCCCTGTGAAGGTAGAAAACCCACCTAGCAGTAGCCCTAGAATAGCCTACCACAACCACAACCACAACATGTCATTTTTGCTCTATGTTTTCTGTAATGACTTAACTTGCTATATGTTGGCTAGCCGATTGTGCTATCTAGCCTGTCTCTGTCTAAAGGTGACAATATCTGTCTACCAGTTTTCTTGATGAGAGTTAGAAAGGAAATTTGTTGTTGCTATTTCTTGCCGGGCCATAGTGACTTCCTGTGGAAAATTGAAATATGACATAATAATGAGCTTTAGAGGTGCTGGTAGGCAGATATTTTTACCTTTGGGAAGCGCCAGACCAGCTTTTTGTGCTATGATAAATTAACCGGCTTCATTTTTACTGTACAGTCATGAGAGTGGTATCACTCCTCTCATTGAACTCTTGGCAATAAAGCAAATAAGCACATTCCCAAAAGGTCAAACTATTCTTTCACGTCCGATATCACATGTTGTTGCTCATCTAAATAATTTAATCAGAGAGCAATTATCTCATGACTAGAAGATTAGACAACTGATCAAAAATCTCGCTTCATCACCTTGTGTCTTCTCTGAGAATATCACTTTGGAGTCGGGTGTGAAATTCTGTCCAGTAAGGACCATTTGCTGACCGCCAAGTACTGAGCATTGATCCAGGTCCTGCCTCTCGACCGCGGGGAGCTCCTGAGCTGTGCGCTGGGCTGAGCAGACAAAACACAGATGTATTAAACACCAGACAGTACTGAAAAACACATTGAGTGCTGCTTGGGAATACAAATTCAGTAAGAGGAAGATATCTACATATTCTTAAGCATTTAGTTTACGCATACGGAGACAAACAGTAGTATAAATAGATTAAGATAAAACTTTAGTTCTACAATATTGAAGATGAAAGTCTCCTTACAGCATTCAATAGGCTCAGAGGCAACTTGAAGGGATGTGATTTGGCCTCCAGGTTGAGGAATGTGGACACGGAACACCAAACGAACACGTGTGTTTTTTCGTCCAATGTCCGTCTCACCGTTCCTCAGCTCGATGTCGGCGTTTCTCAGCTTCAAGATTCCTACACAGTCGATACTGTGAAACATGAGAAAAAGTGAGATAAGATAAAAAGTGTGCTGAAAATAGGTTGATATTGATCTGTTTGGAACATTGTCAGCTTGTTTTTCTTCTAAATCTGTTTCTACAGTTAGCTGATGTAATCTCATGTAATCTTTTTCTGTTTCAATGACTCGTTCTGATCGAGAATATGTTTTATGCTACTGTTTTTTGTTTTTTTAGGGATTCATCATGCGTCAGATTTATCAAAGCTGCTGTAGACTGACTGGTTTTTCTTGGAAGAACCCTCTGGCACACAGGAAGTGATGCATTTTATGTTTCCACTGTGTTGCACCAGCAGCTTGCAGGGAGGAAAAGCAACAAAAATCATGAGCCACAAATGTTCTTATGAAGAGCACAGAAACTCAAACCTTATCAATTGAAAATCTAAAGAAAACAGTTAAGGATTTTCTCAAATACTTTACTTAAGTACAATATTGAGGCATTGAAATTTACTTTAATATTTCCATTAATGCTACTTATTTTCTACTGATTTCAAGGTTTTACAGCTCTACATTTGTCTCACAGTTTTATTTACTTGTTACTCTACGGATCAAGTCTTTTAAATACAATACATAAAAAGAGCATATATAAAACTATTTTCGTCATAAATTAAATGACAGTTTTGCAAGTACAGCTATAATGATCAATCAATTAGTCAAATCGCTGAAAATAAAAATGCAGAAAAAGCTATTTTGACGATCGTTTGGCATATGTATCCCACAGTCTCTCTGTGCTACTCACACCACTCTCATGTGGTTCTTGGGCTCCAGAGGGATTTCCAACACTTTGGTTCCGTTGGTCATCCTCTCCATACTGGGCGTTGTGACGGTCTTCCCAGTGATGCGATGCACCTGGTAGAAAGCGTGTGGCTTCAGCAGCCTCTCGTCGGCTGTTCCTATGAAGACCTGCAGCCCCAGTGGAGCCGTGCCTTGGTACCCAAGGAGCTAGTAATGGCAACAAAGGCGATTAAATGCACGCTTCACACTGAATTAAACCAACTATAATGCTATTAATGTCCATGGCTGCAGAGAACAAATGTAACACTGCACAACAAATCTCGTCTCCCTGCGGGGGTGATTTCCCTCACACTATCTAACTTGCTTAGCAAGTACACTGCTTTGCATAGTCTGTTTGTGCAACAGCGCCAGAAATCCAACAGTAATGGCCTATTATTGAACTCAACCAAGCAACAAATGAACCAGATCCATGTACCAATGCATGAATGATGTGCCTGATTTCCAACTATGAGGGTATTTTCTCAGCACTCTGAAACAGTACAAGTCCTAATAATTTGTCTTCGTGGGAGTCGTGACGTGATTCTCTTCTTTTCTATTCATTTGCATGACTGTCGGGCTTTACATAAACACAACATAATCCAGGAAATACCATCCTATATTTGCAATCTTTCCTGTGACCTCATTTTATTCTTGCTGACTTTCCATTCTTTGCACACCCCCCACCCTCCAGGCACAGAACAAAGAAAGTACCTGAACTTCCGGATGCCCTCCGTTAGATGTCTTCACAGCCCCGCGACTTCCCTCCGTCTCATAGTGAGCTCTGTGGTGGGATCTGGGCTGCTGCTGGATAAGAAGCTCATACTGACCAGACTGACTGGGCAATGGCCACTCTAAAGATGGAAGTGGAGCCACGGACAGAGCACTGGAGGAAGGACAAACAGAGAGAAGGTCAATAAGAATAAAAACTTGTCATTTGTGCTCATTGGCAAGACATAAATGCTTTCTATGTTATGAAAAAGTACAAATAAAAAACCTGAATGCTCCTTGGTGGATTGTATGAGGAGGAGGCCACACAGCTGGGAGCATATAGAAGGTTTCAGACTTGACTTCAGGTCCTGTCCTGCCCATTCTCTCCTGCTCAATGGCCCAATCGTACCCCTCTCTGTGCACACAGTCCGGCCTTTGAGCCTGCCCATGTGCATCTCGCACCACTGCAGTAGGCACCACTCTGGGCTGACTGGAGGTGAGGCTGTTCAGCATCTCCTCCAGGCCTGGGGAGCATGCCTGGACTTGGGGCTGGAACTCAGCTTGAGCCTGAAGGTAGTAGGTTCCTTGCTGCTCATGAGGCAAGGGGATGGGGCTTGGGCTGCGAGAGCGCTGCTTGACGGGAGTGCCTCCTTGATAAGGATTGGTCTGGTCATATGAGCGTTTTCCGTGCGGCGAGGCAGAGCGTGAGCGCTGGTGAGGGATTGATGAGGCGGGTTGTTGGTTCTGGGGCTGGAGTAAGGTCTCTTCTGTGATGCTGTTGCGAGGCGAGGCTCCTGGAGAGGAGTGGGCAGAAGAAGTGTGGATACCCTGGAGGACTGGGCAGAGGTCTAATGCCGACAACCCCACGTTAGAGCCTCCGACTGAAGGGGAGACGCACGGTGAAGCCACAGGAGAGTATGCCTCTGCAGGCCAGCCTGTGGAGGAGTTACTGCTGGCCGGGCTCACACAGTCCCTGTAGGCACCCAGAGCTTTGGTGCCGGGGCTCGGGTCCAGGATGTGAGAGCTGAGAGAATCACCTGACGTGACGGTGATCTCAATCCTGGGGCTGGGAGCAGGGATGGTCCCTGGTCTTGATGTCAGCCCCAGGGAATCAAACACCACCCCTGACAGGTGCTCTGTGGTGGGGCTGTGAGAGGAGAAGTCCTGACTGGAGGCCGGCTGGTCAGAGCTGGAGATGTACGATGCAGCGTGATGGTCGACCACCAGCAGGGGAGGCTGGCTGTTGTTTTGCAGGAGAGAACCTGAGTCATCTGTTTATAAGAGAAGTCAGGATTAATAATTTGTGCGTCTGAAGTACTTAAAACTTAAAGAGACATGTTTCAATTTATGAAAATACTCTGCATGTACTATATATATATATGTACATATATATATGTACATATGTATATATATAGGTAATACCTATATATATATATTTATATATATATACGCCCTGTCCCTTTTTGAAAAATACAGAATCTTTAAACTGCTGACCTTATGAGCACTAGGGGGCTGCCTGGTGTCAGACTACTTGTCTATTCAGTCCATGAAGACCACAACCTCACGCCGCAAGTCAGTGGTGGAAACAGTACTGAAAACATTACTGAAATACTACTCAAGTATAAGTTAAACTACTGGGTTTAAAATAATACTTCAGTAAAACAAATATGTTTTCTCAAACACTACTCAGAGTATTCTTAGCAATTAATGTTTCATGCATTATCAATAACTTTCAATCAAAGGTTTTTTCTGTTTCTCCAAATCTTCAGTCTAATTTACCACTTACTCTGTTAAGCTCTGTTCTGGTCTGTGGTCACCTCTCCAGACCCGAGCCTGCTCTAGAGTTTAGTGTTTTTTGTCTTAATATCACCCTGTTTGCCATCAAACAGTCTTGTTGGTTACAAAAATGCAGATGAAAGGTTTAGAAATTCTTTCAAATTTTACTCAGTCCTCAGTGATGATTTTAAAAGTAACTAAGCAGATGACATGGTGTAATGCATGCTGAAAAAGTACAAGTACCCCCCCCAAAATGACTTAATTACAGTAATTTTAGCAGTATGTAAGTAGTTACTTTCATCCCTGCCATGAGTGTAGTTTCTTTCTGACAGCAGTCACCCTTACTGAGGGCCTCGGGACAGGCACTGACAGAGACTCTCATCTAACACCACATGTTACATCACATCTGTCTCACTGTGTTACATTAACACAGCACGTGTTTGGATCATTATGTCATGACGTTTGCAAGTGTTTTTATTTTAAAAACAGATACATTTGACATATTTTTACACATTTTTTAAATACAAAGCAATTCTTGAAAAACGTCCTATTTACTTTTAAACCTGAAATGTGGAATCGCAGTCTTCGTTCTCTTAACGTTTTTCAATTTGTTGTTCCCAAAGTCAGAACTGAATTGTGAAAAGAAAGCTTTCAAGTCTTTGGCAACGACTGCATAGAACAATCTACTGACTTTACTTAAACTTCAGAATACTGGACCACTGAACAGCTTTAAAACTATGGTGAAATAAACTGAGAATGTTTGATTATTTGACAGTGCTTTTTCTGTTACTATGCTGTTGTAACTCTGTGTTGCTGGCCAGGTCTCCCTTGTAAAAGAGATCTGTGAGCTCAATGGGACTAACCTGGTTAAATAAAGGCAAAATAATTACATTTAAAGAACTAGATTTTTCATATTTTTAAAATATTTTTATATTTATAAATCCTGACCTTTGTGGTGCTTAGAGTTCTTTTTCTTTTCTCTAGCTATTTTCTCTATAATGCACCAAAATGCTACTACATATTGATTGTGTTTGAAAAACTCCTGAACAATAATAAGAGTCTGATTCTGGCTGCATCGTCTTGTGCATCCACGTGTTGAATTCAGATTTAAGTTGAGAGAAACAGAGAAACTTCCCTCCTTCAGCAGATTTACTATGTCACCGTGCAAATACACAATTCTTCACGTGGAGCTCAAACATCCAAGTAACAAGAAGAAGAAGAAGAAAAAGAAGAAGCAAACATTTTTGAGAAGAAGACCTCAAATTTTAATTTTCATTCACTTCAGGCTCCAACAAACTGAAAGTCTAGTTGATTTCCCCGCCTGACATAATGAAGTGAGAGAGGGGGACTACAGCGTAACATCGGTACCTGACAGCTGAGTGCCTACAGGTGGATAGCCCCATAGCCACTTTACTACAGTGAAACACAAACTCAACACAAAGCCACCATCCTTAAACGTTTATGATAACATATGCTGCTAAAAAAAAAGAACATAATGAGTTTGTTAAGCATATATTATGTTAAAGTAGAATAACTGTTGCATACGCACCTTTATGGACAGGGAAATCCTCTCCAGATGAGTTGTACAGAAACAGGTCGGAAAAGTCCAACTCCTCCTGACTGATGTCCTCCTCACCCAGTCCCCCCGCGAGCCCCAGACCTCCAGAACTCATCTCCACCTGTCAATATTTATTTATTTATTTTTTTAAAGTTCTTTCGATAAGTAAATCCTTTGTATTAGAGCTTGAGAAGAAGAATTAAAGCAACCCGATGATGTATTTTTAAATTTGTTTTGTTTTGTTCGAAGAAAAACAAGCAGCTGCTCAAATAAAACATCCAACAGCACGACGTGAACAAACGAGCAGAGACGGACGCTTCCTGTCACTGCTGATGGTGACGAGCAGACAGGAGGTGTGTGTGTGTGTGTGTGTGTGTGGGTGCCTCATTTCCTCCTGTGTGAACCAACAAGATTCACAGTATACCTAAAACCAGAATGTAGCTGCAGCAGTTTGTTTTTCTTTTTTTGTAACATTTTCATGACATCTAAATGTTGTAATCATTTGCAATAATAGTCTCATACATTTTTAATTATTTTGTTTTTTCAGCTTTGTAATTGTTTTGCTCTCTTCTTCTGTTGTGGGTGTGGCTGTTGATCTGTTTGCTGAGCTAACACAAACATTGCTGTTTACTCCTCCAGGCACAAATAAAGTGTTGGGTCACTTTTAAAGGGCCACTATGTAGTTTTGGGGGAGAAACTCAAACTCTGACTTTTGATATTTGCAATATTAATGAGGTAATGATATAAATTATTTATCCTTTTTTCCATAACTCAAGCTGTTCCATAAATAAGCTCCACAGAACCACTGTTTGGAGCCAGAAAGGTGGCAGGGTCCGCCACATGTAAGCAAAGTAAAACAGTGGGACATTGTGTACCTGTTTGTGTTTATCCAGTCATAAAAACAAGGAGAGTTTGTTCATCTAATTTATTTAGGCATAAAAAGAAACAGTCATTAAAGATATTCCACCGCTGATTAGAGTATCTTCCACATAACCACATGGTGCACCTTTAAAGCAACATTATGTAACTTTGTTTTACCTTAAAAGGGAAAGTTTGATGTGCGGTTGTATCAGGTACTTATTCCTAGTCAGTGTATTACCTGCAGGAGATGACCGTCTGCTCTCCCTAGAAAGCAAGGAAGAAGAGCCTTGTACTGAGGGCTGTACTGTCAGAAACTTTGGGTGAATTGGCCCTTCAAACAGGTTTATGAGGCTCCTTGAGAGACTGGTTCAAGCCTAGACAACAGGTTAAACCTGTTGCACCCGGTCAGTTTGCTGTTCAGCCTCAAATTGGTGTGCATGATTCTGTTGTCGACCTAGCATCGTGTTTGTTGATTCTCCAGCGCCTTTAAAGAGACTTGTTGGAACATCTGTGATGTGCTTAAAGCCCGTTGTTAGTTTAATACCATTCCAGCACTTCTACTGAGTGAGAAACTGCTCAGGATTGCTAAATTTGTCTGTGTGGCTCCCCATTTCTCACTTTGTGCACCTCAGATTTTCCGTTGAAATCTGAGTTTTGCCACCTGCAGAGCCGCTTTGGTGACTCTGCAGTGGTGAGGTGTGTTAGAGGTGTGGGAGTCGGACAACAGGGGTACCGGGAACAGTTGGAAAACTTAATGCGACTGTGCCGCAGGAACCATCTGCTCCTAAATTTAAACGACCAAGGAGATGGTGGTGGATTTAAAGAGGATGAGAACTGTGACCGGGCTCATAAACATCATGGGTGAAAAGGATGGAATCTTTAAACACGTCAAGTACGTGGGGGCGGGGGCGATGAGCAGATCTTCTGATTAAGTTCAGATTTTTCAATGTGTGCAACAAGATGCTGAGATGTTTTGGCCACTGAGTGGCAGTGTTGTACTATTACCATCCACACAGCGTTCAGTGGCTGGTTGTTAAAGGGTCAGTTCCTCCACAATAAAAAATATACATACACCGTATATGTATGTAAAAGTCATCAGATATTCGTAATGTATTTTTCCAAAAGCTTGCAGGTACAATTTGATATAATACATAGTTGCTGTCTTATTCGAGACCGTGTCAAACTGATTGATTCTGACACAGGTTGCTGTATAATCTATCATTGTAATCCTGGATCCATCCCTATGTCTGGATCTGCACCCAAACTTAATGGAGTCTATTCTGGTCTGAGACTCATCCTCAATCAAAGTATAATCTTCTGTCAGCAGGAAGAAAGATTTATGCATTTTGATGTGACAATTTGCGTCCCTATAGCTCAGTGGTTAGAGCACTGGTCTTGTAAACCAGGGGTCATGAGTTCAATCCTCATTAGGGCCTCAGCGTTAAGTTTGTCCTTCTGTTGCTTTATAAAGTTATCGCAACTAAACTTAGTGAAAAGAAAACACATTTCATACATGAACACAATAATGCATTCAGTGTACGTTTAAAAACGACTTGGTACATACCATCAGAGATAATTACCAATCGTTTTGTTGAACTGGCCCTTTAAATGATTACGGACCCTGAAAATGTATAAACACATGAATCCCATTCATATCTGCCCTTTTTAATGGCCAGTACAACCATGCAGTGCAGTTTTCTTTACGTCTTGATCTTCTCATGTGTTACTGATGATGTTTTATGTTCTGCGCACATTTACACTTCGATATGAACATCTCCAATATGTTTCATCTGCGAGGCTGCGTCATTCCTCCTGACTGGTGAAGCCTCTTTAACTGGAGGCATTTTAACCTCTCCTGACTGGTTCACGTGTCGATGTCACCTCAGGTCACATGTGAGTCTTTAGGGCACATGGCAGCCATGTGAGAGTCATCGAGTCCCATGAATCAAGGTGTGAATTTGTGTGAAACTGCCAGTGAGTGGGTGTCAGAACAACGAATGTGAGAAGCTGTTTATATCTACAAGCCACTTTAAACCAGTCTGAACATTGCTGCCCTCAAAGGAGCATCTCCTGGAAGAGAACAGTGATGGAGGAAATACTGATTACCAGGAGCATAATGTACAGTAGTCTATTACAAAACAAAGCAAGTGAAAGCACTTATCAGCAGCAAAATGTACTTAAGTCCCAGTTAGTAAAAGTGTTTATTCAGGAGTGGAGTGATACCACTGATTAATTTTCCAGTATAAGTACAACACAGGCTTGTGTTGCAGATACTTTGTACAAAAGCTTATTAAAGCTGCATTCAATAGTAGTCCCTGTTAACTGGGTATTATTAAGACTAGATTCTGGTGGTAGCGCACACTTTTCATTCCAACCATAGTAACATGACGTATGAGCTCCTAAACTCATAACTCACGTTCTTAACATAAGCAGCCTTGTTTACCTCAGTGTACAGTATCAGTAGACAATAGTATTATGTAACATGATTTTGAGATCGTAGAATTAGGTCAGCATACTTTTTGTTACACTGACCTCACCTCGTTTTTAAACAACAACAGCAGTTGATCAGATAAGGTTTAAAACAAACTCAGATGGATTCCACTGTCAATATGCATCGGTAGTTGAGCGAACATATGCACTGCAGCACGTGTCTACAAGGCTCTATAGCTCAGTGGTTAGAGCACTGGTCTTGTAAACCAGGGGTCGTGAGTTCAATTCTCACTAGGGCCTGAAATTTGCTTCAAAATGCCCCTACTGCCTAAATATAAGCTCCTTTCAATGGAAAAACTCCATTGATACTGTGTCTTTCAACAGGCATCTCTCATTGAAAGTACAAGCTGTGACATTGTAATCAATTGCAAAAGTCTCAGAGTCATAGTTGAACTTTATTCAATTCAAACTGTGACGGAAGCCTAGAAAATCATTGAGGTTTCCCTCATTTGCAGTGATGAAAAATATGCAAAATTTAAACATTTCATATGAACAATATTTAGTAAAAAACAATTGCACACTGAGTGAAAGTATCTTGAGAACTTTCCATGTATTTGTTGCACAAAAAGTAAAGGCAGATAAAAATGTGAAAAAATGTAAAAATGTTCCCAATAAAAAGAAGATCAACAGGCCTGTGAAGCCATGCGAGAGACAGGGAAAGTCACGTCACGTTATAATCTGCTCACATATGGCGATATAAACCGATTCTTACACAGAGCCTGTCAGATCTCTGTCATGACTGCTGTTGAGTGTTCATAGCGGAACAGCGACATCTTCCGGTGCCTTCTTGAAATTCAAGGAACTCAAGCAGGACTCGTTGCCTTCGTATAACATTAAGATATCTTTGATCTAATATTTTCAGTAGAAATGAGTTGTTGGTACAGTGAAACATGCTGACCCTTGCTGGTTATGAAACTTTAATCATGTATTTTCTATCTGTTGTAAATGAACATTGTGCATTTTGAATATTTGTTTTGTGGGTCTATACCTCAGTGGTTAGAGCTCTAATCTTGTAAACCAGGGGCTGTGAGTTCAGTCCTCACTGAGGTTTGTCCTTATCCCCAAAGTACATACTTTGTCCTGTTAGTGTGAATAGGTTTGTATGTGATCGAAGGAAAGAAAATCCCTGTACTAGTGTATCTTTCCTCTCCAGAGGTGGAGGGACACCAAAGATAAAACTACTAAGCCAACAGTAATATGTCACAAGTACTAATTTGGGGTTTTCAATTAAACTAAATGACTAAACATTAATTATTAAATCAACCAAAATATGTTTAATCTGCAACTATTCAAGCAAATATGCAAAATTGTTCTCAGTTTCCGTACGCGATGGTTGTAACTTAATGCTTTGGACTGAAAGACCAATAAAGAAATATGATGCATTCTGCTCTAAATTTTCTGACATTTGTACACTTTATAAACAAAACAATTTGTCAATTAACCTACAAAAATAACCAATAAATACATCTGTAATGAAAATAAGCCTTAGTTAGAGCCATGTGTGTAACACTTTAATCGAAAGCACATAACAAGTGTTAAAAAAGTGATGAGAAATATACCTTTTTCATTTCTGCTCTATTTCTTATCTGATACTGAATGCTTCCAGCTCGTCAGGCCTCTAAAATACTCAAATAAACCAGTCTGAAGAGAAGAACTAATAACTCATGTCCACACCTTGTGATGAGTGCGTCACAAGTAGATGTCTGGTTGTTTTAAACAAGGTTGTGAAACCCTGATCTACAGAAAATACATTATTCTAAACAGATGAAAAGCTTCTCTAATAAAGGAGAGAGAATATTACATTCGCATGTAGCAACAGTAAGAAAAACTAAGCTTTTTAATACTAATTTGGCTCTTTTTCTTCAAGCTGTAAAAACTTCAAATCACTCAAAGACTTTAATCCCAAGACTTGGCAATGAACCAGTTTGAAAGTAACACAGGCGTCGCTTTGATACATTTATTAATGTATTTATTTCAGTGAATAAAATATGTCTCTAAATAAAACAATGTACAATATTACAACATTATAATTGCACTTTATATACACAATGAAAAATAAACATATGTGTGACCTATATATATGTATATGTATATGTATGTGTGTGTGTGTACATATATATATATATATATATATATATATATATATATATATATATATATATATATATATATATATATATACACACATATATATGTGTATATATATATATATACACATATATATACACATATATATATATATATATATATATATATATATACACATATATATACACATATATATATATGTATATATGTATATATGTTTATATATATATATATATATACATATATATGTGTATATATTAAACAAAGAAAAAGCAAAAAAGTAATAGTTTGACATTCACAAACATGAGGTGAGAACATTACATTAAGATTTTAAGGTCAGCTGCCTTGGTACAACATTCAATTTGTACATAACAACTGGTATTTTGGTCAGTCATTAACAGTCATAAGTAATAGTTTTTTAAATACGTTTGAGGTATTTACGGCATGATTAACAATTTCTTTGTCTTTTCTTTTTACAGAGCAGCAATACAGGGAGTCACTGGACCATCAGGGGCCGTTGGTAACAGAGGTATCATCTCGTCACTACATCCAGAAGAGATGAATGTGGAGCCTGAGAGAGAGGAAGAAGAAAACCATTAGTTAAGTCACATTTTAGTTACCTATTCATGGTGTGGTGGAGAGTGAGATGAGAAGATTCATACCACCCTAATCTGTTGGGTTAATGTGAGGCTACAATCAGCAGCCTGTTAGCTTAGCTTAGCTTAGCTTAGCGCAAATACCAGAAACATTGGGAAACTGCTAGCCTGGTGGTCTAAAAGGGTTCCAAGTGTAGTTAAACGTAAGTGTAAAAAGATATTGATATTTTTATTTTTATTTTTGCTTTTTGTGATTATCTACTACTGCTACTAATAAATTAGCTTTAGAGTTAGGTGGTAGGAAGATTTGTTTTTACCATTGGGCAGAACCAGGCTACCTGATCCATCTGCGACATCTCTTTGTTCTCAGCTAAGCTATCCTGCATCTGTGTGTAGCTTTGTATTCAATTTATACATGTTTCTCCTCCAGCATCATAATTAATATCGCTCCAGGACCATCTGACCAGTAATGTGGCTTTCTTTGCTGTTTTGTAAATGTAAATTATGGTCCTCCATGATAAAGAAAATGTCAACTACGCAATGTAATGGATGTAAAACAATGAAACCATCAGCGTCAAACCTCATTATCACTATACAGTGTTTTCTGCCACCAGGCACGTCGTCACTTGGGAAAAGGACGGATGACAGGCGATCCTGTTGAAGAGTTTATACCCTGAAGAAATCGGATCCAGGTGTCTTTACAACAGCGACACCAACAGTAATTCTACTTGGAAACACTAGGGGGGAAAGTGTTCTGTTGCCACTTGACTAGGCTATGACATCACCACAGCTACCTGGTCAGTTTAAATGATGGTCCTGGAGCAACATTAATTATGATGTTCTAAAACACCAATGCACTGATCAGAAACCCTGATAGATATGAGAGTGTTATCAATCTTCTCATCTAAAACAGACAGCGAAATGTCCCAAAATGTCAAACTAGTGTTCTTAGATTATTTGACCAAAAAGCATGGTCTGGACCTGCTCCAACTGAAAATAAATTAAATTAACTTGACTTAAGAGAGCTTTCTCCTCACCTTATCTCTTGATGAAGGCCACTGGCAGTTCTCTGCTGGGAACCAAAAGTCCTGAATGGATCACGTCGAGCGGCTCGTTATCTGTTGCCACGATCTCGTAGTCTCTGACCAACTGTTAGACAGATTCAATTAGTCAATTAAATCTAAATCTGTCAGTAGTGACATAAATCTGGATGAACCAGATACCAGTACACTGATTCCATGTGACTGTACTGATCTAATGGAGTCTGTAAGGTGAAGTGAACTGTCTGATCTTACCCAGCACATGGCCAGCTGTAGCTGCAGCTCTGCCAGCCGTCGGCCAATGCACATCCTCTTTCCGATGCCAAAGGGAACGTGGGCGAAGGGGTTGATGGAGCAGTTCTCCCGCAGCCAGCGCTCAGGTTTGAACTGCGTCCTGTCGTCAAAGTACTCCTCATTGGAGCCCAGCGCGTGGAAGTTTATCATTAAAACTGTCTGTGAACGAAGGACGAAAAACAATTAAAGCATTGCGAACTTAAAAACTTCCAAAAGTCCAAAAAAGAGCTTGTCACTGTAAGTCTGATCCTTCTGTGCATTTTTGCTGAATTGCACATGCTACTGTATTAGAGTTGCTCCATTTAGACTTTGTACAGTGTGTGAGCGTGGTTTTTAGAACATACTTCATTCAGACATCCACCAAATGTAAATTTATACAAGACTGTAATCTGCTCATGTCAGGTGTATGGTAAACTAAATAAGCCACTTACTCCTTTGGGAATGGCATAATCTCCCAACACAGTGTCTTTGTCCAGGGTCCTGCTGGTGAACGGGACTGACGGCGACAACCTGAAAGAAAAAAGCATATGGGAATATGGCCTCAGTGAAGCTGTAGCAGAGCAATGACATACATATCTAAGCCGTTTATAACAGGAGCTAAACATACTCCGATGATGTGCGATATAATCTCCAGTCGGGGGGGTCATGTACATTCCCTGGCTGATGTGGTTATGGTATTAGCCTTAAGTAACATGTCAGACAACTTGTGACTGCACGAGAAGAAGGGAGAAAGCGGACCGTGTAAGAGTTAGGGGAAGATATTTGAACGTGACCACATGGAGGATTTTTAAGCTGGGACGATTGGTTGTTGCTGGTCATGCCACCGTATCTCATGAAGCTTGTTTTCGAGCCAGTCATGTGTGTGAGTTTTGCCTCTTAATCTCCGTGGGTCAAATCGGGGAGTCTGACATGAAACAGAAAAATCTCATTTATCTGTGGGATGTACAGCTACAGCTATTTTTAGCCGTCACTGCGGTCTTGTTTATCTACCCGCTAATTATTTCTCATACTAGCAGGCAGGAGCAGCTGACCCTGTCTCACTGTACCTCATAGACTCCTTGAGGCAGGCCTTGAGGTAGGGCATGCTCTTGAGGTGCTCCCCACACGGGTCCTCGCCGGGAGCCACCACCGCTCTAATCTCCTCCAGCAGCTTCCTCTGGGCACCAGGGTTACGTGACAGGTTGAAAATAGCCCACAGCATACTGTTGGCGGTCTGAGAAAGGTAAACACGGTAGGAGAAAAGAGGAAAAGAGAGGGAGAGATGTCACTTAGTGAGCCGGCTACTCTAAGTGCATTCCTACGTGGGGTCCTGAAAGGAGCTGAGGAATGTTTGGGGTTCCTCAAAGGCTCCTCAGTTACATCCACGCCACATTCATTTTCCGCTTTGAAGCACTGTAACTGCAGCACCTGTTTGTTTTTTTCTCCCTCTCTCTCACTACTCGAAGGAATATAGGCGAAAGGTAAAACACTTAAAAGGTTGACCCGTGCTCATAGCTGTGTGCATGGTGCTGTGCGATGAGATAATCTTTTTATATTTATTTGTGGAAATACACATATTTGCTTTCTTAGGTAGTCAGGTGAAAAGATTTATACCAGTATGATACAGTATCTGTTCATTTACAAGACGTGGCTAGAATGTTTGTTTAAGACACTCAACAATTAACATCGCCGGCAGAGTGTAAAGAAATGTACTTAACAAATGACACCTTTAAGTGTTACTACAGCTAACAGCTAGTTAGCTGACATGTAGATCAGCTTAAATACTGGAAATTATATTACCTGAAGACAGAGCCAGGTTAACTGTTTTTATGCTAAGCTAAGCTAACTGGTAGTAGCTTCACTTTGAGCTAACCCATCTGAGTGTGGTATCAATCTTCTCATCTAGCTCTCAGCAATGACGCTATAAAGGATATTTCCAAAAACTCCCAAAACTGCTACAGCAAACTAAAAAATACGTTTTCGTGTTGCTCACCGTCTCAACTCCTCCGATCTGTAGCTCTGTGATGGCTGCATACAGCTCCTTCTTGGACAGGTTGCTCTGGTGTAAGATGTCACCAATGAGGTCGTCAGGATCTCTGTCGGCGTTCCTCTTCAACTTCCTGTCTATGTAGACTTTGGCTGAAGAAACACAAAGAAGTTCAGATAAATATTTAGGCAACATTCTATAATGAATCCAAAATGTGATGATCGATGACTAATTTAAGTCATTTATCAAGTAAAAATGCTAAATATCGATATGTAAATTGACGCTTTGGGTCGGGTCGACCATCCAAAAGCGTCTGTAATTGACGAGTTGGGAATTCTTATAAATAGGACCTTTAAGCCTTCATCCTGGACTCTGAGTGTTTGCAATAAGGATTAAGTTAAGACGGAATTAAAGTCCTTTTTTTTTTTTACTCTTTGCCTCGTATGATTTACACATTTGATTGTATGTGAGCGTGGCAAGTTGCAATGCTGACAATTCATGATGTGATGAGTGAAACCGGTTGCAATGTGCATTCTGATTTGTTCCTTTATTTTTACGAGCATTTATTCTGCTAGAAACATCTGCTGGGCTTTATTGAGTCTGATGGTGGTCCAACTTTTGCCTTGCGCTAAAGAATAAATAAAAACTACCTCAAGCAGCATAAAACGTACTTCTTTTAGGGTGAAGATTGCCATTAAATGTTGGGAGAGTTTATGTTTTATGTGTTTATGCTCCATCCAAATAAACATCACAACCATCGTCATCCTCTACCTCCCTCTGACGCCCCCTCCAACCTTCTGCTGCTACAAATATTTGGCAGAGTTCTCCCTCTTAGGTCATGCAGTTTACTACGGCTCTGGCTGTCATTTACCCCGAGTGCCAAGTACACAAAAAACACAGAGGCAACCCGGTTCAAATCCGCCCACCCTCTGTTCTCGTCTATCTGTCTAACTATTGGCTGACTGGAAGTGGGCTCAAACTGGTTTGTGTCGTCGCAGAGACGTGGAGACAGATTGTACCAGAACTTTGTCAAAATGAGAGTAATCACATAAATTTGTACCTGTGCTGAAAATGCGGTCCCATGCTGCCGTGTGGTCCTGCCATGTCTTGGTGTTGAGGCCCTTGTGGAGCTCCACCGGTGTGACCATCATCATGCCGAATGTGCTCATCATCTACAGGACGAAGACAAAGAGAAAACAGGATTAGATCTGAAAATCGTCACCTCCAAATCTTTGTTGGTTTCTTGCACCCACTACCCTCTGAGACCCCTGTGAGCCTCCACTAATCATCTCTGATGACACTGGTTTGCCCCAGAAAATCCCAGTAAATATAGTGAGAGTGTTGCATCCACAGCTGCTGTAAAGCTGATGAACCTGATGAACTAGAGGTTCAGTCGGTCTCACAGATTTGCAGCACTCAGTGCTGCTGCTGCTGCTGCTGCTGTACGGGTGGAATAACAACAGGTGTACTCACTGTTTTCACTGCTGTGATGAAGTTCATGGCCTCCTCGTTGACTCTCTCTTGCAGGAGACCAAATCTCTTGTCGTAGAGGACTAGGCAGATGGCTAAGTGACAGAAAAAAAGCAAAAGACTAAGATTTAGAATTGGATCATTTTTAAAGTCATTTCTTAATTAATTTGTTCTATCTACACGCTTAATAAAATGACACAGACTATGTATTAACCTTTATTAAAGAAAGATCAAGTTGCTTTCGATGCACAGAAAACGAATTTGCAACTATTTTGGTGAACAATTAGTCATTTGAGTCATTTTTCAAGCCAAATTGTACTTTTTTTACTCACTCATGTGATTTTTTTCTTCTTCTACTGAATGTCTTTGAGAAGACAAGACATTTTAAGACTTTGCTTTGCTCAAATTTAGACATTTTATGGACTAAATAATGGATGTAGAAAAAGAATCAGCGCATTAATGACATTTATTTTGTTGTTGTTTTACTTCTACTGAGTGTCTCTAAGTATCGGGCTGCCCGTCAAATTTTAGACATTTTATGGATCAAACAACAGACTTCTACTGTCCTCTACTTTTACTGAATGTCACAAAACAAGACATTTTAAGAATTTTAGACATTTTAAGGACTAAACAAGAGGCAGAAAAAACAATCAGCTCATTAACTCATAATACCAACAATCCCCACATGCAGCTCGGATGAAATAAAACAGTTGAACTCACTCTCAAACGACCATTTGTTCAGCTCGAAGTACAAGTCTTCAATCTTTCCACTGACGTTCGTTTTCCCGATTCTGCTGACAAAGTCCACCAACACCTGAAGTCACAGAGGAAAATCTGTCAGTCTCTTTTTTTGTTCCAGTCGATATTTAAATCCAACACGAAGCGCGTCTTTCTTTTAAAAGTTTCAGATTCCTTACCTCGTTTATTTTGCGATCCAGCTTAACCACCTCTGTCGGCTTCATGAGCTTCTGCTGGAAAGCGCTCCTCACTCTCTGCCAGTCTTCCCCCTCCCTGCGAGAACCGGCAGTATGATAAATAAATAAATAAATAGATGGATAAATGAAATAAGACGAGTTGTGGACGGATAAAGAACGGGTGTGCTTACAGGATGAGGAGACCGTACGCCTCGTCTCTCAGGTCCCTGTATGCTGTCCAGGGTTTGATCTCCAGCCTCTGGGGGTAGCTGCCCTCCTTCCTGTAGAGCGCCTCCAACAAGCAAGGTGCGCCAATGTTCACCGACTCAAACGAGCCCAGCTTCAGGCGGAAGATCTTGCCGAACTTCTTGTGATAATCGACCTGAAAAACGGAGTGATCAGATGTTTGGATCGGAACACATTGCGCCTTCTTTATTTATTTATTTCTGGGTTATGCGTTTAAAAGAAGAGAAAGAAAAAAAAAACCGATCCATTCCATCTCAAATGAAATAAAATAAAACAGGCAAGTAGGGAGATAAGGGGTGATTTTTCAAATGATTTTACTGTACCAGTGCCTCGTGTTGTCTCGTCAGTCCTCCCTTGCGGAGAAGTTCCACCAGGCTCCCGACGAGGGGCCAGTTGGTGGGTCCCGGGATCGCGTCCAGGCTGTGCGCTCTGGAGGCGGCGTGGGGGCAGCGCGCCACCTCCACAGCATCCTTCTCCTCCAGGACGCACACGGAGGATGTGGGTTTGAAGTGCTGCAGCCCCACGGACTTCTTCTTCAGCAGCTCCAGTATCTGGGGGACCTTCTGGATCTGCGCCCTCATCTTCAAATCTGTAGTTAGAATAATGTAAACGTCTCTCTGCGGCGGCTCGTCTTCCTCTTTATTATCTTTTTTTTTTTTTGAAGGGGGTTTGGTTTGAGTGGTGTTGGGGGGGTTTCTCGTTTTTCTTGGAAGTGTCACACCTTCACGCCAATATATACCCCGAGAGTGTTTATTCCTGCCGCGCACCGAGCCAATCAGGGGCCGGTCCTGCATGGTGTGGCCGTCGAGCCCACTATTCATTTATGGATCCACGTTGGGAGGATCGTATGACCCCAGGAAGACCGAGGAAGTGCACCCCCCCCTCCTCACCCCCTCACCACCACCCCCGCTTTATAAATAAACACACAGGCCGCATCGGAGGTGACGCGGTTCGCTTGAACCGTGTTTCAGAGTTTCAGACCCGCGACTGGATGAACCGAAACTTTGGCAGAGCAAATACTACTGCCACACTTCTGCACCGTGGGCAAATATTTGACAGATTGCAGCCTGCGTGTGTGTGTGTTTGCTTTGGTTGTGTTTTGGAGTGTGTGTTCTTTTCGGAGCGGGTTAATCCCGGCATCTTCAGTCAGATTACACTCATTTGTGCCCATTAAACTCTTTTAAAGTCAGTGATGCACTTCAGCTCCATCTGTGCTTTACTTCACTATTTCCATTTTCTGCACATTTTTTACTTCAGCTCTACATTCTGGAGGCAATTACTGCGCTTTTTTACTCCAGTATATGCATGTGTTATCTTTTAGTTATAGTTACTTTGCAGATTACTTGCTGCATCAGAGACAAAGCGGCGTATTTTTCAGATGTCCCTGTTGTTTTAATTGGCAAACAGAGTAAGAAAAAAACAACCTAAAACACTGATTTCGATAATCCGATAAAAAATATACTGCTGTACATCTAATATGAGTAATATTTGTATGGGCGACTTTTACTTTTACCAAAGTAATACTTTAACACAATATCTTTAACACAATTTACTTTTACTCAAGTGTAATTTTTGGGTACTATTTAAACTGTCTAAAACACAGACTGTGTTCAGAGTTTAGCAGGTTGCTGCTACATTTTGGCCCAAATATTAAAAGTCTCCTCAAACATCCTCAGTAACGTTAAATCAGAATCCAGAACATTTCTCTGTGATAAGCATTTAAAAAGTACCCAAAAATGATACTTAAAAGTAATTGGTAGAGAGATTGTGTTAAGCATTACTTGAGTAAAAGTCTTAAAGTTTCTGATTTAAAATGTACTAAAGTATAAAAGCTAAATTTGTACAAGCAAAGTAACACATTTTTAGAACCGATATTTATGTTTTTCTCATTTTTGGAATCAATGTTTTTTATTTTTTTTTTTAAATCTCTTTGCTGATAGAAATAAGTACATTTAAAAAATACGATACTTTTGATGCAAGTAATCTGCAAGGTAACTAGTAACTAAAGATAGAAAATAAATACAGTGTAGCACAATGTTTGCCTTCTAAATGTAGCGCAGTGGAAACTTGTAAAGTAGCAGACATTGGTAATTGCCTACTCAAGTAAAGTCTGAGTAGTTAAACTTGAGTAAATGTACTTGATTACATTCACTAATGGTGAGATCAAAAAAATGTTTATTCCAAACTGTTACTGCTTTTGCATCAATGCAGAACTTTTGATCAAAGGTCATATTGATAACACATCTGCAGAGCTTCTGACAAGATACATGGGCCGTGTTTCGTCAGCGTCAACAGTCTTGGTAGAAACTGCACTAACATTAAGTATCAGCAATGTTAGCTCTTTTATTATTTCATTAGATTTGATATACAGTATTTTTCTGATTATGGAAATGAGTGTTTTGGGGGGTGTTTTAAAGCTCTTTCGATAAAAATAGTGACATTTGAACAACACGCTACTTTGGCTCCGATGCAGCGGCACTTAATCTGCAAAGTAAAAAAAGAAAAAAGAAGTAAATCTTCCTCCAAAATGTAGAGGAGTGGAAGTGTAAAGTAGCAGAACATTGTACTTTATGTACTTAGTTACATTCCATCACTGCCTCCGATGATGAGATCAAAAATGTGCTTTTCCAAAGTGTTCCAAGTGTAAGAAGGCGGAGAAGATAATGGATGAGCTGTGAAATTCATCTCCATCTTGGAAAAATCTGCCTGCTCTCATGCAAACACACACACACACACACACACACACACACCGCCCCACACAGAGCTGGCATGACTTAAATAACATGTGCAGGGGCCCCGTGTTACCCTGTAAAAGTGCCTGTTCGCAGACTCTCAGGTGGCATCAGCACAGCGTTGAACCTTCACTGATGTTTGCTGCATATTGGGGAGTTAGCGAGAGCCTCCCCAGGTGTAGCGCACACACACATCAATCACTACCTCCCCCCCTCACACACACACACACATACACACACACATCCTCAAAAAACGCCACCCGCGCATCGCTCTCATTCTTCGTTTGCCAGCTCTCTCTCTCAGATCCGGAACATGTTGTTCACATGCAATCACATGATAAAAGGCCGCTTTCACAACATGTCAGTTTATTATTAATATAATATAATGTGCTTCATCATGAGACAAATAGTTAACAACTTTTTAGTTGTATGCTGGTCCGGCTCTTTACACAAAGCAAAAAAACCTGCAAAAAGTTTTATGTAATTTTTGTCTAATCAGTTGGAAAGTGATTTGTTTGCGGGATTATTCTCGGTCAGGCACAGGGACTTCTTTCAGTTTTTGCACCAGTTAAACAAATAAGATATGAAGTATTGATTAGTGGGGCTTCTGATGTGCTGGTAAACAGATTTCGTTACCTTCTGGCTGATCTCGATAAACACATATCTGAATATGAATACAGAATCTGCAGGCAGAGACAAGATGTTGGTATTGGAAGTGTTCCGATTGTCCATATGGAGAACAAACAAGGCAGAACACAGTGGACAAAGTGCAGTCTCAGACGCCGTCGGCTGTTGTCTCTAGGTGATTTGAGTTTTTTTTAAAAGCCTTTTTTAGAGTCATCTCTTAACTCCAACTCATTGTTGTGCCTTCAGTTGCTAATCAGACTGTGAACAATGACCACGCCACACAAGAGGAAGTCACAGCTGGATACCTTTTACTAAGAAATGGAATAATGGGAAAGAAAAGAAAAGACAAGACAAGGTCGCCTGACTTTTACCAATTTCAACAGAAACAACGATGTTTCCATAAACCTGACCAACAAAAACAAGTGATGCAGTCCTTCTGATGGACGTGTCATCAGGAAACACTTCTACTAGTCATCTAAAGAGATTTGACGATCGCCACATGTTGTTGTTTAATCATGTAGCGCAAAATAAATGTTCATACATTAAGTTAATAAAGCCTGAGTAAAGTCTGAATCTCAAACTGAGCGAACCCCTGATGACATCACAAGGGTAATTTACCTTGAACAGATCCTCTAGAGCCACAGAAGAAATTGTAACAAGTTCACTGCTCTACATTAGAAAAATAAGTGAAGTGCCACTTTAAATGTTACTGTTTCTGTCAAAGTTTAACAAACACTCAGTTCATTTAATTCAGAATTATGTGTTTACACTTTCAGGGCTTTATAAATGTACTCAACATTCATCATTGTCAAATATAAATCCTGCACGCTGTTTAGATGTAAATAAGCATCTACCAAACATAACCACCCACTTCATGAATATAAAGTTATGTATCACATTATTTGTTCAACATTTGTAGCTTTGCACTGTTTTTTAATGTGTTTATAATTACCAGAAACACTTGATCGGTGTTTTTAGACATCGTATGTTGTTGGTACACACAGTATTTATAGACAAACCTATTTTCACCTACTTTAATTGTAGTTTTATGATTATTTTTACGTCCCATTCCTTGTATGTGTGCACATACTTTGCTTAAAATGAAGCAGAGTCTGTTCATGTAAACATGTTTTTAAAGCTGTTTGAAGACGTCGGCAAATTTGGCTTTTTCTGACATTCTGTGGATAATTTATCAGTTAATCAATAAGACAGTCAGCAGATAATGAGCTTGATTGTGGCACAGAGATACACTTAATCGGAAAAAATCAAAGGAAATATGAGTATTTGATTCAACTAAAGCTAGCACTTATTTAAAAACAATTACAGTATATCTATATTTTATAAGCGAAATAGGGAATAGAGAATGTGTCCTTGCTCTCAGTGCTTTAAATGTCAAGCAGGTTGTTGAGCAAGGCTTTACCTCAGGACTTCAACCTTGCAGTGTCCCGGTGTGTACTGGCATATTGAACACAAGGTAACACTGGCAGTGTCACTGACAGCTGGCACTGCGCACACTGCAAGTCATAGAGAAAACATGTTTTCGCGTGATGTCCTCTGTAGGCAAATAGCACTACGCAATACCCTCCGCTTTGACCTCATGTAGAACGAGTGACTAAAGACTGGTGTACTGTAATATATTTAGATGTATATATATATATATATATATATATATATGCGTGTTATAGAGTGTGTGTGTTTGTGCTGTTTGTTCATCAGCGGCTGTCTCACTCGTTGCTGTACTAAAAATCACTTCAAACAGCACAATACTGTTAGTTTTCAGGTCATTTATTGGTGATTCAAAGCCAACTCAGACAGAATTCAGGGACTTTTTTTTGTTGGTTCATCGTGGATTTACTTTACGTAATTGATTTAAGGGACCTTGCAAAACACTAAACTATTACTACACTGTAACTTATGAAATTTAACTCAGAGGGGCAAACTCCTTACATGAGTTATACATTATTTTTATTAACAAAATCTATGACATGGACTGGGAAAAGGTCACAAAAACTCAAAATGATATCAACTAAATAACACATCTACAGAGCTCGTAAAATAAATGCAAATACAAAATAATTTTTTTAAAAGACTCCCCGCACTAGAGACTTCCACCGACTTCCACTTCCGCCGGCTCACTTTCGGTTCAGTGCTTGGCTGACTTGATTGAGGTAAAAATGATTTAATCGTGCAGCTCCTGTAGACTTTCCAAATGTTATTGGACCGAATGGCTCCAGTTATCACAGTGAAACAACTCATTCTACAACTGTAAGATGCTCAAATACATTTTAAATCCACTGTTTTACAAATGCTTCATTCACAATGTAAGCTTATGGCAAAAATACTTTTCGCGCCGCTGTGCTCGTGACGATGTAATTACACAGTTTGGCCACAACCAAACCTGGCTTCTAAGCCTGGCGCTCTTCCTGTGCGCTTTATGTTAACGTTAGCTTTCTAGTGTTACTGACGATAATGTTAGCTAGCTAGCATTGGCAGTGTGGGGAAATGTGGACTGTTGTTAAAATCCCCTTTACACAAACAAATAATTGAAATATTAATGCAGAGGTAAACACAGTTTATTTTTTTATTACTCATTTAGTTTGGTGAGGGTGCATGAACATACAAAAGAGACACTATCATTAAATCCATGCACCCTAACCCTGTCAACATAAAACACCCTTCATGAGCTGAACATACACGTCATCTGCAGAGTAGAAACTTAATAAAGAAATGAATAGATAAAATGATTAAGTTATTATTGAAAACTAATTTTGTGTTTCAATATTTCTTGTGTTAAATCGCTGGTTTGTGTTTATTTCAGCTTAAACTTAGACCTCTTGAGCTGACTGAACTCCTCCGACTGAAATCCTGATTGTTGAGCCGCTGAACGCTCAGCTCTCGTTCCGTCATCTCGTCTGCTTGACTTCACTTCGATTACAACTCCAACCGTCCCGTTTCTTACGCTCAGACCAGCGGAGGGCTCTGTCATCGGGATTTCTGCAGGCAGAGAGAGATAAGTGATGAACTGGGATAGTGGAGTCATCAGCACACAGGGCAGGCAAACCTGATGACTCAAACCGGCTCATGTCCAAAGTGACTGACAGGTCAGTGAGTTCGGTGATTGGGTTCGAAAGCGGAGGCTACTCCGGATGCGCAGGGGTGCCGGCACATGTGAAGGGGAAACATGAAAGTGAGCAGTAAGAGACCACCGTGCTCTGGGGAAAAATAAAGCAGAGGCCTCAGAGGAAGAGATTAGTGGGGATCCATAGTGGAGATGTAAATGCTTCTTACTGTTACATCATCCAGAGAGGTCACATAGCACTGCTGACCCAGAATGTGAGGTGCCCCTCTCCACAATACCCGCCCTTACACTAAGAATGAAAATATTTACGACAGAGCAGGAGTGAAGTAATGCAAGGAGCACCCCTCCACATCTTCCACCCCTCCACCCTCCACCCTCTCTGAAAGGCAGCATGTTTTTCGCCCTACATCACAGGAGCTCACTGTGCAGCAGCGAGGCGCTCACACAGTTGACAGAGACGTTTTCTAAATGGCGTCGACAGTGCGGCCAAGAGATTTCAAGTCTCACTCTTCAACAACAGTTTTTCCGGCGCGTCCCGATTGGCTGCACATTCTCTGTGCCGTTGATTAAAATTCTTGATGTGGAGCCATTAATGTCATGAAACATAAAGATTTTTGTGATGCTGGCAAACAAGGGTTTTATTTATTTGACGCGACACACAATAGCCTATAGATTATTGTCTGTCCAGAAACTAGGTCATTCCTATTGATAGAGATGAAGGGAAAGGGCTGGAGCTAGTAAGGAAGGAGATCTCCGTGAACTTGTCGACCTCCTTCCATACACTGAGGCTGCTGTTTCCTCCTGTGTGTGGAGGGGAAGGCCGGCTCAGTATATGGGTCAGGATTCCCTGGATGGAGAAAGGCCCATCTCCTCTCCTCTCCTCTCTGACAGCAACAGGCAGGAATGGAAGCGAGGCTCACTGGCTCGGTCCTTGCAAAAGGGGAAATGTCAGCACAGTCATACATGTAGAGTCTCAATGAAAATGTTTCCAATGTTATGTATGAGGGATTTTATTTCCTTATCATTCATTTGGAAGAGACTTGTGAGCTGAGGCAGGGGTGGCCATGGTGAACTGAGACCCAGAGGGCGTCAAGAGAGTACAGTTAACAAAGGCCTGTGAACTAAGTGAACGATATGTCCTGGAAACTCATGGGAGTGAGGACAGACCGGACACTCAGGACACTCCTGTACTGAGAAATGTACAGTCCGTTTAAGAGCAGAAATCCTCTGGAATGGAGTTTATTGGAGTTTTTTTAAGTGATGTTGTTCGCCTGGACTGAAAAATCTCAACATTAAATTTTAAAGAGACATTCAAAAAGTCTAAAGACAAATCCTACTCACTTCTCCTTGTTTTCACTTATTCTGTGAAATATCTAAACATTTACAGGACTGATTGGCACAAAGATGACGTATAATGCATTTGATGATCCCTTGGTCTCCCCTCTCGTTCCATCAAATTGACACTTTAATCTGTCCAATATTGTGCAAGATGGCAGTGCCTTCATTTCTTTTCATACAGTGGGAGGAAGTGAAGATGCAGCATCGATGTTTCATATCCACATATCCAATGATGAGCATGTTAGCATGGTTACATTAGCACTCTAAATGCTAAATGGACGACCGTGGGCCAAAACTGAACACCTGTTATGTTGTATTGTTAAGATGTACAATGGCACCAGGGTCCCAGGCCCCCTTGATTGGGGTTAAAAACAAAAATGTATCAGCATGAACTGTGATTTATATTATATACTGGTCAATTCTTTATATATTTTTCATCTGGCTGGCCTAATAGAAACTTATGGCGGGCCCCACTTTGGACAGCCCTGTTGTAGACTCTAGTCTTGTTTGAAGACAGCTGGAAATTGTTATATCGTAACATCAGTTGAATAAGTTGAAATTAGAAAAGCACGATCTTAAAATACAGATCCAGAAAGACAGAATCACCCTGACACATATTTTTCTAAAGATCTTCATTGACTGTCCTTTTATGCCACAACAAATTAAACTGAATAAACTGAATGACTGAATAAGCAAACTGACCTTAAACACAATTTCATACTGTTTCACTTTATTAGTATGTGATGGACCATGCAACATGTCTAGCTTCAAACAGTTTTCTGGATCTATTTATCCTCCTAGAACAGCTTGTTTATTCAGGTTTAGAAAAACAAATGTCTCAGTTTGTATTATTATGCCATTAATATGTAAATATTATAATTCTGAGTTTGAATTTCTTCCTCCAAAACTACATAGTCCCCCTTTAGATAAAACATTGTACATCTTCTGCACGTTTATCGTGAGTTTCAAGGGTAAGTGTGTCACGTACAATCTCAAAGGAGCTCTAAACGTCCTTGGCTGATTATTCTCGACTGTGGTGTTTGTCGTTATGCCGGTTGAAGTGCAGGAGCACCTCGGGAAGAACAAAGAATATCTGACCAAAGGTAGCAGCTGATGTGATCTCTGTAGCTGAAGACACTCGCTTACTGTATGAGCTGCCCTACTTTCTGCAAACACGGAGCCAATAGGTTAACAGGTATCATTGTCTGTGGAATTTAAAGGCCGGTTGGTGAAAGAGTGCAACGAGTTCGATAGTATTTGACAAGGTCAGTGGTTACTATGAAGCACTTCTGTGTGATGTTTATTGTTGGTGTTGTTTTCTGTTGGTATTGTCATCAGCATGACAACAATGAGTCCATCATGGAAATTATGATAAAGCCAGTAAGTTACAAAAAAATTAACATATTTTATTTTCTTAGAGTACAACACATGCAGGTGATTAAAAAATATATTTCACAATGATTTCCTGTGAGAAGTTACATCACCTTTTGCTGCCATGGCCCCAAATCAACTCGTTGATTACATCGTTGGCACACTCTGGTACACTTTGACCTCGCCACTGACCTGAGCCTCACAGGTAAATTTGTCCAAGTTTTGACCCCCAGATACAGCGCACCCCCATGGCCCCATCAACTCATCGCCCTGCCTGTTATCTTATCACTATAAACAGAAGCTCTGGGTGGATGTCATCATGCACCGATGTCCTGTCAGCCTGCCTGCTGGTAGGCATTCAAAGGAGGCCATGCAGAGCAGAACATGGAGCCTGTCCTGGCAACTTCAGCAGTCAGCTGATTAAAGAAATATTTCACCACCGGAAAGAGAGCCGTAAATATATAGTCTAGTCTAGTATATAGTACCTAGTAGTGCCTAGTAGTATCTCATAGTGGACTTTTTAGGTTCTTGTATTGAATAAACTACTGTTATGCAGTCAAACAGAGAAGTTGTTTGCTTGCTATTTTTTCTACTACTTCTACTTCTACTTCTTCACCCCTCTGGTGGGTTTGTGAGAAAACTCGCCACTCTCATGGCTGTTGAACTTCCCAGTGCCGATATAACATAATAGTATCTCGTGGCATCCGCGGTAATCTCCTGAAGTGCAAACTGCGCTTCTGTTTGGGCGAATCAGGCTGAGGTAGACGACGTTAGTCGACATGTTCGTAGAGATGTCTATGTAGGCGTGCAGCGGACAAACGTCGGGGTCACCAGTGAAGAAGTTGTGGAAAAATAGGAAGCAAACAACTTCTCTCTTTGACTGCTTTACAGTCGTTTATTCAACAAGAGAAACCAAAAAAACTCTCCCAACGGCCAGAATACTGTCAGTGAGAAGGAAACTAACCAAATGGTGAATTATGTCCACTTAGTCCACTACTATATATATATATATATATATATATATATATATATATATATATATATATATATATACCCGCACTGTAACAGATGAGAGAGACTCATCCAATCAGCCCTTGTGCCCTCTTTGGGTAAAAGCAGCCCATTTTATTTGTCTGTTGGTAAATGCAAACAACTATAGGAGACAGAACTCTATACTATCGTGTAATGTTGTTGACATACGATCGGTGTGGATGAATCTCCCATATACAAAACGAGCTGGACTGAATGTCCATGTAAAGTATTTCTGATACCTACATACTATATGTATATACATTGCTGTGACGCAAGGAAACGCAATCTCTACTTTGATTTATGCCTATGATGTTTCACTTCACTTCGATCTGAGAGGAGCAGAAAACAGATCAGTTTTCGCTCCACCTCCTACGTTACTTTATGCTGTTTATAAGCTTCTTTATTAGATGGTAGGTCAGCTTAATTTATGTGTATCATTGAACTTTAAGCTGGACTCCATTTGCAAAACAGGTGTTTTATGTTAGGACCATATTTTTCACAGTAAAAACTCCAGTTACACCATCAGGAAGATTCTTTTCTGATTTGCTTCGATCTACAGGCACAATCGACACACGTTATTTACTCAGTAACATCATTTTACAAACCTGTGATGACTTGGGTGCCACAGATGGACATGCATTACTTCTTTGGGGGAGTAAAGAAAAACTTAAACCGTGGTGCTTCCATTGATCCCACAAAATAGCTGGTGGTATAATGAATAGAACATATGATCAAAGAACAATATTAAGAACCATTCAATCTCCAGTCACTTATCTCACTGACAGCAAAGCAAAATCCATCCAACTTATTAAGGTCATGATTTGTGGCTCATAGTAGAAGTAGGTCAGGTAAAAAGGCATTCAAGGTCATCTTTTGATACGTGACAGTTGTCCATACTTAGATTTATTTCGGGCAGTACTCATAAAGTGTTGAGGCTTGACACCGAGCCCTAGCTGCCCTCCTTAGATGGGTTTGTGTTTATGGTTTATGACAGAGAGACAACTGATCGGGGTTGAGTTAAGGTAAAGGGAAACACAAACCGTCATACGCCACCAGCACTGTGTCAAATGCGGTTCTCACATCGCTTCTTGTCAAGGGGAAAGAGCAAAACACCTCGTTGTTGGAGGTCAGTGTTGTTTGTCAGTGATGGACAGTGCTGCATTCATTTCCCATGTGTTGGAACAATAACCAGAGCTCTGGGATACAGAGAAAGGCCCTTTGAAACAATTCCAGGAAAAGGTCCAGTGTTGCATGGCATGTGGCATGTGTTACGTTTCATTCATAAAATGAGAGAGTGAGCACACAGTGGAGCCCCAAATGCATGCTTTTCAGGAACAAGCAAAGAGATGTGAACACACCCTGTGTCTCACCGGGTGAAAAACATTCCAGAGCGTACAGTAACACTATCAGGTTTCATTGGGAAAAGAACCACATTGCCCAATGATGTAGTAAACACAAGGAGAGGAACTCGGATATGAGCATAAAAAAAGCCATCAAAACAAGCGTGTTGAGGCACTGCAGCAGCTCCGACTAAGCTCTTATCTAAAGGTGTGTTTGTGTTTTGTGTGTGTGGGAGAAAGATTAAAAGCAGGACATGTCATTACAACAACTTTTTTTTTTTCTACTAAGAAATTAGTTGCGTAAGGCCTGTTTTGATCACCTCACGCAGATTAACAAGGCTGCTTAGGACAAATCATTCAGGAGACGGATGGAGAGAAACAGAAAAGACAACAAAGCCAAAGTTGAAGTCCCGTCCTACTGTATCTGCCTCTTCCTCCGGAGAGGATTATGTACCTCTGTTGACAAAGCTGATAACATTTGATGGATTTTACACAATGCTCTGGTTTTCTCTGATACATCCGTCCTCCTCCCCAGTCTGAGATCTCCCCTATCAACACTGTATCTCATCTCTACCTACCTGAAGATGTAATCACCCCCGCAAACTTCTTAAAGCAGCAGCAGGAAACCTTTACTTTCTGACAGCCCCTGTGGACAAAAGCGGTATTTTTTCAATGCCACCTGTCATAAAGAGCTTAGTCTGGCTTTTTATTATATCTCTAATCAAAGTGTTATTTTATTCTTTCCGATATCTCCTTATACTTATCTCTATTTTTTGAGACTCAGTCTTGTGCTGCTACTTATTTCCCACTGTAGTGCTGTGTTACCTGTGAATTTCTCCCAAGGGGGATCAATGAAGGAACATCTTATCTTATCTCTCATTTTATGCAATTGTTTTAGAAGCAAGAGAGAGAACGATGCAACACATTTTGAATATTTTTTTTACCGTTTAAATTGAGTGACTGAAATCTGAAAGAGTTAGTTATAGTTTGGATATTTGACGGATATTCACTCGGGTCCCAGCCACGACTTTACTTCGCTCAGGTTCGCTCAGTCTTAGCAGCAGGAGGACAGTCAGCTTACCTCCCAGAGCCTCACGCTGAATCGCTGAAAACTGGTTTAGGGACCATCAGTAGATTGCTTAGCATAAATATATTAATACAAAATAATTGCAGTTTTTCAATATCTTCCATGTCATGTGACCCAGTGACTCCAAACCAGCAGTATATAAGCAGCAGTAATTGAAATGAATTAGATTCAACAAACATGTTTCCACATTGTGCCACTTCATTTTTTTTTCAAGGCTTATGATAAATATCAAAGAAAATTGAAATTGAAAAAGTTGAAAATTAACGCAAATTATGAACTTTTTTATGTCCAGTTCAAGGCACATTTGTAAACTTATCTGGTCTCAGCAGATGTCTTGAATCTGTTGATTGTTATGTCATTTGTAAGAAAGAGACTCATTTTGTAAGTCTCAATCTGTCAATTTCTTTGTCAAAAATCTCACTAGTAGTCACCATTTAAAGGGTTATTTTACATAATTGTCTTCCGGGGGGGGGGGGCTTTACCTCTCATCTACTTCTTACTGCAACTAATCCATCATGGTCTCCTGCACATGTTTTCTCAGGTAGAACTAACACTAACATTTTTGCTATTGGCAGATATGTAAGCACGGTTTCAGCTGTTACCTTTTCTTTTGTAGGGATTCAACATATTAAAGCCAGTGCTGACATCCTGACATGCAAATCAAGATTATTTTGCAGGGGCACTGTCACTGCATCCTGTTAATTTGCACCCATGGCAACTGTCATTGATTTAAAGACATGCAAACAGGCCAGCGCATCTGCTGAGAACTGGTGCAGCTGACCCAGTGCTGGAGAAAGATCCATCTATCTTATATTATACCATGTCTTCGTGATAACACAGCAACACCACTATGTAGCCCGTGGCAAGGCGAGCATGAAAAGTTATGTCATAAGCTGGTTGTTCTTCTGCTGTCTGGCAGTACAGAAGTGTCCAGACCACAGAGCAGCTTCTTTCTTCAGGCTGTGATTGTTACACTGAGACTGATTTATGACCAGGAAAAGGTTCCTTGTAGTACATTTAAAGGGGTCTTACCTTCCCTGTTAGAACTCTAATACGATCTATTTGATCCATTGCAACAAAATAACTATAAATAACTGAAAAGAATGTTGCTCAGCAGCTCCACGAGGTCATTGAGTACATTGAGGACATAATATTTTCAACAAATTCCAAGCAGGCTCTCGCCATCAAGAGCAGTACAACAACAGCACTACTAAGAGTGACAAATGACACCTTTATGTGGGCTGGCGGTTGCAAATATTTCATCCTGGTCCTGCTTGACTGCTCAACTGCAGCTTTTGACACTGCTTATGAACAAGTCTTTTGGTATCTCAGGATCTACACTCATTTGGCTCTCGTCCTATCTGTCAAACAGGAAGTTTGAAGGAACAGGAATACTGTGCGGCGTTCCACAGGGTTCAATCCTCGGCCCCATCCTTTTTTCTCAGATTACATGCAGCTGTAATTTTAGATTAAGAAAAAAAACATGGGCAATGTTGTTACCTTCCTTGTCTCTATTTTCTTCATTGGTCAGAACAAGTTTTGTCTCTGAAGTGAAAGCCTGTATCAGCTCTCGTCTTAAGAAACTTTGGTTTGGGTTCTAATCCACACTCTTTTTCTCTATTACTGCAGAGATCTTTTCTATTCAGAATCAGCCCCGTCCCGCTTGCCACTGCTAACTGAAACCAACCGTAGATCCCACTTCACACCAATCCTCACATCTCTTCATTGGCTCCTCATAAAGTAGAGAACTGATTTCAAGATACTGCTTATCAATTCAAGGTCTCACCCCTTCTTACATTACCGTGAACTTTTGCATCCTTAATCCACCTTGAGGCCACTCAGGCCATTCGATGAAAGTCTCTTTATTATACCCTGTGCCCTCCTCAGATCCAGGGGTGATTTTGCTGTTTATGAAACAGTCCCAATCATCTTGTAATGATTATAATAATGTTTTATCCTTTTTCCATGATTTCATTATCATTTTCTCCCCTTTAATGCTGTTGTAGTACCTTGTATCTCATTATTTCTTGTAGCTTCAACTGCAAAGGACTTCATACTTCTTGCTTGAAAAGTGCCAAAGACATAGAATTATTATACATATTTTTCCACAGCCAGCTCAAGGTGCGTTTGTGGCTGTGGTGTCCATACATACATATGCTTGAACATGCAGAAGAACCAAACATGCACGTTTGAACATGTGTCCACACAGGTGATCTGTGCGTGACTGCAAGTGTGCTTCGGCACAATCCCCAGGCTTCCTGCTCTTGTTTTTTCTTTTGCATCTCCCTGTTTTTCTATCATCTTCGTTCGTGTTTACAAAGTCTGATGTGGTTTCAACCAGCTCATCACTCACGCTGGTTGTTACAACATCTGTCTGGCTTTGGTGCCAGGGCGCAGGCTGTGCCAGCTCTGCGTGTTGATGTCGTGGCAAAAAGGAGCCCCGAGGTCATCCAGCCTGATCAAAAGAGGGTTTTAAAATGCTGTTTAGTGCGCCTGGGCAGGGCCAACCCTGTTGTTTTGGAAAGCACGCAGTATATTAGGCTGTGTTTTTTTACGTGTGTGTGTGCGTGCGTGGGCATACATGTGTATGTGCGTGTGTGTGAGAGAGTACAAGGTAAGGAGGGCACGGAGACTCTGCTATGTTATGAGCTGTGCAACTGAGGTGAGATATTCCTTGGAAAGGAGCCAACTTGTTGAGTTCAGAGGGGTCCTTGTGTACCCTGCTCTGAACTCTTACAACCTCAGTGTATGTGTGTGTGTGTGTGTGTGTGTGTGTGTGTGTGTGTGTGTGTTTCATTGTGTGTATGTGTGTGTGTGTGTGTGTGTGTGTGTGTGTGTGTGTGTGTGTGTTTCATTGTGTGTTTCAGTGTGTGTGTGTGTGTGTGTGTGTGTGTGTGCGTGTGTAAAGGGTGAAAGGGGTGGTGGTGGTAAGTAAATGAGTGAATGAGCTAAAAAACATGCACCGGTCGACCTTGCCTGTGCCAACAGGGTGGAAAGTGATCCCCAACCCCCCCCCCCCCCCCCCCCCCCCCCCACACACACACACACACACACACACACACACTGCACACACACACACTCATACTTTTTGCCCATGGTGGCCTCAACACTTATTTGCGTGGATGTGACTTTGATAACATGCAGTACCTCCTGCTTTGAAACACCTCCTACCCTCAATAAACCCACCGGGAGAGAGCACATATGTCAGAGTTATCATGTTTCCTGTACCTCGGTGTTCATACAGGCGTGACAAGGCTGGAGGCCATTTATCTGATCTGACAGCATGAGTACAGTAGAATATAAACAGGCATTATGGAAAAATAAAAACCTGTCTCTGTACCCAAACCCTCCCCATACCCATCAATAAAACAATAAAAACGTAAGTCACCATTACATAATAAATAAACTCGCTCAAGTCAGACTATATATTAAAATTCTCTTCCAGAAATTGATTAAACCCTTTAAAAAAACTGATTTTCCTGGAAATGTTCTTATGAAAAAAATTACCATCATGCCTAACATGAGCTCGAATGTAACTCTACACCTTTTCCTCCAGAACACTGCTGCAAGGCGATTGACCAGGTCCAGTCAGGATGACTCACATCACTTACGACCAGGGTTTACCGGTCGGCCCCCGCACTCGACTGAAAAAACAAAAGATGACGGGAACTCAGGAAATCTCCAGCTGTGTTCGTGGCGACCAACACAAGTGTTTTAAGCCCAAAACTTGATGTTTTCCCACATTTATTCTGATGATTGGGTTTTGGTTCAGATCTCCAGGCATTTCAGAATGATGAGGTGTCGCAAGTCAAGAACTTTGGGAGCCAGCTCTATCCGATTTCTGGGATTCGGTGTCTCTGAGGATCAATTAGGCGTCAGTTAAGAGTTCACAGAACGGTTGACATTTAAGAGAAACCGGTGGATTAAGGAACAGAGGCTGTGATTCCACCGTTTCTTTATTCCCTCATTAAAATCAGCCTATGAATGGGGATTTGCTAGTACTGGTGGTAAATCACAGAATAATGGTTTCGTTCGAACACCTCCCTTCAATTTGCTCCTGTGTTGTTCAACACACATAAACATCTATGTGATGAGAACTTGACTCTTAGTGCACGTTGATGTAATGCTCTTGCTTCAAAGCTGGTTTTCTACACATCACAGAGCTTTGTGGGTATTAAGTAATGGCCTCAAACCTCCTTACACCTCAAAGGTATTGCTAAGTCTCATGGCTATTATTGGGTTCGAGTCCACAGAGTTGATTTTTAATCCCAAATGGTGAATACTTGGATGTCAGCATTGAGCTTGGGGGTTCCTTCTTGGCCTTATGAACAGCAGATTAACAGACCTGATTAACAGAGCATATTACTGATGTTTTACTACTCAAGCAAAACAATCTCTGCAAGACTTGATTCGTTGAGTTTAACCACATCACATGGTCCTCGAGAGCAGATCCAGTTCCCTCCCTGCAATATAACGTATGAGAACTGATACATGTCCATTTAGAGCAGGTTTTGGGGACCTGTTGTGTAATGTGGAAACACAACCGGTATAAAAAAAAAGATAAAATGGCTCAATTTAACGCTCTGGAAGCCTTTAGATATGATTTACACCCTTGATGTGCAGTCTCATTTTGGTTTCAAATCAGTTTAGGTTAGTGAGGTTTCGATGTGACTGATGCATTCGTGTGTTCGTCACTTTAATGTGGCAGCTGATGAAGGTGAAGGCTTATTTTACTTACTTTAAATACTGCTGAGTAGCTTGTGAAATGTTTCCTTCAGATAAATAAAGTCCTCTCCTAACCTCTGACAATGCTTCATCGTATATTTGTCAATTACTTTGAGAATTATTCATCTGTATCTGCAAAATAAAGCCATCAAATAAATATAGTGGATCCAAAAGTACTAAATATGCCACTAGATAGTTATGTAAACATGAGAAGTAGTATAAAATAAAATACAATTCCCTCCTCCCCTGATGTAGATCTTTACTCTTTGTGTTTTCTGTCAAGTTTTTTCCCCTTTTCATTCTGTCTTTGTTCCTGTTCTGACTTTTTTAAAATAATTTTTTTGTTGTGAGTGTTTTGTACCAGCGCTGAGTGTAGGGGAGGGAGGGAGGCGACAGTGGGTATAATGAAAAATAAATTAAAACAACGCTTTTATTTTTTCTAGGTAATAACTTTTGTTTGTTTTGAAAGATTACAGTATGTCGAGAACTCCCGGGATTGTGTTTGGATCTCAGTGACGTCTGTTAATCTTACTGAATAAAGACATTTCTTTTTAGATACGCATGCTTCATTTGAGCGGAGTGTGTGTGTTTGTATATGTGTGTGTGTGTGTGTGTGTGTGTGTGTGTGTGTGTGTGTGTGTGTGTGTGTGTGTGTGTGTGCGCACGCGTACAGGCTCGCTCTGCGTCCACGTCGGATGATTTTTGGGGGCCAGCGGGGCCACAGAGTGACTGACCTCCAAACAGATGTTATTACACATCGAAGGGGCCGCCCATCTGATCATTAACCCCTCACTGCGTAATCACACCAACGTGTGTGTGTGTGTGTTTGTACGTCCTCCTCTCTGTCTCCATCCCTCTCCCTCTTGCCAAACCCCTGTTTTTGCGACTGTATTTCATTTAACCGCATCGATTTCTCCCTGAACCACCTCCTCAAGGTCTCACGGCTGGAGGACTCTGATCTGTTCTCTGAGCTGTAAACTTGTTGTGCTCTTTTCTAAACTGTGTGTACAGAACGAGCCGTCGGCAGGAAGGAGGCCTTCTCTGTGGCCTAGATTTCTGTAATCAGAGGAATATTTCGAGTGGTTTAACTGCTGGTAAAAGTTTCTTGTAAAAGTCGCGGGGTGTAGTTACTCTTAATAATGCATCAGTGACAGTTTATTGGGTGGTAAATATCATTTCACCGTGGCGGAAGTCATTTTCTCCAGAAGAGCACTGTAAAAACTTTAATTGCCTCTGTTCGGCATTAAGTTAAGCCTCTGCGCGGTCCTGATTTAACTGCTGTCATTTGTGTTCAGTTAGTGTGTAGCTGACAGAAGCAAGCAAAGTGTGTCGAAGAGTTAAAAGTTCACTTTCTGCAGTCGGAAGAAACCACAAATTCAGGAGAAAAAACTGGTCACAGAGGAGGGTTTTCACCGACAAAACAATCTCAAATGGACGTCTTTCAACTGTATCTCACGGTCTTCATCAGCAGGATGTCACCAAGCTGTTTACTGTTAAAACTTTACTTTATTCTGAGCAATTTCTAGCAGAATGTTTTGCACACTTTATTGGGTGAACAATGTAACATAAATTGATTAAATTGCCTTTTTGGGTAATAAATTCTTCATATAAAACCCCTTATATTAAAGCAAGACATTTTTACGTAGTTTTACAATATTTTACATCATTTTACATGCAGTATTCAAATCAAACTGCACTGGAAAATATGCCACTGCTATACATGCTACTAAAATTAGTAGAAACAAAACGCTTAAAAGAAGTAAATACGAGATCTGCCAAGATAACAAAAAACTAAATAAATGATGAGAAAAATAAATGTCTCAATAAGTAGATTAATTTACCATTAAAGGCACCAAAAATAAAAGGGAGAAGAATACAGAAATGAATATAAGTAAATGTATAAATCAATTTAAAAGAGGATTAATCAATGAACAGAACTGAATATTGAATGGGAAAGTAAATAAGTAGTTTTTTATTTTTGTAAATTCGTTATTGCTTACATTTATTATATTAATATTTTATTAATTTATAATCTATAAGACATTATAGTGATTTATATTTGATTTTAGCAGCTTTAGGTGGATACTGAATATTTTTGACAAGAAATTAGACAAACATTTTTTTTTTATGAATTTGTCAAAACAGACTCAAAATGTATCTTAGCTGTGTCATCATGGGTTACTGTGTGTAGAATTAATGGTGAGAAAATAAATAAATATGACAAAAATTAACAGATCAGTACTTTGCTGCTCTTATCACATTAAGTTAAACTTGACTTTATTACGTTATTATGACAGTGAGACATTTTTTTACAGCGAGTCAGTTCGTCATCTCTACGGAAGCCGACTCATACTTGTATAACTGTCCCTTTATTTTTGCGCTGACTAATACCTTATCAAGCTTTTGGCTCAGAAGGTCGCGGGGTCAGAAAAACATTTTGTTCATGCCGTCCATTTACGGTAAGAGGAGCACAAATGTTAAACCTGGTGATGGGAGGTTTCTGTGCGTCGCTGCCAGCATGTTTATTTGTTTGACCCGAGCCGTGTTCTGTATTAACGGCCCGCAGAGGAAGTCAGAGTCCTGCAGCCTGCGGCCTCCTGGGGAGCGCAGCGTTGTCCGTCTGTTTATCGTTACAGAGTCAATCTGTCAACATGACCTGATCAAATAACTACTACACAGTTTGGCAGCTGTGTGCTTGTGTGTCTGCTGGTGTGTGTGTGTGTGTGTGTGTGTGTGTGCGGGTATTTGTCCTCCAGTTTTGTGCACCCGGAGGATTTTTTTGCCAGGGCAACTAAAAGCTTGTTGTGAAACCATGTTCTGTTTGTTGGACACGTGCTTGTGTGTGTGTGTGTGTGTGTGTGTGAGTGTTTGTCTGTTGTGTAACATAACACAATGGTTGCATTACATTGATCAAAACAACAAATTCATGCGTCGTTTAGCTCAGACACTCAGGCACGCTTAAAACCGACTCCTCAGTTTTAAGTGTGCCTGATTTCACCTGAAGGAGGCGGGCTGGAAGCTAACATTGTTTTTAATGTGTTTATTACGGGATGAGTCGATCACAATTGTTTATCTAATATGAGTCTGACACATCTGGGCAACATATACGTAAATATATAAGTAAACCAGCAGTCGCTCTTAAACCTCCACTTATTTCAAGCGGTCCACTGAAATCTGTTTCTGAACGAGAAATGGCCGGCTCAGTTGCTGAATCTTAGATCTACAAGACCTGAAAAGTTTTCCAGAGCTCGGATGTGCTGCTGGTGTTAGTGGATGACTTTGTAGACTGTCCATCCTGGATGGAGGCGGTGAGTTGACGACATTTTTGCAATAGCAATTCATGCCGATCTTTTGTAGTAACACTCTCAGTTACTAAAGATTAACTGGGAGCTCTACTCTCCTGCTCAACCCCCCTCATGTTCTGCACTGTACACCCATGACTGCATGACTCCCAGACGTCAAGAGAACCCTATAGTGAAGTCTGCGGACGGCACCAGCATCATCGGCTGCATTATATACAGCCCTGAGAGTTCATATCAGGGGGAAATCAACAATCCACCGCTCAACGTCAGCCAAACCAAGGAGATGATTGTTGATTTTAGGAAAGAGGAGACACACACACACACACACCTGTCTACATCAGTTGAGTCGAGGTGGAGCAGGTGAACAGTTTTAGGTTCCTGGGAATCAACACCACAGAGATCCTATCATGTTCATCGCACATCACCGCTGAAAAACAGAAAAGAAAAGACACAGGGAAGGCTTTACTTCCTAAGAAACTGTCATGGTCATTTGATCGTACACACACCCATTGTGAAATTACAAATAATTCAACCTTTAGGATTAGTTTTTAAGTTTTGTGTTGTGCATGTATCAGCTGTCATGTTAACTAGCCCAGCACTACATGACTGTAAAGGTACAGCTGGGGTTTCCTTCACCATTTTACAGTAACGTTGCAGGTTCAAATCTGGCCAGGTTAGTTAAATCAAGTGATATCTCTCATCCTGTTTGTACCTTCTCAATACAAGTAAGAAAACAAAAAGATATGAATATAAAAAAAAAAAAACAAGGTAGAGTCCACCTCCAACATGCAATATATGGATTAAATGGATATGAATATTATATATATACAGTCTTGTCTTCGGAGAATTAAACAAAACAAACATTTTCAGGAATTGTTTTCCACCTTTGTTTTTCTCCAGCTGTCGTCATCATCCGGTGTTTCCTTGAATTAAAAAGTAAGTCATTTAGATAATAATTCAAAAACATATCAATCGTCCGGTGTTTCTATGAATTCAAAAGTAAGTCATTTAGATAATTATTCAGAAACGTATCGAAGACGGAGACAGACATGCCCGGACCCAATATCTGTGACACCAAACATCGCATTTTGCTTACCAAAGGTCAAGATGTATGGACATGAGCAAAGGTCCGTCATTATTGATCCACACTCCATCCGTCAAAAGCACTGAGAAAAAAGAGTTTCTGCTCCTCAGCTTGTTGAGGTTTGAGTTCCTTAAAGTGTTTTTTGGTATACTTTACCTAAGATAAGATCAGATTAGATAAGATGTTCCTTTATCGATCCCTCTTAGAAATTCACAGGTAACACAGCAGAGCAGAGGGGAAAAAGTAGCAACACAAAGAAATAGAGACAATAATGAAGAGATATCTGAAGAATAGAATACATATTTGAATAAAAATATAATGAAAACTGAAAAAAATGAAAATCAGTCATTAAGTGACAGTGAAGGTTATGGTTGGGTCCTTCATCAGTGGAGAAAGGAGGTGTTTGAATACTGAATGTGATTCAATATTTAGGAGCATTAACAAATATCTCTCCTCCAGATTGGAACCTCCTATGTGAAAGTATTGAGGGCTTGTAAAAAAAAAAAAACTCAAGTATCTTCAAATCTTCTGTAAGTTACAAAGCAAGATTCAGTTCAATTTGAAGTGTTGGGTGCGTCCACACAGATGGCAAGCCTGCAGCCTCACATCTCCTCGTGTTAGCATCTGTGATCCATGATTCCTGAAAACATTCTGAAGTTTCCTTCTTGATTTTACCATCTCTGTGATGGTGCAGTTCAGCTATGATCTGGCCTCTGAGGAAGCCAATAAAACAGGCTTAATTTCTTCATTGTCAATAAACTCAAGGTAATTGTTCAAGTCTTTAACCATCGCAGTTTGAAATGTGGCCGTGTTCAGCAACCTCAGGCTGCTCAGTTAAGAGTGAAAGTTTCATAATAAGTGCATCAAAATTGTGAAATGTGTGCTTCATACGTTTGCTCTTAGTCTTGGTATTTAAAATAAATTAAATATATTGAGTTTGAAGACAGTAAGCCGTCACCAGCAGCACTATCCAATGAGAAGGAGGTGCTGTAGTTTTGGCACAAATTTGATGACATAAGGACATTTCAGGTTTGTTCCAAAGCATAAAAACTGTCAACACAGCATGAAACAGATGAAAATAGTGTTTTAAATTAAAGTTGTTATAGCTATCTCGCCACAGAACCTTTACTGTAAATGTCATCTCAAATAGTACATTTGATATTATTTGGTAAATATAATAAAAGTATTCCTCTTGCATATTTTTAATGTATGTAATGTTGGATACAGAAACCACAGTGTGAGTCCTGATGTGTGAACTTTGCAGGGATGCTACTGGCTGATTCAGTGTCATCACTTCCACAAGCCACCGAAGTCTTTGTTTTTTATTTCCACTATTGACTCTTGAGAATTTATGACCAGCGTTGGAGCATTTTAGACACACATGCCCACTTCTGTCCTAGGATCAGAGAGGACTTCATATCTAATAATTTGGATGTTGAGCTGCAGACAATCTGCCCTAAGTTTTTATTATGTTATGTCTGTTACATCTAAGTAACAAATATATGTTTATATGTTTGATCAAAACTGAAAAACAAAATCTGGTCCCAGACTTATAGTATTTACAATATTAATGAGGTGTTAAAAATATACTCAGAATTATTGATTTCTATCCATATGTGAATAAACAAGCTATTCTCAGAGGAAAATAAGCTCCCCAGAACACTGTTTGCTAGCTAGAAAGGTGGCAGGGTCCGCCACATACAAACAAAGTAAAACATTATGTGTTGTCTTGTAAGGTCAGTTTGTTTATTCTGTTTATCAAGTCATGAAAACAAAGACTGTTTGTTTATTTTGTTTGTTTAGGCATAAAAGAAATCAGTCAAAGAAGATCTTCCCCAAATCTGCATAGTGCACCTTTAAATACTGTTGATATTTGTCACTTATTTGCATATAATTTGGAGCATAAACAGTGTTTGATTTTTGTATTCACTTACAGAGCCTTATCTTTTAAAAATAACATTATTATTAATACATATCCTTCAGAGTGATGCTGCCCACTGGGCTCTGACCGCCCGTGTTACTCCTTCTTCTTCTCTCATTGTTCTTCAGGTAATCTGGCCGTATGGTTTCTGTAGCTGCACAGTATCTCTGGTGTATCAATAAATGTACAGCGTGCGTTTTTCCCCTCTTTGGATAATATCACACAGTAACGCATGTGGTGTGTTGACTCTCATGCGTGTACTTCAGCAGTACAAACCTCGATGTGTTTGTCCCCTCGGCCTGTTCGACAACTGACACAGATTCAATATTGCCATCTTGTTTGGCTTTTTCACAAGTGCTGAACCCAAAGCCTTTGATGGGGCAGATAGAGCACACAAACACACTGCCAAGTGTTATAACAGAGGCAGGATTAACTTTACCTCTGCTTTCCCAATCGCACTCTTTGCTTTGGAGAGCTGCCAAGTGTCATTCACCTGAAATGTGTGTAGAGATAAACTCAAAACAAGTGTCATGTGTTGGCTTTGTGGGTACACGGATGTGTCGACGGGGGTGTCGGAAGATCAGAGGGATGGATGTGTAAAGGGTGACTCCGCCGATTTTATTAATTTAAGTGTTTAGAGGTAAGAAAAAAAGCTTTGCGTGTCTCCAGAGGATGTCACTGGTTAAGAGTAATGTAGGTTTTGAAAAGCAGTCAGCTGCATTCTTATAACACTCTTGTGCAAATGATCAGTATTAATACAGCAGAATCAGAGATATCACCTCTTTTATTCCACATATTCGTCCACAATACAACATAGTATCTGAGTGGCATCACTGGAGACAGTTTATCATACAACATGCAGCTTCCTCTGGAGACACAAAAGACTTGAAACTACTTTTTGATTTTCTTTTTCTGTCTCAAGTGGAGAAAGCATACACAACAATTAATTAATTTGTTCTTTCCAGAAAACACATAAAATGAGTTGAAGATTCAGATGATTATACATTTGATTTAGACATTTATCGAGTGTTTCCACAGAAATGTTGTTCTAGATTACAAAAACCTGACTGGCAAGCACATTCTTCATTTCCAGAAGCAGTCGCTGCATTTAAAGGAATAGTTCAACATGTTAGGAAATACATTTCACCGCTTTCAAAAAAAAAAAAAAGAAAATTCAGCCACTATCTGCTCACTCCCATGCAGATGGAAAGTCAGGTGAAGTTTCATAGCCCAAAACAGCAGCATTCTCCTTAAAAATGACTGAAGTAGATGGAGACTTGTTTTAAAATGTAAAACAAACAAGTAAAAAAAAACATAAACACAACTTGTCCGGCACTATCGACACTAACACTTTTTGCTTCCTTTTGCATATGTCCATGCGGATACTTCAGTTGGTAAGGAGAATTCGCAATGTTGTTTTCCAGCCTGTCTCAATAAAACTCCACCTTTCACCTTAACCTCTATGATAAACATCATCAGAATTAACACCTTTCAAAAAAATGTCACCAAAAGCTGAATGATATTAACTTTGTAATGCTATAATTGATAACAAACCTGTTGTGTTGAATTGCAATTATTATTAAGTATATCACTAAATATGATCCCACTGAAGCCAGTTAGCTTAGCTTAGCACAAAGACAGCGAACAGGGGGAAACGGCTGATCTCGCTCCATCTTGAAATGTTTATTCTTTGGTTGTTAAATGGGTTAAACAAACAAACTACAACATGTTTTATTGTTGAGATTTAGGTGCTAGTTGGGGGATTTTATCAGCCAGGCTGTGTGTGAGCTGTGTTGCTATGTGTTACGCATATTGTACGCCTACTGTCAGACTGGAAGTATGGAAAATCGACCAAATGTCGTCAAAGTTGGACGTTGGATTAAAACAAAGACTGAACATGTTGAATCTGACCAGACATCCAACAAACAATCCCAAACAAAGGACAGACAGTCACGGCATGCCAAACAAAACATCTGCGTTTCTGTTTGTCGGAGTGTTTGATTGGTGTGTAATGAGCTCGAACATTAACCAGAGCGTCCACGCCGTGTTGTCATCATAACCAGAACTGTTCAAACGTTTTCACCGGGAAGCGATGTGTTCATGTGGGCTGATCGAGAAAACAAGTTCACAGAGACTTTATAGTCGAAGCAACAACATTGGGGAACCACAGTTAAAACATTGATTAAAAGGCTGACTGGATCAAATCAGAGGTTTTTCCATTTGGTAGTAAATAAGTTAATACAGCGCAGGATGGAGCCGGCAGCCATCCGTCCTGCTGAGTGAGTTGTTGACTGGTCTCTCTGCTGGTTGAATCAATCAGCACAAAAACACACATGGGATAGGCATTTGTGTGTGTGTGTGTGTGTGTGTGTGTGTGTGTGTGTGTATATTTCCCAGCTCGAACCCGTGGGGCACTTTGTACCAAAGCGTGAACTGTTTTGGAAAATGTTACGCAAGGTTACGAAAAAACAACATCTTGGTTAGTATAAGCAGAAAAAGTAAAAGAAGTAGCAGTAAAAGTACTCTTTATAATTGAATTAATAAAAAAAGAAGCAGTACTCCCTGGCCCCTGTCGGAGCCTTATTTACATTACTGGTTGATGATGATTATTTTTAAGTTATCCTGACCACCTAGCATTTTAATCTAACACAATGCATCACGATTTAAGGACATATCCTCATAAACTGATGGTTTGTATGGAACTTAAAATGAGAATTAACTAGATAATAAAGCTGCTGAAGAGGAAAAAAATGCTAATTTTCCTTCATTAAATGTAGAAAAGCAGAGAAGAGTAGAGTACATTAAAATACCTCAAAACTGCAGTACTTAAGTTACTTTACACAGCTGCTACTTTATACTTCCATTCCACTAGATTTTTAGAGCTAAATACTGTACTTTTTACTCCACTACCTTATTACTTAAGTTACTAGTTACTTTGTAAGTTATTGCTGTATCAGAGCCAAAGTTGGGCAAAATTAAAAAATACATTTTATTGGCAATTGGATAAAAAAAAAAAACTGATTCCAGTGATAATCAGAAAAATTATGAATATCCTGAATAAGATAACTGCCAAGACTAATAATCAGTCAACTATAATTCCATTTTACTTGTACTTTTTTATACTTAAGTCCATTTATTGCCAGAAAATACTTTTGATACTTCTGAAGAACATCTAAAATCCGATAAAAACTTCTTAATATCAGATGTTTGTATGGTTGACTTTTACTTCTAACAAAGTAATGTTGTACCACGATATCTTTACTATACTCAAGTATGACTTTGGGGTACTTTTTACAACACTGCCTACAATACACTGAGATTATCTAAGTCGGTGTGGGTTTCCCATCCTGTGAATATGTGAACATGTTTTCAGCTCAACAACTACTGATAAAGCAACAAATCGTCATCTAGCAGTATCTTGTCTCCACATGATTAACATTCAGTTGTCTGTTCACCAATAAATGTACGTCCTCTGAGATGGTGGAGCCATCACATGCAGTATAAACGTGGGAGGAACTGAAGAAACCACCTCCCAGTGGTGGAGTCAGAAAATTACACAGCACAATATTCCTCCACAACGATGAGCTGCATGTATCACAATGCCAGTGGTGGAAGGAGGAGGAGTACTGTACTCAGATATTTTACTGGAGTAAGTTAAAGTGAAGAAATACTCTACGACTACACTACTGTTGTAATGCAAAGGCAAAGTTGGACAGAATTAAATTAGTTAATTTTTTGGCAGTCCGATTGAAAAAAACACTGATTATGATACTCAGCCATTGGTCGTAGCATATACAGTATAAAAAGTGTGTAAGTATTTGTATAATTTAATTATGCTTAAATAAATGTATTAATAGAATGTACTGTTCATATAGTATTTTCCCTTTCCCCAAAGTTAAACTTAGCAGTATTATTACTTTTACTCGGTTGTGACTTTTAGTTACTTTACTTAGTCACATCACTGGCTGTCTACTATTTGGTGGTTCAATCTGTAACAGTGCACCATGTATCTCAACATGATCACATCTTGTAGGTCAAATCTGAATCTGCAAAGTAATTAGTAACTATAGAAATACTCTAAAGAAGGGAACTCAAAAAATGTACTTGGGTACAGTAGTTGCGTATATGTACTTTAGTTACATTCCACCCTTTCTTCTGGTACATTAGACTTTGACATCATCGCCACACGCATATGTTAAGTACTTGAATTGAGTCAGAATCAATGAATACAATACAGTAGATAGTGTTGGCTCACGTCACAGACAGGTGCTGCAGGGTTATGTAGATTAATGGCGCCCTCTAGTGTTTGTCTTTACAATGAACAGCCCATTATGTTCGATAAATAATGTTTTACCTCGCCTTTGATAAACTGACTTTATCCAGATTACTGACGAACATTATGTTGTACAAAGCTGTCAGGTAACACACTGAGTCAAGGTCGAAGTCCACTGACTGCTGACTCAACTGTGATGACTTTAGGGACATTTAAACAGCAGAGAATCGCGGGTTACTGATAAAACTTACTGTAATGTATGGTTTGGCAGTACACAGTACACTCACTATACAGTATATTGTATAAGTATCCAGTAAAATGTGGAAGAAGTTGTTTTAATGGTTCAAATGCCTGACACACCCATAGTACACACACACACACACACACACACACACACACACACACACACACACACACAGGGGTTTTTTCTCCGTAAGTCTTATCACCTGATTATTGTATACTGAATTGCATACACTGTACTGTCTGTACTGCCAGTGTTGGAAAGGAGATGTAAAATGTACAGCGTTGTGAAAACTTTAGGGGTGGTTTTATTGATTTTTTTCTTGCTTCATCTGTCTGACAACCATTTCAGGTTCTGATTTATCATTTGCGAAATTAAACCACAGTAGGTGAAACTCTAGTTTTGATAAAAACAATCAATAGTCAGTGAGTTCTGACTCAGTCGTGCAGCCAAATAGAGCAAAAAAGTGTTTAAATATTCAGAGAGGAGGGTCTCACAGTACTACATACATCTGTTTGCTCTCATCTGATACTTGTTTTGTTTCTCTTTATATTTTTTCGTTTATCTAAAACAATGTTAGGCGCTGAAACAGACAGAGCGTACAAACAATAGCTTCAGCAAGGGCTTCACAATATGGATTAAAAAAGAAAATCACATTGAGATTATTTTTAAAGATATTTGGATTGCGATTGGATTCACGATTAATGACAGTGATCAGTATTGCATCACAATTTTTATTTTCACATTAAAAACATTAAGAGACTTGCTAAGCATCTCACGGTACATACAGCAAAAACAAAAGGCTGTTTGCGTGATTCATACTTCATACTATTAAAATCATGATGATTTGAATTTTGTTTAGGTCAGCACCAAACAATCATGTCATCTTATAACTGGAGAACAAGATTTGTATGCAAGGGCATCTCTGCAACACTACAGCACATTCTACCTTCATCAGAATATTACGGCGTCTTGTGATTTGGATAATGCCATATTAGGAAATATTGTGATTTGGATTTAGTCCTGCCAACCTTGTCAAAATATTTTGAGTACCACTTGTGTTGTGCAGCTTTTTTTTCGCAGACTTCTGCAACTCCATTGCTTTGCACGCAGTAATTTCCCCATTCACTGGCTGGAAATCGGTTATAAAAGAACAATAAAACCTATATTTTTTATTACAATACTTTTAATAAAGAAAATATAGACGCAGGTCGCAAGCATGGCCACTGTTCTTTATATTTATTCAAAAACTTCTGGGGGACATGGACCCTCTTCTTTTTGGCAGGTCTGCTGCCCTGTCCCTCCCTGTCTTCGTCTCCCTCATCTGCCATGACAGTGGTTGCAAAACTTGCTGCAAAAGATTTGTTGGCTACATGTTTAAACTGTATAAATAATCACATTCCTCCTTATATACAGGCCTACTCTATTTGCAATGGATATATATAAAGGCTAAAATACGGGCGGCTGTGGCTCAGTGGGTAGAGCGGGTCGTCTAGTGATTGGAAGGTCATCAGTTCGAATCCCGGCTCCCCCTTGTTGCATGTCGAAGTGTCCTTGAGCAAGATACTGAACCCCAAATTGCTCCTGATGAGCAGTTGGCGCCTTGCATGGCAGCCTCTGTCATCAGTGTGTGTGAATGGGTGGGTGGCATGTGTTGTACAGCTCTTCGAGCTGTCGTTAGACTGGAAAAAGCGCTATAAAAATGCAGACCATTCACACACACAGTTTACCTTTTTAAGCGCCAACTGCAGCGAGTGGGAGAGGGAGGCAGAGAGCAGGAGGAGGCAGGGAGGAGGGGGGCGGGGATGTTACGCTATAGATTCGGTAGACTCGTTATTCTCCGCTTTTCTACAATGATTGGCTGAAACTGCTTCACCACGCCGCTGCATTGTGTTGTCAGACATGGGTACCCATGTGCACACACACACGTGCCACAGAACTCACATGTCCTCAGCTTTTTGCGTAGTTTAGAGGGGCGAGTCGTACCAGCATAGTTAGATGTCAAATTACGTACTTGATACGCAAAATGCATACAGGTTGGCAGGTCTGTAATTGTGCAGCTCTAATTTGAGTAAAGCATGTTTGATTCATGAGCTTAAATCACTGACAAAGAGGAACATAACAGGAATGTCGCAGCATCTGATTAGGGTTTTTCCAGACCTACAGCTGTTTCTTCATTCTGAAGACTGTGACCCTCGCCAGCCTTAATATCCAAGAGAAAGCTGATGAGTTGTTGTGACTGGGGACCATGCTGAAGCCTAGTTTCTTGTACAGGGCCACGGCAGCTTGTGTAGGGGAGCTGGTGCTCAGCATCACTGCAGAAAAGCCTCGTTCTTTACAGAAGTCAAACACAGTCTCAGTCAGCCTGGCGCCTATGCCCATCCGTCTACATGTTGGCGAGACGCTCATCCTGAACAGTTCCCCGTATCGTTCGTTACCATTTTCTTTGCCCACCACGGCCACCATACCCACGATCTTGGCCAGCCCTTCAACCTCAGCCTCTGCCACCCAGTAACAGTCGTCCGGTCTGCTCAGAAACTTCCCAGGGATGTCCTGCATGTCCGTCTTGAGTGTCCGTCTGAGATAACCTGAATATATACCATAACAGCAGCAGTAGACAAGGCCCACCCAGGCTCCTGGTAACACCACTGCCCCCAACACAGAGCCAAGGAGGTAGCCAGCAACACACAGAGCCAGAGTGATGGTGATGTACAGAGGGCTGGATATGGCCATGTTAAAACATGGTTGGATGAGCCCAAGGGTGGTGATGCTGAACAGGGATAACACTGTGTCCTTGTCTGAGGGACGGTAGCGGCGGATCACCAGCTGCATGACTGGAGGGAACTAGAGGGAAATAAAATAAAGGATTAACATGTGAAAATTATGGTGTGTTAAGCTCTTAAGTGATGCAAGAAATGGTTATTTTCAGTATTGATTCATCTGCTAATTAGTAGAAAACTGTGGGATATGCTTGTCTTAATTTCCCACTTCTTCAAATTCCTACAGGTGAAAGATTTCCAGGTAACAACACACATGACAAAGAATGAGAAATGAGAAGTTGAACTCGTGGATGTGTCTGGGCACTGATCATGTGAAATAAGTTGCAGCCTTTCCTTCTAAAACACGGGGCGTGTCGGTCTGATGGTGTTCAGTGTGATCAGAGTGATAAGGCACTGAGTGTGATAACGAAACAGGTCGTCACTCAACAAAATAAGGAGGAATGTCCCACAATGCAACGTTACATGAGGAAACATGTAACCGGTCGTGTCTTATATGAGGAAAAAAATACCGCAGTTATGGAGAAGTCCGTCACTGTGTCTGTCCTACCGACTCCTCCTCACAGTTCAGCCCGAAAAACAGACTTTAACTCACCAAGTGTTTGTCTCCTTCCACTATAGTGTTGCTGTAGTTATTTGTCTCACGGTGGCGGTCAGCACCCCCGACCGAGACTTCAGTGAACTTCCTCCAGAAAACAGCTAGTGAGAGAGTCAGACAGCGTCCAGTTTACTGATAGCGACGATGTAATTGTGTCATTTAGAGCGAAAAACGTCACTTTGTCACTTTCCAGGATGTCTGGTGGGTTAGTATCTCAATCACAACACATTATAATAGCAGCCATACGATTATAAACAGTAAGCGGGTACATGTTTACATTAACAGGGGGACACTTTGAAAAGTAACACACATACGTCATCATCATGACGCGTAACGTCACGTCTCTTTACCCCTCGAGTCCAACAGCACGTGCCCGCACCGTCGATATATGTTTCCCTCTGGGTCTATGCAGTAACTTCCACCTGGTTCCGTCCCGGCTCTAGCAGCTTTGCAACCCAGTTGGCGGATGCCGGTGTTGTATCGAGCTCTGTTTCCTCGTCGAGGTTTGTTTCCCCTGGCCCCGCCCCCTTCCGAAATGTCCCGAAGGGCGAAGGAAGCGCGCGTTCACAACAAGCTCGCCCCCGAGCTGTTGTGCTCGTACCACAGAGGCACTGTGGAGAGAGCTAAGGTTCAAAACTGACTTTTTTTTTAGCGAGTTTTATCTGAGGATGTTGTATTGTAGACGTGAAATCCAAATTTTATGACTGTCAAGTTTTGTTTTTAAACTGGGACAACAGCACATATGTTTGTGTTTTTATGTCTTTATTAACACCACCAACTACTGTTATTTCTATTAATATTTTATTTGTGAGATACTTTTCATTTCGAATATTATGAACGTTTGGAACAAAATGTGCTCATTCATTTAAAGGCGAATATAAATCGCTGTTTTATCATATTTGTCTTAAATCCAGTTCCATTATAACAGGTAAAGCACATCCTGACAGCTTGGAATATTACTGTCAGATACTGTTCCCCCTCTGTTCAGTATGAAAGGAGGCTCACACATCTTTCAAATTCATACTCCTGACTTCTTTCCCCACAACAGATAAGTCCTGTGATTTTCAGGCTGATATCATTAAATTTGACCATTTAAACAAGGGGAACGCATCCTGACACTTTGGAATAATACTGTCTGATACTGTTCCCCCTCTGTTCAGTATGAAAGGAGTCTTACACATCTTTCAAATTTACACTACTGACTATTTTTCCAACAACAGATAAGTCCTGTGATTTTCAGGCTGATATCAATAAATTTGACCATTTTCACAGGGGGAACGCATCCTGACACCTTGGAACTACTGTCAGATACAGTTCCCCCTCTGTTCAGTATGAAAGGAGGCTCACACATCTTTCAAATTCATACTCCTGACTTCTTTCCCCACAACAGATATGCCCTGTGATTTTCAGGCTGATATTATTAAATTTGACCATTTTCACAGGGGGAACGCATCCTGACACCTTGGAACTACTGTCAGATACAGTTCCCCCTCTGTTCAGTATGAAAGGAGGCTCACACATCTTTCAAATTTACACTCCTGACTTTTTTTCTAACAACAGATACGTGCTGTGATTTTCAGGCTGATATCATTAAATTTGACCATTTTCACAGGGGGAACGCACATCCTGACAGCTTGGAATATTACTGTCAGATACTGTTCCCCCTCTGTTCAGTATGAAAGGAGTCTTACACATCTTTCAAATTCATACTCCTGACTTCTTTCCCCACAACAGATAAGTCCTGTGATTTTCAGGCTGATATCATTAAATTTGACCATTTTCACAGGGGGAACGCATCCTGACACCGTACAGTATTACTGTTAGATACTGTTCCCCCTCTGTTCAGTATGAAAGGAGTCTTACACATCTTTCAAATTCATACTCCTGACTTCTTTCCCCACAACAGATAAGTCCTGTGATTTTCAGGCTGATATCATTAAATTTGACAATTTAAACAGGGGGAACACATCCTGACAGCTTGGAATATTACTGTCAGATACTGTTCCCCCTCTGTTCAGTATGAAAGGAGTCTTACACATCTTTCAAATTCATACTCCTGACTTCTTTCCCCACAACAGATAAGTCCTGTGATTTTCAGGCTGATATCATTAAATTTGACTATTTTCACAGGGGGAACGCATCCTGACAGCTTGGAACATTACTGTCAGATACTGTTCCCCCTCTGTTCAGTATGAAAGGAGGCTCAGACAAGCATTAAAGACTTTAATAACATAAAACAAAAAATAAATAGTGTATACTTACTTTTTAGAACATAGAATTATTATTGAAATTCAAAAAATATAAAAATTAAATGGGAAAATGTGCAATATTTAACACATCAACAAAAACATTCAAATAATTTAACAAATGAAACATTCAAAATCTAGGAAAAATAAAGTGTAAATAGAAAATTTCTTAGTGATACATGAACTTCCTAAAAAATAAGTTCCTTTGCCTCAGCATGCTGCACACACAAATTTGTCCTCAGTCTTTGGACTTCCAACATGTGCATGGTGGAACCACCGTCCACAGGCATCACAGGATATCTGTAGTGCAAAAACATTTTAACACTGCATGAAATATTTGAAGAAAACTTGGAAAATAGATACAAACACAGGACCACATTCTATACATAAAATATAATACCCATGTCAGCTCTGCCTCTTCACTGTCATCTGTATTTTTCTCCCCACAGTTGAGGCAAAGGTTTGTCAGATCGTCTGTCAGAAAAATAGTATTTGAAAGAGGGCAACATTTGTGAGGACAAGATGATTTCTTTTGTATTTTTTGTGATTTTCAGAGATAATAACCTGAGTACTGAAAGATGTTTTCATTTACAACTTGTTGGGTAGGGTTTAATATATTAGGAGGGACACACTGAAAACACTTACAAAAAGTAAAATTTTAGTTTTAGAACATTAATAGCAAACTTACTATTCATATTAAACTGTCAGAAAAACCACTAATCTCTGAAAAAACTTGAACATTGCTGAAAATAAACAAGTCGCGTCTGCTACAGGTTTTATTCCGCCCTCCACACGGCATCATACGGAAGCGTATTGCATTCACTTGAAAAAAAAAAGTCTGGAGTAATTTATTTTTTGGTTTGTTTTTTTTGATAGTTTTTTTCGGTTTTTCTCACATTTTTTCCCCCCTGTTTTTCTTACTAATTCTTTTCCTGTTTTTCTGAGTAATTTCTGTTCTGAATTATCGAGATACTTCGAACTCCCGCTAGAACTTCCAACCTGAAAGTGACTCCCATGGACCTATGGTGACTCCTGCTCCCGATTTCAAATGCATCATATTGTATCCGTGGAGCATGCCATAAATTAAATTGCCTTGTCTGTAACTTATTAACACGGAGAAGTGTTGATTCTTACGGTTTGCGTTCAACAACCAGTTGTTGCTGTGTGTTCCACTTTCTCGGACAGAACTGGGAAAAAGGACTTTTGCCTACTCTGCTCCTTCGACATGGAAAATGCTGCAAAAAGACTGGAAAATAACAGAACTGATTTCCTTGAATGCTTTTAAATCTAAGCTGAGGGCAATTGAGACGATCTCCTTTACCTGTAACTGTTTTTTATAATCTTAATTCACTTGTAACTGTTTTTCCAACCCAAATTGCTGTCTGTATGTTGTGTACGCTGAATGTGACTGTGTAACCTTTTGGTGCCTCTAGGCCAGGACTCCCTTGAAAAAAAGGTTCTTAATCTCAACAGGATTTTTCCTGGATAAATAAAGGTTAAGTAAAAAAAATAAACATTCTCCCAGTGTCTTAAACCCTGATCAAAGTAAAACTAGATTAAACTAAACAAGCCGGTCATGTTTGTTTCCATTAAATCGAGCTCTCAATAAAGAAATTAATGCGTCTCTTGTTTCAAATGCTCTCTAAACTCAGAAAAAAAATTATTCAGGAAATCAAAAAGTTACAAAATCAACTAACCTTTTAAAAGTAATCTGAAAAGTAATTATTAACTATAGTAAGATGTAGGTGAATACTCTATAGAAAGAAACTTGAAAAATGTTCTTGAGTGAAGTAGCTGAGTATATGTACCATTCACACACGCATATATTAAGAACTTGAATTGAGTCAGAGTCAATGAATACAATAGAGTACACAATATTGGCTCTCATCACAGACAGGTGCTGCAGGGTTACATAGATTAATGGCGCCCTCTAGTGTTTATCTTTCCAATGAACAGCCCTTATGTTTGATAAAGAATGTTTCAACTCGCCTTCATTAAACTGACTTTACCCAGATTCCTGAAGAACATTATGTTTTACCAAGCTGTTTAAATATTCAGAGGGGAGGGTCTCACAGTAACTACAGCTGAACAAGATTTGTAGGCAAGGACATCTCTGCAACACTACAACACATTCTACCTTCATCAAAAAATACAGGGTCTTGTGATTTGGATAATGCCACATTGGGCCATAAGCTGATCAGGGTTATTCCAGGACTACAGCTGTTTCTTCATTCTTAAGATTGTTGCTCTGGCCAGCATTAACATCCAAGAGGGAGCTGATGAGTTGGTGTGTTTCAGGACCAGACTGAAGCCCAGTTTCTTGTACAGGGCCACTGCAGCTTGCTGAGCGGAGCTGTTCTCCAGCACCACCGCAGAAAAGCCTCGTTCCTTACAGAATTCAATCACAGTCTCAGTCAGCCTGACACCAAGGCCCATCCGTCTGCATGTTGGTGCGATAATCAACCTGAACAGTTCCCCGTATCGTTCGTTACTGCTTTGTTTACCCACCACGGCCACCATACCCACGATCTGGGCAATCCCTTCAACCTCAGCCTCTGCCACCCAGTAACAGTCGTCCGGTCTGCTCAGAAAGTTCCCAGGGATGTCCTGCATGTCTGTCTTGAGTTTATTTCTGAGATAACCTGAATATATCTCATGACAGCAGTAGACAAGGCCCACCCAGGCTCCTGGTAACACCACTGCCCCCAACACAGAGCCAAGGAGGTAGCCAGCAACACACAGAGCCAGAGTGATGGTGATGTACAGAGGGCTGGATATGGCGTTGTTAAAACATGGTTGGATGAGCCCAAGGGTGGTGACGCTGAACAGGGATAACACTGTGTCCTTGTCTGAGGGACGGTAGCGGCGGATCACCAGCTGCATGACTGGAGGGGACTAGAGGAAAATAAAATAAAGGATCAACATGTGAAACTTGTGGTGCATTAAGCTCTTAAGTGATGCCAATTTCTTCTCAAAAATAGAAAATTCCCTTGAAAGATATTTGTCTGTTGATTTAGTAATGGATTTATCGACTCATTTCCATGTCTAAAATGTTTTATATGAGAGTCACGTTACTGTCATTATTGTTATCACTGCTTAAGAAGGAAGTTCACCTAATGACATGGTTGTAACTAAGTAGATTACATGGTGTAATGCATTCTGATGTAGAAGTAAAATTACAGACTTAAAAAAAAAAATCATAAAGGTAAAAGAACCACACCCCAAACATTACTTAGTTACAGTAATCTGAGTGGCCTAGATGTAATTAGTTACTTCCACTATGTCTTCGCTATTCAGAGATCCAGTTAAGATAGTCCTCACCCTACACTAACCTGTGATTTCTAGCTTGACGTTGGAAGAATAGCTTTGCTAAAGCAGCAGACATGTTATCTATTTAAACAGGAACCTGTTTCTCTTTAAACCTGATCATATTTTAAGGATGAGCTTCCAGACTCTTTTACCAATGACTGCTGATTTTAAATATTGTTATGTAACTGTTGCTCTGGGTATTTTTGTCTCGTCTTTGAGAATAAAATCATTATACTCATTGAAAAACACACTTATAAGCTGTTTAAAGGTTTAACAACATGTGTAATATACAGATTCTAATTGAAAAAGTCTCTTACATGGAGCAGGCGGTTTGTGCAGCTGGTCTTTGTCGAATAGAGGTACAGTCCAACTGGCAGCAGCTCAAATTACCGTTGTGTAGAAAGTTGTCGGGTCGAAGTACAGCCATGAAAAGATAACAACACTTGCACAGGACACCTGCAGCCTTTATATGTTAAACTGGGTTGTTTTGTTTATAAAATCTCCCATTCAGTGGAAATCCCAAACATTGTGTATCTGTGAATCCGGATGCAGTTTAGTGTAGGTTGGACATTGACTAACTCAGCGGCCATGTTATCTTGTTATCTACACTTAAATCACTGAGAGATTTGTAATTGATTTACAGAGAAAGTCAACAGCCGCAGACCAAAATCACACAGGTTGAAGTGCAAAAGTAACAAAATCAAATAACTTTTGCACAGTGGTGTCAACAGGTGGGGGCCATGAGGGGCCCCTTTATCATACCTGCAACCACTCCTGATTGTCCCAGGATGTTATAGTAAATCTGGACACAGCCTTGGAGGTGGAGAACATTCATTCCTATGAAAGAGAGTTCCGGTTTAGTGCACTGCTATCTGCTAATGTGAGAGAATCACAGGTCTACGCCTCTTAACCTGTTCACAGTGACATCATGGCTGCCCTGATGATATCAAACATGTTTGATATTAACGATTTCCAATCTAGATGATTTCATCTGTACTTCCTGAGCAGTTTTGTTTCTCTTTTGTTTTTTTTGTTTTTTTGTCTATGCTAAAACAATGATAATTGATGAAAGAGACAGGACTTAAAAATTAGAAGCTTGACAGATATTTAATATTTGACAGATACAGCGATAGGATTCACGATAAATGGGAATGATCATTTTTATAATATCCAATATTTATTTCAGTAAAAAGAACTATCAAAATCATGATGATGTGAATTTGTTTTGTGTCAGCACCAACAAATCAAGCTATCTTAGAACTGGAGAACAAGATTTGTAGGCAAGGGCATCTCTGCAGCACTACAGCACATTCTACCTTTATGAACAAATTTCAGTGATTTGAATAATGCCATATTAGCAATTTTGATTTTTTTTTTTTTTTGATTAAAAGATAAATGCACTAAGTGCAAAAGTAACAAAATCAACTAACCTTTGATAGTAATCTGAAAAGTAAATAACTATAGCAAGATGTAGGTGAATACTCTATAGTAAAGTAGCTGAGTATATGTACCAATTACACACACATATATTGAGTACTTGAATTGAGTCAGAATCAATGAATACAATAGAGTAGACAATATTGGCTCACATCACAGACAGGTGCTGCAGGGTTACATAGATTAATGGCGCCCTCTAGTGTTTATCTTTCCAACGAACAGCCCTTATGTTTGATGAAAAATGTTTTAACTCACCTTTATTAAACTGACTTTAGCCGGATTACTGAAGAACATTATGTTGTACAAAGCCGTTTAAATATTCAGAGAGGAGGATCTCACAGTAAATACAGTTGAACAACATTTGTAGGCAAGGACATCTCTGCAACACTACAACACATTCTATCTTCACCCAAAAAATACAGGGTCTTGTGATTTGAATAATGCCATATTTGGCCATATTGCAAGTTTGATAATATTTGGATTGATTGTGCAGTTATAATTTGAGTATTGCATAATCGATTAATGAGCCTAAATCACTGACAAAGAGGAACATAACAGGAATGTCACTGAAGCTGATCAGGGTTATTCCAGGACTACAGCTGTTTCTTCATTCTTAAGATTGTTGCCCTGGCCAGCATTAACATCCAAGAGGGAACTGATGAGTTGGTGTGTTTCAGGACCAGACTGAAGCCCAGTTTCTTGTACAGGGCCACTGCAGCTTGCTGAGTGGATTTGGTCTCCAGCACCACTGCCGAAAAGCCTCGTTCCTTACAGAAGTCAATCACAGTCTGAGTCAGCCTGACACCAAGGCCCATCCGTCTGCATGTTGGTGCGATGATCAACCTGAACAGTTCCCCGTATTGTTCATTACCACTTTGCTTACCCACCACGGCCACCATACCCACGATCTGGGCAATCCCTTCAACCTCAGCCTCTGCCACCCAGTAACAGTCGTCCGGTCTGCTCAGATAGTTCCCAGGGATGTCCTGCATGTCTGTCTCGAGTTTATTTCTGACATAACCTGAATATATCTCATGACAGCAGCAGTAGACAATGCCCACCCAGGCTCCTGGTAACACCACTGCCCCCAACACAGAGCCGAGGAGGTAGCCAGCAACACACAGACTAGAGTGATGGTGATGTACAGAGGGCTGAATATGGCGTTGTTAAAACATGGTTGGATGTGTTCAAGGTTGCCGGCGCTGAACAGGGATAACACTGTGTCCTTGTCTGAGTGACGGTAGTGGCGGATCACCAGCTGCATGACTGGAGGGAGCTAGAGGGAAATAAAATAAAGGATTAACATGTAAAAATTATGGTGTGTTAAGCTCTTTTTTTCTATATTTTTCTCAAAAATAGAAAATTCCCTTGAATGATATTTGTCTGTTGATTTACTAGTGGATTTATCGACTAATTTTCATGCCTTAAATGTTTTATATGAGAGTCACATTACTGTCATTATTGTTATCACTGCTTAAAGGAGAAGTTCACCTAATGACATGGTTGTAACTAAGTAGATTACATGGTGTAATGCATTCTGAAGTAGAAGTAAAATTACAGACGTAAAAAAAATTCATAAACGCACAAAAAGTTGCCTAGATGTAATTAGTTACTTAAAAAACATTCATGTCAGGTTGATGTACAGCCATTAAAAGATAACAACACTTGCACTGGACACCTGCAGCCCTTGTATGTCGAACTGGGTCGTCGTCTTATTTATAAAATCTCCCGTTCAGCAGAAATCCCAAACTTCGCGTATCTAAGGAACCAGGATGCAGTTTAGTGGAGGTTGAACATTGACTCACTCAGCGGCCACGTTATCTTTTAATCTGCACTTAAATCAGTCAGATGTGACATTGATTAACAGACGTACTCAACAGCCTCCAACTAAAAACACACCTGTAAGTACAAAAAGTAACAACATCAACTTTATTTTGCACAGTGGTGTCAAACAGGTGGGGACCATGAGGGGGCCCATTATCATACCTGCCACCACTCCTGATTGTCGCAGGATGTTATGTTAAATCTGGACACAGCTTTGGAGGTGGAGACCCATTATTTACATCATTACGTTTCACATCACTGGCTGTCTTCTATTGGGTTGTTTAATCTGTAGCAGAGCATCATGTATTTCAACATGATCACATCTTGTAGGTCAAATCTGAATCTGCAAAGTAATTAATATCTATAGAAATACTCTATAGAAAGGAACTCAAAAAATGACCTTGAGTACAGTAGTTGCGTATACACCAAATGGGCATAACATTATGACCACTGACAGGTGAGGCGAGAAACACTGATTATCTCTTCATCATGGCACCTGTTAGTGGGTGGGTTATATTAGGCAGCAAGTGCACTTGTTGTCCTCAAAGTTGATGTGTTATATGAAGGAAAAATGGGCAAGCATCAGGATTTGAGTGAATCTGACCAGGGCCAAATTGTGATGGCTAGACGACTGGGTCACAGCATCTCCAAAACTGCAGCTCTTGTGGGGTGTTTCTGGTCTGCAGTGGTCAGTATCTATCAGAAGTGGTCCAAGGAAGAAACAGTGGTGAACCTGCGACAGGGTCATGGGGGCCAAGGCTCATTGACGCACATGGGGAAGCGAAGGCTGGCCCGTGAAGTCCAATCCAACAGACGAGCTACTGTTGCTCAAATTGCTGAAGGAGTTAATACTGGTTCTGATAGAAAGGTGTCAGAATACACAGTGCACTGCAGTTTGTTGCGTATGGGGCTGCATAGCCACAGACCAATCAGAGTGCCAATGCTGACCTCTGTCAACCACCGAAAGCGCCAACAATTGTCATGTGTGAATCAGAACTGGACAATGAAGCAATGGAAGAAGGTGGCCTGGTCTGATGAATCACGTTTTCTTTTACATCACATGGATGGCAGGGTGCGCGTGCTTCTCTTAACTGGGTAACACATGGCACCAGGATGCACTATGGGAAGAAGGCAAGCCAGCGGAGGCAGTTGATGCTCAGGGCAATGTTCTGCTGGGAAACCTTGGGTCCTGCCATCCATGTGGATGTTAATTTAACACGTACCACCTACCTAAACATTGTTGCCATGTACACCCTTTCATGGAAACTGTATTCCCTGATGGCTGTGGCCTCTTTCAGCAGGATAATGCACCGTGCCACAAAGTAAAAAATGGTTCAGGAATGGATTGAGGAGCACAACAACGAGTGTGAGATCTCAATCCATTTTCCTGGAAATTCATGAAAGCCCTATCTCGCAACTTACAGGACTTAAAGGATCTGCTGCTAGCATCTTGGTGCCAGATACCACAGCACACCTCAGGGGTCTAGTAGAGTCCATGAAAAAGGGGGACCAACACAATATTTGGCAGATCGTCATGATGTTTAGCCTGATCGGTGTATGTACTTTAAGTACATTCCACCATTTCTTCTTGTGCCTTGAACTTAGACATCATCCCCACACACATATTACGTATTTGAATTGAGTCAGTATCAATGAATACAATACAGTAGACAGCACTGGCTCACATCACAGACAGGTGCTGCAGGGTTACATGGCACCCTCTAGTGTATACCTTTCCAAAGAGCAGCCCTCACTTTTGATAAATAATGTTTAACCTCACCGTTAATAAATTGACTTTATCCAGATCACTGAAGAACATTATGTTCTACCAAGCTGTCAGGGAACAAACTGACTCATGGTCAAAATCGACCGTCTGCTGACTCATTGTCAAACTGTCATGGCTTTAGGGACATTTAATTTTTTCTTGCTTCATTTTGTGCCAATTGAATATGTGTACATAGTAGTTCAACAGTCTATGAGTTCTGACATGGCCTTTCAGACAAATAAAGCAGAAGAGTGTTTAAATATTCAGAGAGGAGGGTCTCACAGTAAACACAGCTGAACAAGATTTGTAGGCAAGGACATCTCCATCACTACAGCACATTCTACCCTCATCAGAATATTACAATTTCTTGTGATCTGGATGATAACATATTAGGCCATATTTCAATTCCGATTGTATTTGGATTAAATGTGCTGTTATAATTTGAGTAAAGCATGATCAATTCATGAGATTAAATCACTAATAAAGAGGAACATAACAGGAACCTCACAGTAGCTGATCAGGGTTATTCCAGGACTACAGCTGTTTCTTCATTCTTAAGAGTGTTGCCCTGGTCAGCATTACCATCCAAGAGGGAGCTGCTGCATTCGTCTGATTTAGAACCAGACTGAAGCCCAGTTTCTTGTACAGGGCCACTGCAGCTTGCTGAGTTGAGCTGGTCTCCAGCACCACCGCAGAAAAGCCTTGTTCCTTACAGAAGTCAATCACGGTCTGAACCAGCCTGATGCCAAGGCCCATCCGTCTGCATGTTGGTGCGATGATCAACCTGAACAGTTCCCCGTATTGTTCATTACCACTTTGCTTACCCACCACGGCCACCATACCCACGATCTGGGCAATCCCTTCAACCTCAGCCTCTGCCACCCAGTAACAGTCGTCCGGTCTGCTCAGATAGTTCCCCGGGATGTCCTGCATGTTTGTTCTGAGTGTATTTCTGACATACCGTGAATATATCTCATGGCAGCAGCAGTAGACAATGCCCACCCAGGCTCCTGGTAACACCACTGCCCCCAACACAGAGCCGAGGAGATAGCCAGCAACACACAGAGCCAGAGTGATGGTGATGTACAGAGGGCTGGATATGGTGTTGTTAAAACATGGTTGGATGTGTTCAAGGGTGCCGGCGCTGAACAGGGTTAACACTGTGTCCTTGTCTGACGGACGGTAACGGCGGATCACCAGCTGCATGACTGGAGGGAACTAGTTGAAAATAAAACAACGGATTAACATGTGAAAATTATGGTGCATTAAGCTCTAATGTGATGTAAGGAATGATTATTTTCATTATTGAGTCATCTGCTGATTTTTTCTCAAAAATAGAAAATTCCCTTGAAAGTTATGTCTTTTGATTTACTAGTGGATTTATCGACCCATTTCTATGTCTAAAATGTTTTATATGAGAGTCACGTTACTGTCATTATTGTTATCACTGCTTAAGAAGGAAGTTCACCTAATGACATGGTTGTAACTAAGTAGATGACATGGTGTAATGCATTCTGATGTAGAAGTAAAATTACAGACTTAAAAAAAATCATAAAGTTACAAGAACCACACCCCAAACATGACTTAGTTACAGTAGTCTGAGTGGCCTAGATGTAATTAGTTACTTCCGCTGTCTTTGCTTTTCAGTGATTCAGTTAAGATAGTCCTCACCCTACACTAACCTGTGATTTCTAGCTTGACGATGGAAGAATAGCTTTGCTAAAGCAGCAGACATGTAATCTATTTAAACAGGAACCTGTTTCTCTTTAAATCTGATCATATTTTAAGGATGAGCTTCCAGACTCTTTTACCAATGACTGCTGGTTTTAAATATTGTTATGTAACTGTTGCTCTGGGTATTTTTGTCTCATCTTTGAGAATACAATCATTAAACTCATGGAAAAACACACTTATAAGCTGTTTAAAGGTTTAACAACATGTGTAATATACAGATTCTAATTGAAAAAGTCTCTTACATCGATCAGGCGGGTTGTGAAGCTGGTCTTTGTCGATCAGAGGTATGGTCCAGCTGGCAGCAGCTCAAATTACCGTTGTGTAGAAAGTTAAAAAACTTTTATGTTGGGTCAAAGTACAGCCATGTAAAGATAACAACACTGGCACAGGACACCTGCAGCCTTTATATGTTAAACTGGGTTGTTTGTTTATAAAATCTCCCGGAAATCCCAAACATAGTGTATCTGTGAATCCGGATGCAGTTTGGTGTAGGTTGAATATTGACTAACACAGCGGCCATGTTATCTTGTTATCTACACTTAAATCACTGAGAGATGTGTAACTGACTTGGAGAGAAAGTCAACAGACGCAGACCAAAATCACACAGGTTTAGGTGCAAAAGTAACAAAATCAAATAACTTTTGCACAGTGGTGTCAACAGGTGGGGGCCATGAGGGGCCCCTTTATCATACCTGCAACCACTCCTGATTGTCCCAGGATGTTATAGTAAATCTGGACACAGCCTTGGAGGTGGAGAACATTCATTCCTATGAAAGAGAGTTCCGCTTTAGTGCACTGCTATCTGCTAATGTGAGGGAATCACAGATCTACGCCTCTTAACCTGTTCACAGTGTCATCATGGCTGCCGTGATAATATGAAACATGTTTGATTTTAACGCTTTCAAATCTGGATGATTTCATCTGTACTTCCTGAGCGGTTTTGTTTCTCTTTGTTTTTTTTTTTCTATAGCTAAAACAATGTTAATTGATGAAACAGACAGAGCTTACAAATAAAAGCTTGACAGATATATAATATTTTGACAGATACAGCAATAGGATTCACGATAAATGGGAATGATAATTTTTACAATATCCAATATTTATTTCAGTAAAAAAAAAAATGATAATGTGAATTTGTTTTGTGTCAGCACCAAAAAATTATGTTATCTTGGAACTGGAGAACAAGATTTGTAGACAAGGACATCTCTGCGACACTATAGCACATTCCACCTTCATCAAAAAATTAAAGCTTCTAGTGATTTGAATAATGCCATATTAGGACATATTACAATTTTGATTATATTTGGATTAATTGTGCAGTCATAATTTGAGTAAAGCATGATCAATTCATGAGCTGAAATCACTGATAAAGAGGAACATAACAGGAGTGTCACAGTAGCTGATGAGTGTTATTCCATAACTATAGTTTTTTCTTCATTATTAAAACTGTGACCCTCCCCAGCCTTAACATCCAAGAGGGAACTGCTGCATCTGTGTGATTTAGAACCAGGTTGAAGCCCAGTTTCTTGTACAGGGCTACTGCAGCTTGCTGAGTGGAGCTGGTCTCCAGCACCACCGCAGAAAAGCCTCGTTCCTTACAGAAGTCAATCACAGTCTGAGCCAGCCTGACGCCAAGGCCCATCCGTCTGCACGTTGGTGCGATGATCATCCTGAACAGTTCACCATGTCGTTCGTTACCGTTTTGTTTACCCACCACGGCCACCATACCCACGATCTGGGCAATCCCTTCAACCTCAGCCTCTGCCACCCAGTAACAGTCGTCCGGTCTGCTCAGATAGTTCCCAGGGATGTCCTGCATGTTTGTTCTGATTGTATTTCTGACATAACCTGAATATATCTCATGACAGCAGCAGTAGACAAGGCCCACCCAGGCTCCTGGTAACACCACTGCCCCCAACACAGAGCCGAGGAGGTAGCCAGCAACACACAGAGCCAGAGTGATGGTGATGTACAGAGGGCTGGATATGGCGTTGTTAAAACATGGTTGGATGTGTTCCTTGATGCCAACGCTGAAAAGGGATAACACTGTGTCCTTGTCTGAGGGACGGTAGCGGCGGATCACCAGCTGCATGACTGAAGGGAACTAGAGAGAAATAAAATAAAGGATTAACATGTGAAACTTATGGTGCATTAAGCTCTTAAGTGATGCAAGGAATGATTATTTTCATTAATTGATTTATCTGCTGATTTTTTTCTCAAAGTAGAAAACTGTGAGATATGCTCGTCATAGTGTCCCGCAGCTTGAGGTGTCTTCAAATTCCTACAGATGAAAGATTTTCAGTTTACTATCACACATGACAAACAATCCTCACTGAGAAGTTAAACTCATCGATGTTTGGTATTTCTGCATGAATAATAGTTGTCTGTCAATTGACTGGTGGATTTATTGATTAAATTCCATGTCTAAAACTTTTAATATGAGATTCACATTACTGTCAAATGTGTCATTTGTGTTTTCACTCTTTAGCCCTATATGACCATTTGTATCATATTTGATACGTAAGGTTCTGAGACCTCTATCTTATCAACATAATCAATACTTTCCTTAAAAACCTGGGCCCGTATTCACAAAGACTTTTATCTTAATGTTAGGAGTACTCCTAAATCGGGCTAAAAGTTTTTATGTAGGAGTCTTTTCTTAAAAGTAATTCACAAAGCCGCTGAGACCTACTTTTAGTTATGAAAACAGTAAACTCCTAAACTAGAAGTAACTCTATGTTGCTATGGATGACGTCGTTTTATAAGGACGCACTTAGAAGCGGTGACAACGGTGATTGGTTGTTGAGTGACAGAGCAGCCCATTGAAAAGTCATTTAGGCTACGCAATGCATGAAGTGAAAATAAGGAAGTTGCCTACAAGCCCATGACAAAGCCTATGAAAAGATATTGGATAAAGAAATGTATTTATGAGGAGAATTAATTGACCCCTCCCCCCCCCAAAAAAACAAAAATGCTTCGGACAAAAATGACAAATTAGAAGATTGCGATGAAAAGCGTAAATTGTCAATAAAAGCGGCATTTGCTCGAAAAGCTGTGTCAAACCACTCTCTATTAAAATTCGGGAATCGTGTGTTGATCCGGGCCATTTCGCAACAATGTCCAGTATATTGTAACGTGTGTCAAAGACATTTTGTGTATTGATGGAATGCAACCTTTTCCGATTGACAAAAGCCCTATTCGCACGGGACTAGTATAACGTGGGGACCTCCAGTAATTTGTAATAATAGCGGAGGTCGTCTGTGATCTTAATCCCGTGCGAATCTGCCACGTTCGTAATTTGTAAAGTAAAAATTGCACCGTGAATTACCTAACATATTTCACCAAACACAGAGGTCATGTGATAATATTAGTTCCGTGCGAATCGGCATCTCTGAGATTTGGGGTCGTTTTTTGTTTTTCTTGAGGTTTTTTGTGTTTTCCACACCTTTTTTCTGCCTTTTTCCTGGTCGAGAATTATGGAGGCTGCATTGGGAATTATAAATTAAAGTTTTGACAGCATTTTGGGTGCAAATTCAGAAGGCTCATCAGAAGAGCGAAATCTCGAAAGGTGATTGGATGGATTACATGCATGGCAGCATGCGGTAAGGAACATTTTTCCATCTTTCACCAGGCTCACAAGTTATTATATTAAAAATATCCATATCTAACAGTTGTGCTGCTCCAGCAAGGGCTACGGTGCGATCGACCCGGATGATAATGTCAGTAAATTCGAGTTAAAACACAAAATTCGCTTATCCTGTGCGAATGCGCCGCACGAAACACGGATGTGGTGGGATCATTTCTAAATCACTTGAGGTCCCCAGGTAATACTAGTCCTGTGCGAAGAGCTGCATTTTCCCCGTAGACAAATGAGTGTTGCCAAACATTTTAACTCTGGCGTTATTGGGTTGTTTCAGTTGGCTAGGGACGTTATTGCGTCCCTCACCAACTCAACCACAACTTCAATCCCTTAGCGGTCCATCCAACATCGTTTTAATAATTCCCTGTTATTTAGTGTCTTCAAAACATTCTGCTGTGACCAGGTCTTAGCGGTTAGGAGTCCTCTGGACTACTTCTAAGGTCTCCCAGACTTAGGTGCTACTTTTAGGCTTAAAATGTTTTATGAATAACTCTCATTTTCAAAAATTAGGAGTCCTAAAGTTACGACTGACACGCCCATTGTTTTTAGGAGTTGCTCCTAAATTCGCCTGTTAGGAGCTACTTTTAGCCTTAAGATTCTTTGTGAATACGGGCCCTGTTGTATATCACCTGATACTTGTATTCTGCCTACTAGTGGATAGTCATTCCTGGCAGTGAAAGGATTTTTTTTGGCTTTTTCAAAATGGCCGCTGTCATTAAATCATTCTCACACTTTTGGCAGGAAAATCTTTGCTAATTTTCAAGAAGTTACAGTAGGAATAATATTTATATTGTTACTCATTTTTTTAAGTAAATATGTTCTGTATTGAATCAATGCATAATTGCTTAATGATTCATTCTTTATATTACAGTTAAACTGTGTTAAAAATGTGTGTATCAAATTTGATACTGCAGGTATTTATCCCTGAATGGTCATGTCACATTTTTGTAATGTAATCTACATCAATCCTACCACAATACAACCACACACTATTTTGCAAGCACTGCACCAGCAATCACCTCTCGCATGCCTACTGTGAAGGTGTAAGGTGCATCTTTGCCTGAACAAGGACCGAAACTGTTTTTGTGCTGACCACAAAGTGAAAAAAAAAAGGCTGTGAAAAGTTTTATGTATAAAAAAACAATGAGAGAAACTGCCTAAGATGTTCTATATTTTCAAAATGTTATTTGCACAATTTGATTTGTATCTAAAATCAACATTTTTTTGAGCAAATAGTTGCCAAAAATGCCCAATGTATCAAATGTGATACAGAAAATATCTCATAAACAAAATGATATAGAAATTTTTTTTGAATTGATTTCGTTAAAAGGTTTTATAAACATCTCAGTTCCAAAAAATTTGAATTTTCTGACAATGTTTTGATGGGTCAGGCTTTACAGGGTTAAGATGGAAGTTTGCTGAATAACATGACAAAAACATAGCATTAGTAATTGTGTTTAATTGGGTATCATCAATTAAAATTTGATTAGAATAGATTTTTCTCATTTTATATGTCAACAAGTAAATGGTGGAAAATCAATTAGTTGCTCTAAACATCGATACTATAACGTCACAAAGAAATCAAAACAAAGGAAACACTGACTTTAAAGCGTCAAATATTATAATTCAATAAACTTCAAGTATATTGTGATGGTAACTCTATGGTGCTTCTGCTTTTGTACTAAAATGTTTAACTGATCGATAATTTGTTGCAGATTAAATACCTCAGTAATCTGGTATCACTACTAAATCTTAGGAAACGTTATGGTTTCACAATATTACACATTTATAATTATGATCACTATTATTCTCAGCAATGACGCTTAAAGGAATTAAAACAGAAGGACTTTTTCTAGGTTGAACAAAATTAATCATTCTAATTTTACAAACTAAGATGTCCTAAAACACATGAAATATAAACTTTTATTAACACGAACACAGAAGAGTCCAAATGCACACACTATGATCACCAAAATTATATTCTATTAGTTCTCTGACACTGTTCTAAATGTACAGAGTTTGTGTAAATGTACAGTTCAAAAGTTTGGAATCACCTGCCACACTGATGTTTTTCTTCTTTCCTTCAATAACGGCTATTTGTACATAATGTGTATGTGTATTTCGGACACCTAACATATTATTTACATTTAAATTAGTTAACACTTTGGGCAGATAATGATGATAGTCAAATGATTAAAACCCCCATTTAGCAGTGCAGCAACAGTGCTGTCAGGCAGGGGACAATACTACGCAATCATTATCTCCCCAAATAGCCTTCAGTTCTGTTTTTCCGGTCCAGAAATGCAAAAGTGACCCTAGAATAGATCATTGAACCACATTAGTACAATGGGCAAGGCTTTTTATGCCAGCCAGAATCTGTTTGTCTCTGTCTTCTTCTGTCTATTCAGTAGTTAAATTGAATAGATTCAAATTGGGATAGGCCATAGTGTTTTCAGATGTTATTCAGCTGAGGTGGAAAGAGAACTGAAAAACTGTACAAGTACAGTTAAATGACTGAAATATTACTCAATTACAAGTACTGGTACTGTTTAATGGGTAGGACGAGGGTAGACTGATTATCAGCCCTTGTTGATTATAGGAGCCGATATTCAGCATTTTTCAATTATTGGTATCGGGGGGTTTTCTGTTAGATTGCCAAACATATAAACTAATTTTAAAATGTGCTACTTTGGCTCTGATGCAACACCCTTTCACTCAATGTCACAATATCTGATTAGTAACACATCACACTGAATAGCCCATAAACACTGAATAATCTGATTCTGCAAAGTAACTAGTAACTAAATTAATCAAATAAATGTGGTGGAGAGGAAGCAGCTGAGTAGCGGAAAATGGAACTATTCAAGTAAGGTACCTCAAAATTGTACTGAAAAACAGGACTTGAGGAACCTGTGAATTGCTTACTTCATCCGTCATTTTTTTAAATATTGACACTGACATTTTCATTTTAACGGCTATAAATGTCCGAAATATCGGTTTTCAGTCTCCTTAAATTCTTATAAACGGTATCTGCCTTGAAAAAGCTGTATGGGTCGACCACCATATATTAACAATCGATGTTTAATGCATTTTCAAATAGCAGGCGTTCGATCCGAGGCGTTTGATCCAAGGCGTTTGATCCAAGGCGTTTCATGTACATACGTCGATTCTATTTTTCTTTCCTTTTTAATCATTTTGTCTATTTTGCTATTGCTCATTCTTGTAATATTCTGCTGTGTTTTTGTAATATTCTGCTGTTGCGACAAACAAATTTCCCCGTCTGCAGGACATTAAAGGATTTCTGATTCTGATTGTGGTCATCTGCATATCTTCAGTTTTTATTTGCAGACCCACTACTGCTGTAACAAAATAATTCCCTGTCTGGGATCATTAAAGTAATTCTATCTATCTATCTATCTATCTATCTATCTATCTAAATGACTCCCATCTCCTGCTCTGTTCTGCTACAGTCATACTTCAACCTGCTGATTTCTGTCAGCGTATTCCTTCAACCAGCTGCAATCGAACAACCTTGGTGGTAACAAAAATGCACTTGAAAGGTTTAGATGTTACTTCTAATTGTACTCAGTACTCAGTTATGGTTATATTAACTTACTAGAGCACATGATGTAATGCATACGTAAGTACATGTTACAGACTTATAAGAAACACTCGTGAAAGTTTCATTATTATTGTACACTTGCCACTTAAACATGAACCTGTGCTCTCTTAAAGTCTGATCATATTTTGATGATAAGCTTCCAGATTTGTTTCCCATGACTGGTGATTTTTTGTTATTGTTATATAACTGTTGCTCTGTGGTATCGTTGTCTTTCTGCCCTTCCAGTTGTCAGTCTTATTCAACCACTGTACAGCGTTTTTATTCTCATGTGTACAAAATGACATGCAGTTATTTTGTACAACCTTAAAGCATGAAAAGAAGTCCTCTGCGCCAGCTGAATGGATTGTAGCCGGCTGCTAACACGGTCCCATCAGTCAAATGACCACATGATAACCGGATACTAACGAAGCTAAGCTCATGAAGCATACAACTAGCTGCAGATAACGTTAGCTCTGACCGGACGTTAGTAAACGTTGAGCTAACGTTAGCTAACCGGCTAAACTTTAGTAAGCTGACATCACAGGCCTGAAGTTAACTAGTCAATTTACGTAACTAGACTCAGTCGAAACTTGTGGGAAAACACACCTATAAGTCGTTTAACGATTAAACAATGGTTTTAATAAACACACTGCATTAAACAATTAACGGTGTCTTACATCACTCGGGCAGAGTTGTGAAGCTGGTCTTTGTCGAGCGGAGTTTAACGTTACGTCCGACTGGCAGCGGCTCAAATCAAAGTTGTGTGGAATGTCATAAAATAGTTACGTCGGATCGAAGTACAGCCATGCAAAGATAGAAAAACACTTGCACAGGACACCTGCAGCCTTTATACGTTGAGCTGGGTCGTCGTCTTGTTCATAAAAGCTCCCGTTCAGCAGGAAAATCCCAATCCCAATCCCGTATGTGTGAAACCAGGATGCAGTTTAGTGTAGGTTGACCATTGACTCACTCAGCGGCCACGTTATCTTATAATCTACACTTAAATCACTGACAGATGTGACATTGATTAACAGAGGTATTCAACAGCCTCTGACCAAAACCACACAGGTTTCAGTGCAAGGGTAACGATGTCAGCTTAATTTTTTGCACAGTGGTGTCAACAGGTGGGGGCCACGAGGGGCCCCTTCATCATACCCCCACCACTCCTGACTGCAGTGTTGCCAGATCTCGCGGGAGAAACAAGCAAGTGGGCTATGAAAACAAGCCCAAAACAATGAACTTCTCTGGTTGTGGTAAAAAAAAAAAAAAAAAAAAAAGATCTCATTACACTTTGCACACACATAAATATCACCCTGAATCCAGAAATGTATTGCATTGTATCATTTCATTTATTATTGTTTTTATATGTTTTGATCCTTTTTTGTTTTCCAGGACTTTAAAAAAATATGACATACAATACAATAAAGAGGATCGAGGAAGAACAAGCCCAAAAAACCCGCAACCTGCAACTACCAACAAGCAACTTTACAGAAAAACAAGCCTAAAATCGCTTATAATGAGCAGACTTGGCAACTGTGTTCAAATCTGAGTAAGTAATTAGTAACTTTTGAAATACTTCAGTTACTTACCAACCTTTCTACTGGTACACTAAACTTAAACATCATTCCCACACACATATATTAAGCCTTGCCTTTATCAAACTGACTTAATCAAGATCACGGAACAACTTTTCTCCTGATTGCCAGTCAGTGGCGGTTCTGGGGAGGGGGCCAACAGGGGCCGGTGGCCCTGTAAATCTGAGTCCAGATGATTTTGCAATGATTTTGTACTGAAAGGAAAGGTGGAAATAAAGTTTCTCAGCAGTTTACTACCCAAGTAAAAACGTTGAAATTGTAAACACTGTTTTAAGTCCCATTTATCTCTTGTCTGAATGAAGGGGTTGTCTTTTTTTCCCGGGTTGTATGTGCCCCTCCAACAACAAAAAAGCCGACCCCAACCTGGCCCCCCTATTAAAACTGGTCTAGACCCGCCACTGTTGCCAGTCCTTACTGGGGGAAAAAAGAAAACCATCTGACGAAGCCTCTCCACTCACTCAGACGTATTTAACCTTCTGTTTTTGTAAAATCCACATTTATCCAGTGTCAGTCAACAGAGACTCGTGTGCTGATGGGCTGTTGGGACAGTTGACATACAAACACACAGGAACAAGCAGCAGCTCTGCTACAATAAATGCCCAGTAATGAGTAAATAAATGCTGCAGTGAAACCATGAAGATTCATTTTAGAGATCAAGGTTTAGGTAAACACTGATACAGCCTTTGAACATTCGATATCAGAGCTATGATTGATTTGTTCAAATCATTTATTGGGAAAAAAGTCCCAACGTTTGCACAAATTTAAGGATTCACTGTTTATTTTTGCATTTTTCCACAATCTTCTGATATTTTATTGACAGAAAAAAGTCTTTGGTTGCAGCCATAATTCACATAATTACCTTAAACAAAATTGTGTGGTTTTTAAATGACTCTATTTTATCTTACAGTTAAAAAAAAAACAAAAACGAAAAACAACTATTTCTACAACATCTTCTACAGAAGGTTACATGACAATGGCTGCCAGGTAGCTACTGAGTTTCTTATGGTGTAAGTCACAGAAAGTCTCACTTCCTCGTAGACTAGAAACTGTTTTAAGAGCAGACATTTAGGGAAGTATGCTTGTTTCCAAATGTATTCAGAGACAGGTGCGATTATTGATAATTTTGTATTTCCCATATAGAGATTGTATAGTAAAGCATAATATTAGAACCAGTTTAGCTGAAAGACTGAAACTATCCTCATGCATGTTCACTTTACAGGAAGTAAATACACACAAAATGCAAAACTCAGCTCTACAGAAAATTTAAAACCACAGCTGACAACAAAACTACTTAAAATACTGTGTATCTGATAACATAACTGATTAACTTCAATTAAATTTAAAAAATAAAAGCTTAGCCAACTAAATGAAAACAATTAAAACAAAGAAAATCAATCTTCGTATTAAACTATGTTTTTTTATAGCCATATATTGATTAAGAACAAACACTTAAACAAGGAAATATTCCTTCACTCTTTTTTGGCCAGACTCGTCATGTTACTGAATTTGTTGTCAGTCGAATTGCTCGTCTGTGATCCGTGATTTTCTTCTCCACATGCGAGACCCCTTCTCCAGATCTTCAGATATGCTGCCTTGATCTTTTGTATTTTGAACGCGTAGACGATTGGGTTGACGGCTGAGTTTGCGTGAGAAAGCAGGATGCCAACATAGAAAGCTGATACTGGCACATGATCGATCCAACCAAAGTAAGTGACGCAGTTCATTGTGTGTAGAGGGAGCCAGGACAGGGCAAACAGAACCAAGACCAGAGACAGAGATCCTGCCAGTTGTTTCTCTTTCCTTAGGTAGCTCTGACAGTGGTTCTGGACCCCGTTGCCTGGTTTCTCTCGAAGGTTTCTTAGAATTGTGCAGAAAATGTAGGCATACAAAACAGTCATCACAGACAGAGGGATGAAGTGGCAGAGCAGAAAACTGAAGTAAACCAGGTATGACATGGGAATCACTGCTATAAACTGACAGACAATAGTAGAGTTGGCCGACTCAGACAAGGTGTCATGGTTGTTCCATCCAAGCATGGGAGCAAAACTCAATGGTATTGCAACAAGCCAACATGCTGCTACCACAAGCCAAGAGTGTCTCTGTGTTACAGTCCTTTTGTACCTAAAAAGAAAACAAGCAATAATAATCGTATCATCAATTATTGATGTATTTTTGGAAATATAAATGTTATAATTATGCATTTAATTTCAGCAGGAGATAATACTGCACACTGAGACAATCAGGAAGCAGTATATCTGAGTAGGCTTACCTGAGAGGGATATACACCCGGAGGAATCGGTCCACTGCAATGGCCATGAGAGACAAAACTGAGACCAGGGTCAACAGGATGACCACACAGCTGATGAAGAGACAGCCGTGGAACGAAGTCTTCACTCGTCCGTCAACAAGCACAGCCAACGGGATGGCCAAGCAGCCAACCATCAAGTCAGCCACAGCCAGAGAGACGATGAGGCAGAAGGTAGGCTGCCTAATGCTTTTACTGCGCCACAGCGCCACGATAACCAACAAGTTACCAAGACAACAGCAAACAGCGATGAGCACCTCCAACACCGTGTAGATAACCTCTCCCACATCCATTGTGCTTCTTCTCAAGGTTATGTTTGATGATTAACGGTGTGACGAGAGTGAATGTGAGCCTGAGCCTGAATTTGCTGTGCTCTTGTAACACCTTTGAGGAAGTCTTCACTCTTTCAGCATTTTTTTTTTTCCTTTAATAACACATATGCGTGGTTAAGCATACTTGGAGCCAAAGGTACTCTCAGTGGTTTATTTCAGTCGCTAGAAAAGCGAGCTATGGGGCTAATGCGAAGGAAGCCGCTAAGCCACATCCTTAGCTTGCTGTGCCTCCGAACAGAACCACTTTGCTAAAAGTGGCTAGATTGGTGCAGCTGATGTTGTGTTTATGCAGATGAGGTGGTGCACTGCAAACTCCTATATATATTTTGACATGAAACTGAATTTCCGCTTAAATACTCTAGGCTTCCTCTTTTTTTCACTGTTGTTGATGCGCCCGAACAGGGTAAAATAGAAAGACTAAGTTCATTATGATACATTTGTACTTCCTTTTTTAAGGGCTTCATAATAATGAATTATACCAACGCTTCGTAGATTAATTAAAAAACATTATTATGAACAATGTCTGGATTTCAAGAAAGTGAAAAAAAATAAACCTCTGGATGTTGTTAGTCCTCCTCAAGCACAACACTTCACAAATGGACTGTTGGACCACTCATCCTCTTAAAAAAGGTTTCAGAGCGTCTGGACCTAAAGCAATTTATTAATGATTTATGCGATGGCTTTAACAGCTCGAGGCACTGCAACTTGCTGCAGACTCAGACAACAAAACCAAATACAGAAAAGAGCTGCAAATACACAAAAAGCCAACTGAAGTCTGGGTCAGCATCCGTTTATCTAGTTATTTTGTTGAATCTGGAAACAGGTAAAACTCTTTTACGACAGGAATATTTGTCGAGGAAAAGGCCTCATTGTTTCCTGTGTTCTGCAGAGGCTTATCTGCATCGTGCATTTACCTGCAGATGAAAAAAAGGTTTGTCAAGCCTTTTTGAAATAGAAAATGATGGGTTGATTTTTAAATAAAAAAGCAGGAAATTTTCTGCTACTTAGAGACAATAAACTGGGTTCATCAGTGATGGCACTTGTATTTAAAAATATGTGTGCTCAAGAGTCTTCTGCTCAATCTTAAAGCAGGCGTCTCTGTTTCTGTTGTGTTTGCTCAGTCTGTGAAAATATGCAGCAGTAAAAAAAAAAACCCTTGATTAACCAGGGAGTCATGGTTTGGATTTTTTGTTTTAGTGATTTCCTGTTTCATGTGGTGAGCCTCTCTCTGTGAGTCACATTTTACTCTCCACTTCCTGTGTATTTAAGACTGTGTTTACACATTAGTCCTTGTAAGTTCATCTGTTTGTGTCCTTACGTCAGCCCTGCATCTCCTGCGTTCTCTGTCAGGCTCCCTGTGTTGCCCTCTGTGCTCCTGCCTGCGTTCCCACTGCTTCATTGGTCTGTACTTTGTTTCAGCAGCTCAGTCACCTGCTGTGTGTCTCCGAAATGCAACAACAAGTAACGTGTTGTAACATGGCATTTGAGTCTTTCGGAAAATGATAAATGCAGTTCCTCCACTATCTTAAGATGTTTGATTTGAGAGAGACCATATTCCAATTATAAATATTCTAATTATCCTCACCCTGCTTTTTCGTTTGTTTTTCTATCTGCAGGATGTCTCATTTTTCTATGACTCACTCTGTATTGAGTGTTTTGTCAGATTGTTATTTGGGGAGATTATGTGTGCTCTCATGCCTCTGGGCGCACGGAGAGCTGTTTTTCTCTCCTACTCTGCTCTTTGCTGGACCGACTTTGCTACCACCGCTTCTCAGTGGTAGTTTCTGCAATAGGTTTTTATGTTTTTTTATTCCTTCAAGATCTTTATAAGGTACTGAACTGTGTATATAATGAAATGTAATGCTTGTAAGTAGCAGACAGACCCAGCGGGGCACATGGCACAACCTGCTCTGTCATTATCTCACTGGGGCCTTCAGGGGCAAAGCCTATCCGAGACAGAAAGTCATATATCAGGGTCATACGCAGGGTTTAGGAAATACCAAGGTCCAAAACCTGAGCTTACTATGCGGTTTCAGGGCATGCCAGCATGAAACAAAATTATCTCTCTTTCTTTTCCCTTTGTGTCTCCTGTGCTTTTCTCTCTCGGGATCCTTTTCTTTGTCTCTCTGCTTTCTGCTCCCTCTCTCTCATTTCCTCCCATCTGTCTGCCCTCAACATTAAATTATTTTTGTTCATTTCTCTTGTCTGTCCTCTACTCTTTGTTCTCTCACCCTCTGTAATCACTGCCTGTCCCCTTCTGTCCGACTCCTCACTCGTATCTCCTGCGACAGGGTATTAAACATGATTTAGTTAAAATATATACACCTTCTTTGTTTCATCTTTGAGTTCACATCATTTGGATTCCAAATGTTTCTCAATCATTACCTAAATGTAAGCAAAATGGCCGACACACACCTATTTGACGTATCTGAGAAGGTGTGGATAAGACCGACATGACACTGTCACAAAGTTTATGAACATTGTCATTAAGTGCAGTTCGGTCAATTATTGTCAACCCCCATTAAAATGACATAATTGACCAAATGCTGAACTATCAAGGTGAACATCATAAACATTATACAATTTAAACATTAGCATGTTAGCCGTGTGAGCATGTTACATGTCAGCATTTAGCTCAAAACCCTGCAGCTAGCATGGCTGTTCTGCTGTGTCCCAAATCAGTTGTACATACTGATTCTACACGGTATATAATACATATTTGATTAGTATACGAATCAACATCCATTTTATACAGACAGAAATAGGTAGAATATGAGCAACTACATTAATTTAAAGCTGATATATTATGCTATTTTTTCTCATACTATCCAGTACTGTCAGCTCACACACGCCTAACCCCGCACCGCCAACAACAACACAGCAGCTGTGGGAAATCAATTCTCACAAGCCAAACTAGCTGCCAGGCGTGAATTATGAAAATGTGTGACATAGTGCCAAAGTGTGATGTCACAAAGTCACAGAATTACTGACGACGCATTTCAGGAGCAGTGTTTTCTGTGGAGCTTTCTGTTGGACTTTGACCTTTTTAGCTCTTAAGATCTGTAACATGCACAAAAACCTTAAAAAAAACCAAAATAAAACTGAAGGAAAATAATGAAAAAGCACAATGAGTCTCCTTTAACTTTTTTCAAGCCATGAACAGCTTGCCTATTACCTTTGAGCATTGCATTATTGGTGAATAGCGTATGTCATAACATGTTGAAAATCAACCATATAGTTTGCACACTGTCAGCTTTAAATATACTAAAACTTATCCTCTGTCCAGGTTGAACACACTGTGTACTGAAAACTAACCACTGAAAGGGACTGGGGCACACACTATAAATCTGCAAAACATAGAGGGAACACAACCCCACATACCCTTGCAGATACATGCCAGTTTGTTTGATATGTAAACAAAAGTTTACTGGAACTGCGAACATCCCAGGTTAACATTCAGTTGGCCTTGGACCCTCTCAAACAGGGGTGGGTGGATATAGCACAAGCATAATTGGTCAGTGATATCAATAATAGTAAGCCCTGGGAGCGAAACAGGTATCAGAGCCGCGATGAAGACTTTGTGTGTTGCTGTTGTTGTGTTGAGTCTCATCTCAGTGTGTCAGCCTGCCTCGCTGGCCTGTGAGAAGCTGTTGAAGCCAGCGGACACAAGTCCAGAAGTAAGTCTCTCTCTGAACATCTGTGACTAGCTTTGTGTTTTTCAAAACTAAATTGAACCCTTGGAACAGTCAAATAGTTACAAGATCTCCTTTCCTTCCTGATCTTTCAGTTTTCCGGGACCTGGTATGTCATTGCAGCATCCTCAGGCAGCTGTTTTGCTACAGCATTACTGGATGCAATGTTTTTGATAAGTGTAAAGGTTGGCATTGACTCAAAGGAGACGCCGAACCTCTATGATGCCCACTTTAGGGTTAAAATGTGAGCAATCTGTTGTTTGTTTGTTTTTACATGTAAAGATGTTTATATTGTTGTTTAATTTGTTGCATGTATTAGTATTTGTTCATCATACATCACAGTGCTCTATACAGTTGTTCTTTCAGTTTTGTAATACTGAATAAATCCTTTACAGAAATGGATTATGCACAAATGTATCGCTACCCTTATTCTTTGTGAACAACACCATATTTGACGTCGACAGAAACAGTAAGATTTTTGTTTAATATACTGTGTGCACTGGTGTTTAATTATGTGTCTCTTCGAATTAGCTCTCAACACTGCACCTGGCTGACTCTCTGGCTCATTTACCTGCTGTTCTCACTCATTCTGTGTGATTACCATCCACAAAACAGACTCCGACTTCTGCTGCAGTCAAATAATATAAATCGGAAATAATCGGTACAACACTGCAAATACTACACAATATATTATTGTGATATTTTCTTGTTATTTTTGCCAATATAATAAAAGTAACTTGTTAATAACGATATTTACATATCATCCAACTTTTTCACACATTGTTGAGTTAATTTGACTGTAATATATTTTAAATGGCCCTGCGAGGAGCTGGCAACTTGTCCAGGGAGTACCCTGCCCTCGCCCAGAGACAGTTGGGATTGGCTCCAGCAAAAACCCCCACGACCCCATAAAAGGGATAAAGCGGTTACAGACAATGGATCGATGGATATATTTTAAATGTGAACCATTTATTGTATTAGCACCATTCACATTTTTTTAATGCTTCCAACAGATATCCCAACTGGCAAACCAGATGTGCTGCTGTACAGTGGTTGTCCCGACTGCTTCGTGGTGAGGGGGTATGATGGCATTGACTCGATGATGCTCACAAGTAAGGAGAAAAAAGGGATTATATAATAGAAATATAAAAAATATTAAACGATATTTCCAATAATGGCTGAGGGACTAATTTGCACTCTAATATGTGCTCTCAAAGGGTTGTTTGAAATTAGTAAATAAAAAAGAAGTACAACAATGACTTGGTTTTATAATATTTATACATTTTTGGGATGTCAGATTTTAATTAAATGATGATCCCTTAACTTTTCAATCAATCATCAGGTCAAAGTTATGAGTTTGTCTAATTCTTTGGTTTATGGCCAGATACTAGCAAAACTAATGTTATTGCCATCAGTCATCAGTCACTCACTGTACCTGTGTTTAGTGCAAATTAGCATGCTAATACACTAACACGAGATTGTAATTTCCCTGAGTCTTGATTTATCAGGGACTGATAATGGATAGTGAAAATCTGAAGGAAATCAGGTCATATTTCAAGGTGAAACAACACATTTATAACCTGTTAGCTAATGTTAGCATTCAGCCGCTTCATTGCAAGCGTTACCGTTTGATTACATCAGGTGCATTCCACTCCAAGGTGTCCAAGGTGTGTGTTGATACAAATAATGTATGTCTTTTCCCCCATACTGTGTAATAAAAACAAACAGTAATGTTAGCTAGGAAGTGGTTGAATGCTAATGTTATGTGTTGTCTAATGGAAGCTAACAGGTTATCAAAAAAATGTTGTTCTACCTTGAAACTGGCCCATCATTGATTCTAGTTTTCTAGTCATGACTCCAACTGGAAATCATTAATTATTAATGTGCTGAGGGACTAATTTCCTTTCCCTAACTTCAGCACATTAATACTTCTGTAAATATATAAACTATAGCATGCTGGATTACAGTGGTGTTGACTAAACTTGTTGACTTTTTAAAAACAGAACATCATCACAGGGCTTTCATCTGAAATGTGACACCTCTTTAACAGGTAGGAGACAGAATGTCACTGCAGCTGAGCTGAAGGAGTTTGAGACACAGACACGGTGTCGCGGCTGGACCAAAACGATAGTCTTAAACTCAGATCACAGTGAGTCTTGAAAGAAAAATGTTCATGTAGAGTAAGATGTCTTTGCAGTGAATATATGAAAAGCAAAGTGGCGCTGTACAATGTTAACAGTTGAAGACATATTGTTTTATTTCCTTCAGTGGCGTAGTTGGTACACAGACATACGTTCTTGCAATTGTGAAATTCCTCATGTTCATTAGAGAAATTTTATATGAAATAGTGTTTTTTCACATTGTCAGTTCTGTTATTTTTCTAACTTTCTTTTTTGCTCCCTACAGACTACGTAGACTGCCCATCCCTTGATGATGCTGGCGATAATGATACTTCCGGATTTTCAGACATATTCTATGAAAGAATCAGTGCCAATTATCAAGAGCCCCTCAAGTGTCTCTTACAGGAAAGTCTTGGCAACCCCTGGCAGTGGATAGAGAGTTTATGGTGAAGTGTCAGGGCATTACTACAACAAATGTTCACTCACACCAATCATGTTTTTGTCAAATAGTACAACCCTTCTTCAGATGTAAAGTCTTGAAGGGAATTGGTTACTGTGTGGTTCACTGTTTTAAAGTCATAGACTCTTAAACATATCTGTCTTTTCTTTAAAGTACAGCTATTTTTTCAAATAACATTACATTCAATTATACTACAATCGAGTGTTCACCAATATGCCTTTGGACAAAATTATTATGGCATTAGAAAGTTGTGTCATGATCTGCAGCCAGCAATCACGACATTACAGCACAACAGCTCTTACATCTGCATCAATATTTAATTAAATTGCATAATACTGCAGGAGTGCTGCATGAAAAATGTTTACACAAGTTTCCCGCTTTCCTTGAATACTCTGTCCAAGTTTTGTACTTTCAGCAAACATTTGCACGTTTCAAACGTGCCTGAAATAAACTTCAGATTACAATAAAGATGATAATGGGCATTCTTGATTTGAAATGTGATTCTTATTCCAAAAAGAGAGCAGCATGCACCCATCCCTGATTACCTCCACCTACCACCACCATATGTGTAGTTCATGGCACAATTCAGGATAAAAAAAATATTTGTCACTCTCCATTCACTACCATGGAAAGTTTTCCAAAATTGAGAGCTGAAGTCACACACCTTTCTGTTTGAACAGTGTCATGAATCCCACGTATGATGTTTGTCAGATTGAAAGATGATTTTCCAAGTCTATAAAGTTGCAGTTTGTCATAAAACTAGTAATTCATTTTCACTTTAATTTACTTTTATTTTGACTCAGGTATCTTTAATGTAACGTCTTTAGGGCACATAATGCTAGTGATGCTAACTTCCAGGTTAGCCAACAAAAATACACAATCACTGCTGCCCACACTGTAGAGGGAAGTTACCCACTTTGCCAGCTTTAAATCCACACCTCTCTACAACCAGTTGCTGTTTTATCAGTATTTCTCTCACTCTTTAATATATGTCTCTCCTCAAATATAAAACAAGCTCAAAGTGTTATTAGCTCTCCGGTGCTCAGCGGCAGCAGACCGACTGACTGACTTGACAGTTGAGCTTTATTCTGCGGTTGCCTAGCAACGCCAACTAGATGGGTGCGTGGCTTCGAAAGCTATCATTAAAATAACTAAAATAACTCAAAAAAAAAAAATAGATGGCACGATTCATTTTTCACGCGTTGAATGTGATAAAGTGTCTCGTTTGATTAATAAAGTGTGTTTCGGGTTTTTCTTTGTGATTTTCTTTAAAACGGCGCCACAAACGCCGAACATTCGGCTCTAGGACCCAGGTGCACGGCAGCCACCAGACACCGGTTGATGAGATGGTCCACTCGCCGTTACACTACATCTAAATACCCGACAAAGAGCGGCTGTTCACCCTGGACAGAGTAGTCCGAGGTGAGCTAACCAGACGGTGAGGGCGGACCACAAAAACGAGAGCGAAGCGAGAGCGTCTTTTTTTTTCTCTCTCTCTGTCTTTGTCCGTCCGCGTCACCCCGCACCGTGGCCAAAAGACCCCGCTTGTCTGACCGGCGACAACCATGAGCCAGAGGTTTACCGTCTCCAAGAGCGACGGCGACCGGCGCCCCTCAGACATCCAGGGGGAGGTGAACCAGCTGTTTGAGGGAGACGAGCCCCCGACCAGCAGCGGCGCGGAGGGGGAGGACGCAGCCGGCGCCGAGGAGGTGGTGGTGGTGCTGAAAGGTAGGCTGTCACTCACCAGGTTCATCCAGTTAGCTATAGGCTATAAGCTAGCAGTGCTGATGCCTGACTCCTGTTCGGTGGCACCACATTGTCTATGGACAGATGTGTGTGACTGGAATCTTAAGCGGCCACGGTGGGTCAATAACGGAGGCACTGCAAAGCGCCTGAATGCCCCCCACCATTCCTGCTATATTTCTGTAGTGACAGGCGCATTGCTTTTAAATAATGAAAGTTGCATGCATGCTTACATATATGTTGACAAAAAAATGTGTTTATTTTGCTTTGTTTTTCATGTGGTCTGTTGATTTTGTATGACCCTGACATGTTGCTCTCGCTGCATGCATTAAATGATCATTGTCTTGCTGCACAAGTCAGCAGTGGTCACTCTGAAAGCCACTGTTCGCTCTTCATTCCTCAGTCTGATAGACCTAACTTTAAGTGGACTGATTTATGGGGGTTGGAGTGTACCCTTCTTCCATTTGATCAGTGAAGATGTCATCTTCCGCACTTGAAATCACAGCATGTGAGCTGGGAAATTACCTGCTTCCCTGTTGTTGAGAAAGGAGATGTCAATGTCAAGTGCGTTTTCAACCTTGTGACTTGTCCTGCACCGGCAAATTATTTCATTGGGCGACGGCTTCCAAAGTTGGTGAATATCCTGTTTCTCCTCTGTTGCTGAGTTGTGTCCAAGGTGGGTGCACATTTATTTTATAAAACACAGGACAATCTGGGTGCTCAACAGAGGGATGAATTTGATTAAGGCTGAATAAAAAACATAGTTGGTCAAACACCCCCCCCCCCCCCCCCCCCCCCAGCCCTGTCTTCTCAGAACCAGCGCCATTGTGGTCCAATCCTGTCACCACCTCACCTGATTGAAATAATCAAGGTCCTGTCAGTCATGCCTGAATTGAATGCGGCAGTGCAGAACAAATGGTGGCAAAAAATTCCCATTGGACCTTGGAATGGAAGCCTTTACCATTAGCAATGATTAGCATTAGAAAAAGTGCAATCGCTCAGGTCCAGTCAAGTGCAAATAAAGATTTGTCTGCAAAATGAATCAGTACATTTTATACTGTCTTTAAGCTGTGACGGCTGCTACATTAATGACATTTCAGATTAATTGAGCAGGCTCCCTAGATTCCCATAAATTCCTTTATTGCAGCTGTAGATTTGTGGCTCCTTAGTCTCTGTTTTAAGTAGGCTTAGTTAAGCATTCAGTTTAACTCATATTCATTGGTCTAAAGCTGTGACCAGCATGACACCACTACCTTCAGTCCATACGCTTAATGCTATATACTTACCCTTCTCACTGGATATATTAGATGTCAACCCCTTGTCCTAACATCATTCTTGCTGCGCCAGTGCTCAATACTGCTGACAGATCTCCACTATTGAACCAGACGGTCACGGAGGTGAGGAAGGAAAGCTTTCACTTGCCAGTCCAACACTCCCCTTGCTACATGTGCCTGCAGAAAGCCACCATATCCTCCTGTCCAGGCGAATTAACATACAAATGCCTCCTCAGCATTTCTCTAGTCGAACTCCCCAGCGTGTATCAATCATCCCTCTGGACGTAAAAGATGGCTGCGTGGGTCAGTAGGAACAAATCTCTCTATCTCCTTGAGTTCCCCTTAAGACATGGGGAATGCTTTACTGAAGGACTTCCCCTCATATATGCCTTGCTCAGTCTGAGCCGCAGCCTTGTGGAGACTGACGTCTCTGCATCCACTTTGCTGGTTGCCATAGTGACGCCGTACTATGAGTTTTCGCACAAATGGTCTTGTACTGAGGTAAAAAAACACTTCAGATCAAGCAAGTACCATTATGAAATACATTTCTGGCTGGGATGGGATGGCGTGATACTATTTTCTCCTTCCTGTTCTTTGTTCTGTGTGGCTTGAAATCGATGTAATGGAACAAAATGAAAAACCATAGATGAAAATCAGATTTGTACACCATACTGTGGGAGGATAAAAATGGAGGTGGCTAAGGAATTTTCTTATTTCTCCTGTATGAAAGAGGTGCATATTAGGACTGAGGCTAACCATTTTCATTATTGTCTAATTGTCTTTTGTATTTGTTTTCTTTTGAATTATTTTGTGAAATGTTGAAAAACAAAAACATTTTTAATATCCCAGATGATGACATTTTATATAACATAATTTAACTTGACTTGATGATTGTATTATGATACTAAACAAAGAGACAGAAATCTTTACATCTGAAAAGCTGAAACCAGAGAATATTTAGCATTTTATCTGACTCAAATTCATTCTTTATCAAAACAGTGTGTAGCAGTATAGATAGCATCAAACATAATTTCATATTCTGTGTGTGAGTGTGAGTACATATAATTCATACTCGAAGTGGTGTGTAGAATATGACCCTGAATGTGCTTATGCACATGTCTGGATCTATAAATGTAATTATGCCATTGTTGGCATCTTCCCGCTGTACAGTGTCTACTACAGCCCTCTATCAGTCTCGTTCTTGTTTTATGTGGTGGACCACAGCAATTTGAAAATTCTTCCCCCTTGTCCTGGACCTGTGATCCTGTTTCTATTGATCCAGAGGGAGGTGTGAGCTCAGTCGGCTCAGCCAGCCAGTGTGGTTGATGATGACTGGCTGCAGCAGCAGGGAAGATCTTCGTCTGGCTGCCAAGTGCCCTCTCTGCCCTTGACCTTGCTTGCAGCGTAAGGAGATATATCTTTGTTAGATTGGTTGGGCTCAGTGGAATGGTCTGCAGATGGGCTCACGATGGGCTGCCTGTTTGTCACCTTGCAGGTGGCAAAGCAGGGAGGCTTTGAAACTTCTGTAAAATCATGTTTACTGTACATCTGATGAATATCCATTATTCAGTTTTCTTCTGATTCTGTTTGGTCTACATCTACTCAGGGAGCTAGCTGGTTCTTTGGCTGCTTAGTGGTCCACTATGTATATGTATATTTGTAGTAAAATGAAAAAATGTTGTATAGATAACTCCTCATTTCAGCACACTTCAATAATGAAGTCGATGAGAATGAGCTGAAAGATTCTGAAAAGCTCCGTAAATCATAGACGAAGTGCAGGGTCAGGTGATCTTTGGGTTGTCACATTTAACATTTTAGTTTGATTAATTGCTAAAAGATATTCATTAAAGGATCTTTAAT